>NC_083650.1:0-324583 GCF_963576545.1 Limanda limanda
ATGTGATGAAAAAGTCAAAATGTTAACCATTGCTTCCAAAAAAGGCTTATCTCCCCGTTTCCAGCTGTTTAGTGACATTTGGGATGATGTGTGATGAAAAATTCAAGAATTTAACCATTTCTTCCAAAAAAGGCTTATCTCCCTGTTTCCAGCGCTTTTCTGACACTTGGGCTGACATGTGATGAAAAAGTCAGAAATCTTAATCAATGCTTCCAAAAAAGGCTTATCTCCCCGTTTCCAGCTGTTTAGTGACATTTGGGATGATGTGTGATGAAAAATTCAAGAATTTAAACAATTTCTTCCAAAAAAGGCTTATCTCCCTGTTTCCAGCGCTTTTCTGACACTTGGGCTGACATGTGATGAAAAAGTCAGAAATCTTAATAAATGCTTCCAAAAAAGGCTTATCTCCCCGTTTCCCGCTGTTTAGTGACATTTGGGATGATGTGTGATGAAAAATTCAAGAATTTAACCTTTTCTTCCAAAAAAAGGCAGATCTCCCTGTTTCCAGCGCTTTTCTGACACTTGGGCTGACATGTGATGAAAAAGTCAGAAATCTTAATCAATGCTTCCAAAAAAGGCTTATCTCCCCGTTTCCAGCTGTTTAGTGACATTTGGGATGATGTGTGATGAAAAATTCAAAAATTTAACAATTTCTTCCAAAAAAGGCTTATCTCCCTGTTTCCAGCGCTTTTCTGACACTTAGGCTGACATGTGATGAAAAAGTCAGAAATCTTAATCAATGCTTCCAAAAAAGGCTTATCTCCCCGTTTCCAGCTGTTTAGTGACATTTGGGATGATGTGTGATGAAAAATTCAAGAATTTAACCTTTTCTTCCAAAAAAAGGCAGATCTCCCTGTTTCCAGCGCTTTTCTGACACTGGAGCTGATATGTGATGAAAAAGTCAAAATGTTAACCATTGCATCCAAAAAAGGCTTATCTCCCCGTTTCCAGCTGTTTAGTGACATTTGGGATGATGTGTGATGAAAAATTCAAGAATTTAACCTTTTCTTCCAAAAAAAGGCAGATCTCCCTGTTTCCAGCGCTTTTCTGACACTGGAGCTGATATGTGATGAAAAAGTCAAAATGTTAACCATTGCTTCCAAAAAAGGCTTATCTCCCCGTTTCCAGCTGTTTAGTGACATTTGGGATGATGTGTGATGAAAAATTCAAGAATTTAACCATTTCTTCCAAAAAAGGCTTATCTCCCTGTTTCCAGCGCTTTTCTGACACTTGGGCTGACATGTGATGAAAAAGTCAGAAATCTTAATCAATGCTTCCAAAAAAGGCTTATCTCCCCGTTTCCAGCTGTTTAGTGACATTTGGGATTATGTGTGATGAAAAATTCAAGAATTTAACCTTTTCTTCCAAAAAAAGGCAGATCTCCCTGTTTCCAGCGCTTTTCTGACACTGGAGCTGATATGTGATGAAAAAGTCAAAATGTTAACCATTGCTTCCAAAAAAGGCTTATCTCCCAGTTTCCAGCTGTTTAGTGACATTTGGGATGATGTGTGAGGAAAAATTCAAGAATATAACCTTTTCTTCCAAAAAAGGCAGATCTCCCTGTTTCCAGCGCTTTTCTGACACTTGGGCTGACATGTGATGAAAAAGTCAGAAATCTTAATCAATGCTTCCAAAAAAGGCTTATCTCCCCGTTTCCAGCTGTTTAGTGACATTTGGGATGATGTGTGATGAAAAATTCAAGAATTTAACCTTTTCTTCCAAAAAACGGCAGATCTCCCTGTTTCCAGCGCTTTTCTGACACGAGCTGATATGTGATGAAAAAGTCAAAATGTTAACCATTGCTTCCAAAAAAGGCTTATCTCCCCGTTTCCAGCTGTTTAGTGACATTTGGGATGATGTGTGATGAAAAATTCAAGAATTTAACCATTTCTTCCAAAAAAGGCTTATCTCCCTGTTTCCAGCGCTTTTCTGACACTTGGGCTGACATGTGATGAAAAAGTCAGAAATCTTAATAAATGCTTCCAAAAAAGGCTTATCTCCCCGTTTCCCGCTGTTTAGTGACATTTGGGATGATGTGTGATTAAAAATTCAAGAATATAACCTTTTCTTCCAAAAAAAGGCAGATCTCCCTGTTTCCAGCGCTTTCTGACACTTGGGCTGACATGTGATGAAAAAGTCAGAAATCTTAATCAATGCTTCCAAAAAAGGCTTATCTCCCCGTTTCCAGCTGTTTAGTGACATTTGGGATGATGTGTGATGAAAAATTCAAGAATTTAGCCTTTTTTTCAAAAAAGGCTTATCTCCCTGTTTCCAGCGCTTTTCTGACACTTGGGCTGACATGTGATGAAAAAGTCAGAAATCTTAATCAATGCTTCCAAAAAAGGCTTATCTCCCCGTTTCCAGCTGTTTAGTGACATTTGGGATGATGTGTGATGAAAAATTCAAGAATTTAACCTTTTCTTCCAAAAAAAGGCAGATCTCCCTGTTTCCAGCGCTTTTCTGACACTTGGGCTGACATGTGATGAAAAAGTCAGAAATCTTAATCAATGCTTCCAAAAAAGGCTGAACTCCCCGTTTCCAGCTGTTTAGTGACATTTGGGATGATGTGTGATGAAAAATTCAAGAATTTAACCTTTTCTTCCAAAAAAAGGCAGATCTCCCTGTTTCCAGCGCTTTTCTGACACTGGAGCTGATATGTGATGAAAAAGTCAAAATGTTAACCATTGCTTCCAAAAAAGGCTTATCTCCCCGTTTCCAGCTGTTTAGTGACATTTGGGATGATGTGTGATGAAAAATTCAAGAATTTAACCATTTCTTCCAAAAAAGGCTTATCTCCCTGTTTCCAACGCTTTTCTGACACTTGGGCTGACATGTGATGAAAAAGTCAGAAATCTTAATCAATGCTTCCAAAAAAGGCTGAACTCCCCGTTTTCAGCTGTTTAGTGACATTTAGGATGATGTGTGATGAAAAATTCAAGAATTTAACCTTTTCTTCCAAAAAAAGGCAGATCTCCCTGTTTCCAGCGCTTTTCTGACACTGGAGCTGATATGTGATGAAAAAGTCAAAATGTTAACCATTGCTTCCAAAAAAGGCTTATCTCCCCGTTTCCAGCTGTTTAGTGACATTTGGGATGATGTGTGATGAAAAATTCAAGAATTTAACCATTTCTTCCAAAAAAGGCTTATCTCCCTGTTTCCAACGCTTTTCTGACACTTGGGCTGACATGTGATGAAAAAGTCAGAAATCTTAATCAATGCTTCCAAAAAAGGCTTATCTCCCCGTTTCCAGCTGTTTAGTGACATTTGGGATGATATGTGATGAAAAATTCAAGAATTTAACCATTTCTTCCAAAAAAGGCTTATCTCCCTGTTTCCAGCGCTTTTCTGACACTTGGGCTGACATGTGATGAAAAAGTCAGAAATCTTAATCAATGCTTCCAAAAAAGGCTTATCTCCCCGTTTCCAGCTGTTTAGTGACATTTGGGATGATGTGTGATGAAAAATTCAAGAATTTAACCTTTTCTTCCAAAAAACGGCAGATCTCCCTGTTTCCAGCGCTTTCTGACACGAGCTGATATGTGATGAAAAAGTCAAAATGTTAACCATTGCTTCCAAAAAAGGCTTATCTCCCCGTTTCCAGCTGTTTAGTGACATTTGGGATGATGTGTGATGAAAAATTCAAGAATTTAACCATTTCTTCCAAAAAAGGCTTATCTCCCTGTTTCCAGCGCTTTTCTGACACTTGGGCTGACATGTGATGAAAAAGTCAGAAATCTTAATAAATGCTTCCAAAAAAGGCTTATCTCCCCGTTTCCCGCTGTTTAGTGACATTTGGGATGATGTGTGATTAAAAATTCAAGAATATAACCTTTTCTTCCAAAAAAAGGCAGATCTCCCTGTTTCCAGCGCTTTCTGACACTTGGGCTGACATGTGATGAAAAAGTCAGAAATCTTAATCAATGCTTCCAAAAAAGGCTTATCTCCCCGTTTCCAGCTGTTTAGTGACATTTGGGATGATGTGTGATGAAAAATTCAAGAATTTAGCCTTTTTTTTTTCAAAAAAGGCTTATCTCCCTGTTTCCAGCGCTTTTCTGACACTTGGGCTGACATGTGATGAAAAGTCAGAAATCTTAATCAATGCTTCCAAAAAAGGCTTATCTCCCCGTTTCCAGCTGTTTAGTGACATTTGGGATGATGTGTGATGAAAAATTCAAGAATTTAACCTTTTCTTCCAAAAAAAGGCAGATCTCCCTGTTTCCAGCGCTTTTCTGACACTTGGGCTGACATGTGATGAAAAAGTCAGAAATCTTAATCAATGCTTCCAAAAAAGGCTGAACTCCCCGTTTCCAGCTGTTTAGTGACATTTGGGATGATGTGTGATGAAAAATTCAAGAATTTAACCTTTTCTTCCAAAAAAAGGCAGATCTCCCTGTTTCCAGCGCTTTTCTGACACTGGAGCTGATATGTGATGAAAAAGTCAAAATGTTAACCATTGCTTCCAAAAAGGCTTATCTCCCCGTTTCCAGCTGTTTAGTGACATTTGGGATGATGTGTGATGAAAAATTCAAGAATTTAACCATTTCTTCCAAAAAAGGCTTATCTCCCTGTTTCCAACGCTTTTCTGACACTTGGGCTGACATGTGATGAAAAAGTCAGAAATCTTAATCAATGCTTCCAAAAAAGGCTGAACTCCCCGTTTTCAGCTTGTTTAGTGACATTTAGGATGATGTGTGATGAAAAATTCAAGAATTTAACCTTTTCTTCCAAAAAAAGGCAGATCTCCCTGTTTCCAGCGCTTTTCTGACACTGGAGCTGATATGTGATGAAAAAGTCAAAATGTTAACCATTGCTTCCAAAAAAGGCTTATCTCCCCGTTTCCAGCTGTTTAGTGACATTTGGGATGATGTGTGATGAAAAATTCAAGAATTTAACCATTTCTTCCAAAAAAGGCTTATCTCCCTGTTTCCAACGCTTTTCTGACACTTGGGCTGACATGTGATGAAAAAGTCAGAAATCTTAATCAATGCTTCCAAAAAAGGCTTATCTCCCCGTTTCCAGCTGTTTAGTGACATTTGGGATGATATGTGATGAAAAATTCAAGAATTTAACCATTTCTTCCAAAAAAGGCTTATCTCCCTGTTTCCAGCGCTTTTCTGACACTTGGGCTGACATGTGATGAAAAAGTCAGAAATCTTAATCAATGCTTCCAAAAAAGGCTTATCTCCCCGTTTCCAGCTGTTTAGTGACATTTGGGATGATGTGTGATGAAAAATTCAAGAATTTAACCTTTTCTTCCAAAAAACGGCAGATCTCCCTGTTTTCCAGCGCTTTTCTGACACGAGCTGATATGTGATGAAAAGTCAAAATGTTAACCATTGCTTCCAAAAAAGGCTTATCTCCCCGTTTCCAGCTGTTTAGTGACATTTGGGATGATGTGTGATGAAAAATTCAAGAATTTAGCCTTTTTTTCCAAAAAAGGCTTATCTCCCTGTTTCCAGCGCTTTTCTGACACTTGGGCTGACATGTGATGAAAAAGTCAGAAATCTTAATCAATGCTTCCAAAAAAGGCTTATCTCCCCGTTTCCAGCTGTTTAGTGACATTTGGGATGATGTGTGATGAAAAATTCAAGAATTTAACCTTTTCTTCCAAAAAAAGGCAGATCTCCCTGTTTCCAGCGCTTTTCTGACACTTGGGTTGACATGTGATGAAAAAGTCAGAAATCTTAATCAATGCTTCCAAAAAAGGCTGAACTCCCCGTTTCCAGCTGTTTAGTGACATTTGGGATGATGTGTGATGAAAAATTCAAGAATTTAACCTTTTCTTCCAAAAAAAGGCAGATCTCCCTGTTTCCAGCGCTTTTCTGACACGAGCTGATATGTGATGAAAAAGTCAAAATGTTAACCATTGCTTCCAAAAAAGGCTTATCTCCCCGTTTCCAGCTGTTTAGTGACATTTGGGATGATGTGTGATGAAAAATTCAAGAATTTAGCCTTTTTTTCCAAAAAAGGCTTATCTCCCTGTTTCCAGCGCTTTTCTGACACTTGGGCTGACATGTGATGAAAAAGTCAGAAATCTTAATCAATGCTTCCAAAAAAGGCTTATCTCCCCGTTTCCAGCTGTTTAGTGACATTTGGGATGATGTGTGATGAAAAATTCAAGAATTTAACCTTTTCTTCCAAAAAAAGGCAGATCTCCCTGTTTCCAGCGCTTTTCTGACACTTGGGTTGACATGTGATGAAAAAGTCAGAAATCTTAATCAATGCTTCCAAAAAAGGCTGAACTCCCCGTTTCCAGCTGTTTAGTGACATTTGGGATGATGTGTGATGAAAAATTCAAGAATTTAACCTTTTCTTCCAAAAAAAGGCAGATCTCCCTGTTTCCAGCGCTTTTCTGACACTGGAGCTGATATGTGATGAAAAAGTCAAAATGTTAACCATTGCTTCCAAAAAAGGCTTATCTCCCCGTTTCCAGCTGTTTAGTGACATTTGGGATGATGTGTGATGAAAAATTCAAGAATTTAACCATTTCTTCCAAAAAAGGCTTATCTCCCTGTTTCCAACGCTTTTCTGACACTTGGGCTGACATGTGATGAAAAAGTCAGAAATCTTAATCAATGCTTCCAAAAAAGGCTTATTTCCCCATTTCCAGCTGTTTAGTGACATTTGGGATGATGTGTGATGAAAAATTCAAGAATTTAACCATTTCTTCCAAAAAAGGCTTATCTCCCTGTTTCCAGCGCTTTTCTGACACTTGGGCTGACATGTGATGAAAAAGTCAGAAATCTTAATCAATGCTTCCAAAAAAGGCTTATCTCCCCTTTTCCAGCTGTTTAGTGACATTTGGGATGATGTGTGATGAAAAATTCAAGAATTTAACCTTTTCTTCCAAAAAACGGCAGATCTCCCTGTTTCCAGCGCTTTTCTGACACGAGCTGATATGTGATGAAAAAGTCAAAATGTTAACCATTGCTTCCAAAAAAGGCTTATCTCCCCGTTTCCAGCTGTTTAGTGACATTTGGGATGATGTGTGATGAAAAATTCAAGAATTTAACCATTTCTTCCAAAAAAGGCTTATCTCCCTGTTTCCAGCGCTTTTCTGACACTTGGGCTGACATGTGATGAAAAAGTCAGAAATCTTAATAAATGCTTCCAAAAAAGGCTTATCTCCCCGTTTCCCGCTGTTTAGTGACATTTGGGATGATGTGTGATGAAAAATTCAAGAATTTAACCTTTTCTTCCAAAAAAAGGCAGATCTCCCTGTTTCCAGCGCTTTTCTGACACTTGGGCTGACATGTGATGAAAAAGTCAGAAATCTTAATCAATGCTTCCAAAAAAGGCTGAACTCCCCGTTTCCAGCTGTTTAGTGACATTTGGGATGATGTGTGATGAAAAATTCAAGAATTTAACCTTTTCTTCCAAAAAAAGGCAGATCTCCCTGTTTCCAGCGCTTTTCTGACACTGGAGCTGATATGTGATGAAAAAGTCAAAATGTTAATCATTGCTTCCAAAAAAGGCTTATCTCCCCGTTTCCAGCTGTTTAGTGACATTTGGGATGATGTGTGATGAAAAATTCAAGAATTTAACCATTTCTTCCAAAAAAGGCTTATCTCCCTGTTTCCAACGCTTTTCTGACACTTGGGCTGACATGTGATGAAAAAGTCAGAAATCTTAATCAATGCTTCCAAAAAAGGCTTATCTCCCCGTTTCCAGCTGTTTAGTGACATTTGGGATGATGTGTGATGAAAAATTCAAGAATTTAACCATTTCTTCCAAAAAAGGCTTATCTCCCTGTTTCCAGCGCTTTTCTGACACTTGGGCTGACATGTGATGAAAAAGTCAGAAATCTTAATCAATGCTTCCAAAAAAGGCTTATCTCCCCGTTTCCAGCTGTTTAGTGACATTTGGGATGATGTGTGATGAAAAATTCAAGAATTTAACCTTTTCTTCCAAAAAACGGCAGATCTCCCTGTTTCCAGCGCTTTTCTGACACGAGCTGATATGTGATGAAAAAGTCAAAATGTTAACCATTGCTTCCAAAAAAGGCTTATCTCCCCGTTTCCAGCTGTTTAGTGACATTTGGGATGATGTGTGATGAAAAATTCAAGAATTTAACCATTTCTTCCAAAAAAGGCTTATCTCCCTGTTTCCAGCGCTTTTCTGACACTTGGGCTGACATGTGATGAAAAAGTCAGAAATCTTAATAAATGCTTCCAAAAAAGGCTTATCTCCCCGTTTCCCGCTGTTTAGTGACATTTGGGATGATGTGTGATTAAAAATTCAAGAATATAACCTTTTCTTCCAAAAAAAGGCAGATCTCCCTGTTTCCAGCGCTTTTCTGACACTTGGGCTGACATGTGATGAAAAAGTCAGAAATCTTAATCAATGCTTCCAAAAAAGGCTGATCTCCCCGTTTCCAGCTGTTTAGTGACATTTGGGATGATGTGTGATGAAAAATTCAAGAATTTAACCTTTTCTTCCAAAAAAAGGCAGATCTCCCTGTTTCCAGCGCTTTTCTGACACTTGGGCTGACATGTGATGAAAAAGTCAGAAATCTTAATCAATGCTTCCAAAAAACGCTGATCTCCCCGTTTCCAGCTGTTTAGTGACATTTGGGATGATGTGTGATGAAAAATTCAAGAATTTAACCTTTTCTTCCAAAAAAAGGCAGATCTCCCTGTTTCCAGCGCTTTTCTGACACTGGAGCTGATATGTGATGAAAAAGTCAAAATGTTAACCATTGCTTCCAAAAAAGGCTTATCTCCCCGTTTCCAGCTGTTCAGTGACATTTGGGATGATGTGTGATGAAAAATTCAAGAATTTAACCATTTCTTCCAAAAAAGGCTTATCTCCCTGTTTCCAACGCTTTTCTGACACTTGGGCTGACATGTGATGAAAAAGTCAGAAATCTTAATCAATGCTTCCAAAAAAGGCTTATCTCCCCGTTTCCAGCTGTTTAGTGACATTTGGGATGATGTGTGATGAAAAATTCAAGAATTTAACCATTTCTTCCAAAAAAGGCTTATCTCCCTGTTTCCAGCGCTTTTCTGACACTTGGGCTGACATGTGATGAAAAAGTCA
Source organism: Limanda limanda (assembly GCF_963576545.1). Taxonomy (NCBI): domain Eukaryota; kingdom Metazoa; phylum Chordata; class Actinopteri; order Pleuronectiformes; family Pleuronectidae; genus Limanda; species Limanda limanda. The sequence goes on from NC_083650.1 coordinate 9,040, forward strand.
GAAATCTTAATCAATGCTTCCAAAAAAGGCTTATCTCCCCGTTTCCAGCTGTTTAGTGACATTTGGGATGATGTGTGATGAAAAATTCAAGAATTTAACCATTTCTTCCAAAAAAGGCTTATCTCCCTGTTTCCAGCGCTTTTCTGACACTTGGGCTGACATGTGATGAAAAAGTCAGAAATCTTAATAAATGCTTCCAAAAAAGGCTTATCTCCCCGTTTCCCGCTGTTTAGTGACATTTGGGATGATGTGTGATTAAAAATTCAAGAATATAACCTTTTCTTCCAAAAAAAGGCAGATCTCCCTGTTTCCAGCGCTTTCTGACACTTGGGCTGACATGTGATGAAAAAGTCAGAAATCTTAATCAATGCTTCCAAAAAAGGCTGATCTCCCCGTTTCCAGCTGTTTAGTGACATTTGGGATGATGTGTGATGAAAAATTCAAGAATTTAACCATTTCTTCCAAAAAAGGCTTATCTCCCTGTTTCCAGCGCTTTTCTGACACTTGGGCTGACATGTGATGAAAAAGTCAGAAATCTTAATCAATGCTTCCAAAAAAGGCTTATCTCCCCGTTTCCAGCTGTTTAGTGACATTTGGGATGATGTGTGATGAAAAATTCAAGAATTTAACCATTTCTTCCAAAAAAGGCAGATCTCCCTGTTTCCAGCGCTTTTCTGACACTTGGGCTGACATGTGATGAAAAAGTCAGAAATCTTAATCAATGCTTCCAAAAAAGGCTTATCTCCCCGTTTCCAGCTGTTTAGTGACATTTGGGATGATGTGTGATGAAAAATTCAAGAATATAACCTTTTCTTCCAAAAATAGGCAGATCTCCCTGTTTCCAGCGCTTTTCTGACACTTGGGCTGACATGTGATGAAAAAGTCAGAAATCTTAATCAATGCTTCCAAAAAAGGCTGATCTCCCCGTTTCCAGCTGTTTAGTGACATTTGGGATGATGTGTGATGAAAAATTCAAGAATATAACCTTTTCTTCCAAAAAAAGGCAGATCTCCCTGTTTCCAGCGCTTTTCTGACACTTGGGCTGACATGTGATGAAAAAGTCAGAAATCTTAATCAATGCTTCCAAAAAAGGCTTATCTCCCCGTTTCCAGCTGTTTAGTGACATTTGGGATGATGTGTGATGAAAAATTCAAGAATTTAACCTTTTCTTCCAAAAAAAGGCAGATCTCCCTGTTTCCAGCGCTTTTCTGACACTGGAGCTGATATGTGATGAAAAAGTCAAAATGTTAACCATTGCTTCCAAAAAAGGCTTATCTCCCCGTTTCCAGCTGTTTAGTGACATTTGGGATGATGTGTGATGAAAAATTCAAGAATTTAACCTTTTCTTCCAAAAAAGGCTTATCTCCCTGTTTCCAGCGCTTTTCTGACACTTGGGCTGACATGTGATGAAAAAGTCAGAAATCTTAATCAATGCTTCCAAAAAAGGCTGATCTCCCCGTTTCCAGCTGTTTAGTGACATTTGGGATGATGTGTGATGAAAAATTCAAGAATTTAACCATTTCTTCCAAAAAAGGCTTATCTCCCTGTTTCCAGCGCTTTTCTGACACTTGGGCTGACATGTGATGAAAAAGTCAGAAATCTTAATCAATGCTTCCAAAAAAGGCTTATCTCCCCGTTTCCAGCTGTTTAGTGACATTTGGGATGAGGTGTGATGAAATATTCAAGAATTTAACCATTTCTTCCAAAAAAGGCAGATCTCCCTGTTTCCAGCGCTTTTCTGACACTTGGGCTGACATGTGATGAAAAAGTCAGAAATCTTAATCAATGCTTCCAAAAAAGGCTGATCTCCCCGTTTCCAGCTGTTTAGTGACATTTGGGATGATGTGTGATGAAAAATTCAAGAATATAACCTTTTCTTCCAAAAATAGGCAGATCTCCCTGTTTCCAGCGCTTTTCTGACACTTGGGCTGACATGTGATGAAAAAGTCAGAAATCTTAATCAATGCTTCCAAAAAAGGCTGATCTCCCCGTTTCCAGCTGTTTAGTGACATTTGGGATGATGTGTGATGAAAAATTCAAGAATATAACCTTTTCTTCCAAAAAAAGGCAGATCTCCCTGTTTCCAGCGCTTTTCTGACACTTGGGCTGACATGTGATGAAAAAGTCAGAAATCTTAATCAATGCTTCCAAAAAAGGCTTATCTCCCCGTTTCCAGCTGTTTAGTGACATTTGGAATGATGTGTGATGAAAAATTCAAGAATTTAACCATTTCTTCCAAAAAAGGCAGATCTCCCTGTTTCCAGCGCTTTTCTGACACTTGGGCTGACATGTGATGAAAAAGTCAGAAATCTTAATCAATGCTTCCAAAAAAGGCTTATCTCCCCGTTTCCAGCTGTTTAGTGACATTTGGGATGATGTGTGATGAAAAATTCAAGAATATAACCTTTTCTTCCAAAAATAGGCAGATCTCCCTGTTTCCAGCGCTTTTCTGACACTTGGGCTGACATGTGATGAAAAAGTCAGAAATCTTAATCAATGCTTCCAAAAAAGGCTGATCTCCCCGTTTCCAGCTGTTTAGTGACATTTGGGATGATGTGTGATGAAAAATTCAAGAATATAACCTTTTCTTCCAAAAAAAGGCAGATCTCCCTGTTTCCAGCGCTTTTCTGACACTTGGGCTGACATGTGATGAAAAAGTCAGAAATCTTAATCAATGCTTCCAAAAAAGGCTTATCTCCCCGTTTCCAGCTGTTTAGTGACATTTGGGATGATGTTTGATGAAAAATTCAAGAATTTAACCATTTCTTCCAAAAAAGGCTTATCTCCCTGTTTCCAGCGCTTTTCTGACACTTAGGCTGACATGTGATGAAAAAGTCAGAAATCTTAATCAATGCTTCCAAAAAAGGCTTATCTCCCCGTTTCCAGCTGTTTAGTGACATTTGGGATGATGTGTGATGAAAAATTCAAGAATTTAACCTTTTCTTCCAAAAAAAGGCAGATCTCCCTGTTTCCAGCGCTTTTCTGACACTGGAGCTGATATGTGATGAAAAAGTCAAAATGTTAACCATTGCTTCCAAAAAAGGCTTATCTCCCCGTTTCCAGCTGTTTAGTGACATTTGGGATGATGTGTGATGAAAAATTCAAGAATTTAACCTTTTCTTCCAAAAAAAGGCAGATCTCCCTGTTTCCAGCGCTTTTCTGACACTGGAGCTGATATGTGATGAAAAAGTCAAAATGTTAACCATTGCTTCCAAAAAAGGCTTATCTCCCCGTTTCCAGCTGTTTAGTGACATTTGGGATGATGTGTGATGAAAAATTCAAGAATTTAACCTTTTCTTCCAAAAAAGGCTTATCTCCCTGTTTCCAGCGCTTTTCTGACACTTGGGCTGACATGTGATGAAAAAGTCAGAAATCTTAATCAATGCTTCCAAAAAAGGCTTATCTCCCCGTTTCCAGCTGTTTAGTGACATTTGGGATAATGTGTGATGAAAAATTCAAGAATTTAACCTTTTCTTCCAAAAAAAGGCAGATCTCCCTGTTGCCAGCGCTTTTCTGACACTTGGGCTGACATGTGATGAAAAAGTCAGAAATCTTAATCAATGCTTCCAAAAAAGGCTGATCTTCCCGTTTCCAGCTGTTTAGTGACATTTGGGATGATGTGTGATGAAAAATTCAAGAATTTAACCTTTTCTTCCAAAAAAAGTCAGATCTCCCTGTTTCCAGCGCTTTTCTGACACTGGAGCTGATATGTGATGAAAAAGTCAAAATGTTAACCATTGCTTCCGAAAAAGGCTTATCTCCCCGTTTCCAGCTGTTTAGTGACATTTGGGATGATGTGTGATGAAAAATTCAAGAATTTAACCATTTCTTCCAAAAAAAGGCAGATCTCCCTGTTTCCAGCGCTTTTCTGACACTGGAGCTGATATGTGATGAAAAAGTCAAAATGTTCACCATTGCTTCCAAAAAAGGCTTATCTCCCCGTTTCCAGCTGTTTAGTGACATTTGGGATGATGTGTGATGAAAAATTCAAGAATTTAACCATTTCTTCCAAAAAAGGCTTATCTCCCTGTTTCCAGCGCTTTTCTGACACTTGGGCTGACATGTGATGAAAAAGTCAGAAATCTTAATCAATGCTTCCAAAAAAGGCTTATCTCCCCGTTTCCAGCTGTTTAGTGACATTTGGGATAATGTGTGATGAAAAATTCAAGAATTTAACCTTTTCTTCCAAAAAAAGGCAGATCTCCCTGTTGCCAGCGCTTTTCTGACACTTGGGCTGACATGTGATGAAAAAGTCAGAAATCTTAATCAATGCTTCCAAAAAAGGCTGATCTTCCCGTTTCCAGCTGTTTAGTGACATTTGGGATGATGTGTGATGAAAAATTCAAGAATTTAACCTTTTCTTCCAAAAAAAGTCAGATCTCCCTGTTTCCAGCGCTTTTCTGACACTGGAGCTGATATGTGATGAAAAAGTCAAAATGTTAACCATTGCTTCCGAAAAAGGCTTATCTCCCCGTTTCCAGCTGTTTAGTGACATTTGGGATGATGTGTGATGAAAAATTCAAGAATTTAACCATTTCTTCCAAAAAAGGCTTATCTCCCTGTTTCCAGCGCTTTTCTGACACTTGGGCTGACATGTGGTGAAAAAGTCAGAAATCTTAATCAATGCTTCCAAAAAAGGCTTATCTCCCCGTTTCCAGCTGTTTAGTGACATTTGGGATGATGTGTGATAAAAAATTCAAGAATTTAACCATTTCTTCCAAAAAAGGCTTATCTCCCTGTTTCCAGCGCTTTTCTGACACTTGGGCTGACATGTGATGAAAAAGTCAGAAATCTTAATCAATGCTTCCAAAAAAGGCTTATCTCCCCGTTTCCAGCTGTTTAGTGATATTTGGGATGATGTGTGATGAAAAATTCAAGAATTTAACCTTTTCTTCCAAAAAAAGGCAGATCTCCCTGTTTCCAGCGCTTTTCTGACACTGGAGCTGATATGTGATGAAAAAGCTAAAATGTTAACCATTGCTTCCAAAAAAGGCTTATCTCCCCGTTTCCAGCTGTTTAGGGACATTTGGGATGATGTGTGATGAAAAATTCAAGAATTTAACCATTTCTTCCAAAAAAGGCTTATCTCCCTGTTTCCAGCGCTTTTCTGACACTTGGGCTGACATGTGAAGAAAAAGTCAGAAATCTTAATCAATGCTTCCAAAAAAGGCTTATCTCCCCGTTTCTAGCTGTTTAGTGACATTTGGGATGATGTGTGATGAAAAATTCAAGAATTTAACCATTTCTTCCAAAAAGGGCTTATCTCCCTGTTTCCAGCGCTTTTCTGACACTTGGGCTGACATGTGATGAAAAAGTCAGAAATCTTAATCAATGCTTCCAAAAAAGGCTTATCTCCCCGTTTCCAGCTGTTTAGTGACATTTGGGATGATGTGTGATGAAAAATTCAAGAATTTAACCATTTCTTCCAAAAAAGGCTTATCTCCCCGTTTCCAGCTGTTTAGTGACATTTGGGATGATGTGTGATGAAAAAGTCAAAATGTTAACCATTTCTTCCAAAAAAGGCTTATCTCCCCGTTTCCAGCTGTTTAGTGACATTTGGGATGATGTGTGATGAAAAATTCAAGAATTTAACCATTTCTTCCAAAAAAGGCTTATCTCCCTGTTTCCAGCGCTTTTCTGACACTTGGGCTGACATGTGATGAAAAAGTCAGAAATCTTAATCAATGCTTCCAAAAAAGGCTTATCTCCCCGTTTCCAGCTGTTTAGTGACATTTAGGATGATGTGTTATGAAAAATTCAAGAATATAACATTTTCTTCCAAAAAAAGGCAGATCTCCCTGTTTCCAGCGCTTTTCTGACACTTAGGCTGACATGTGATGAAAAAGTCAGAAATCTTAATCAATGCTTCCAAAAAAGGCTTATCTCCCCGTTTCCAGCTGTTTAGTGACATTTGGGATGATGTGTGATGAAAAATTCAAGAATTTAACCATTTCTTCCAAAAAAGGCTTATCTCCCTGTTTCCAGCGCTTTTCTGACACTTGGGCTGACATGTAATGAAAAAGTCAGAAATCTTAATCAATGCTTCCAAAAAAGGCTTATCTCCCCGTTTCCAGCTGTTAAGTGACATTTGGGATGATGTGTGATGAAAAATTCAAGAATTTAACCTTTTCTTCCAAAAAAAGGCAGATCTCCCTGTTTCCAGCGCTTTTCTGACACTGGAGCTGATATGTGATGAAAAAGTCAAAATGTTAACCATTGCTTCCAAAAAAGGCTTATCTCCCCGTTTCCAGCTGTTTAGTGACATTTGGGATGATGTGTGATGAAAAATTCAAGAATTTAACCATTTCTTCCAAAAAAGGCTTATCTCCCTGTTTCCAGCGCTTTTCTGACACTTGGGCTGACATGTGATGAAAAAGTCAGAAATCTTAATCAATGCTTCCAAAAAAGGCTTAGCTCCCCGTTTCCAGCTGTTTAGTGACATTTGGGATGATGTGTGATGAAAAATTAAAGAATATAACCTTTTCTTCCAAAAAAGGCTTATCTCCCCGTTTCCAGCTGTTTAGTGACATTTGGGATGATGTGTGATGAAAAAGTCAAAATGTTAACCATTTCTTCCAAAAAAGGCTTATCTCCCCGTTTCCAGCTGTTTAGTGACATTTGGGATGATGTGTGATGAAAAATTCAAGAATTTAACCATTTCTTCCAAAAAAGGCTTATCTCCCTGTTTCCAGCGCTTTTCTGACACTTGGGCTGACATGTGATGAAAAAGTCAGAAATCTTAATCAATGCTTCCAAAAAAGGCTTATCTCCCCGTTTCCAGCTGTTTAGTGACATTTAGGATGATGTGTTATGAAAAATTCAAGAATATAACATTTTCTTCCAAAAAAAGGCAGATCTCCCTGTTTCCAGCGCTTTTCTGACACTTAGGCTGACATGTGATGAAAAAGTCAGAAATCTTAATCAATGCTTCCAAAAAAGGCTTATCTCCCCGTTTCCAGCTGTTTAGTGACATTTGGGATGATGTGTGATGAAAAATTCAAGAATTTAACCATTTCTTCCAAAAAAGGCTTATCTCCCTGTTTCCAGCGCTTTTCTGACACTTGGGCTGACATGTAATGAAAAAGTCAGAAATCTTAATCAATGCTTCCAAAAAAGGCTTATCTCCCCGTTTCCAGCTGTTAAGTGACATTTGGGATGATGTGTGATGAAAAATTCAAGAATTTAACCTTTTCTTCCAAAAAAAGGCAGATCTCCCTGTTTCCAGCGCTTTTCTGACACTGGAGCTGATATGTGATGAAAAAGTCAAAATGTTAACCATTGCTTCCAAAAAAGGCTTATCTCCCCGTTTCCAGCTGTTTAGTGACATTTGGGATGATGTGTGATGAAAAATTCAAGAATTTAACCATTTCTTCCAAAAAAGGCTTATCTCCCTGTTTCCAGCGCTTTTCTGACACTTGGGCTGACATGTGATGAAAAAGTCAGAAATCTTAATCAATGCTTCCAAAAAAGGCTTAGCTCCCCGTTTCCAGCTGTTTAGTGACATTTGGGATGATGTGTGATGAAAAATTAAAGAATATAACCTTTTCTTCCAAAAAAAGGCAGATCTCCCTGTTTCCAGCGCTTTTCTGACACTTGGGCTGACATGTGATGAAAAAGTCAGAAATCTTAATCAATGCTTCCAAAAAAGGCTTATCTCCCCGTTTCCAGCTGTTTAGTGACATTTGGGATGATGCGTGATGAAAAATTCAAGAATTTAACCTTTTCTTCCAAAAAAAGGCAGATCTCCCTGTTTCCAGCGCTTTTCTGACACTTGGGCTGACATGTGATGAAAAAGTCAGAAATCTTAATCAATGCTTCCAAAAAAGGCTTATCTCCCGTTTCCAGCTGTTTAGTGACATTTGGGATGATGTGTGATGAAAAATTCAAGAATATAACCTTTTCTTCCAAAAAAAGGCAGATCTCCCTGTTTCCAGCGCCTTTCTGACACTGGAGCTGATATGTGATGAAAAAGTCAAAATGTTAACCATTGCTTCCAAAAAAGGCTTATCTCCCCGTTTCCAGCTGTTTAGTGACATTTGGGATGATGTGTGATGAAAAATTCAAGAATTTAACCATTTCTTCCAAAAAAGGCTTATCTCCCTGTTTCCAGCGCTTTTCTGACACTTGGGCTGACATGTGATGAAAAAGTCAGAAATCTTAATCAATGCTTCCAAAAAAGGCTTATCTCCCCGTTTCCAGCTGTTTAGTGACATTTGGGATAATGTGTGATGAAAAATTCAAGAATTTAACCTTTTCTTCCAAAAAAAGGCAGATCTCCCTGTTTCCAGCGCTTTTCTGACAATTGGGCTGACATGTGATGAAAAAGTCAGAAATCTTAATCAATGCTTCCAAAAAAGGCTTATCTTCCCGTTTCCAGCTGTTTAGTGACATTTGGGATGATGTGTGATGAAAAATTCAAGAATTTAACCTTTTCTTCCAAAAAAAGTCAGATCTCCCTGTTTCCAGCGCTTTTCTGACACTGGAGCTGATATGTGATGAAAAAGTCAAAATGTTAACCATTTCTTCCAAAAAAAGGCTTATCTCCCCGTTTCCAGCTGTTTAGTGACATTTGGGATGATGTGTGATGAAAAATTCAAGAATTTAACCATTTCTTCCAAAAAAGGCTTATCTCCCTGTTTCCAGCGCTTTTCTGACACTTGGGCTGACATGTGATGAAAAAGTCAGAAATCTTAATCAATGCTTCCAAAAAAGGCTTATCTCCCCGTTTCCAGCTGTTTAGTGACATTTGGGATGATGTGTGATGAAAAATTCAAGAATTTAACCATTTCTTCCAAAAAAGGCTTATCTCCCTGTTTCCAGCGCTTTTCTGACACTTGGGCTGACATGTGATGAAAAAGTCAGAAATCTTAATCAATGCTTCCAAAAAAGGCTTATCTCCCCGTTTCCAGCTGTTTAGTGACATTTGGGATGATGTGTGATGAAATATTCAAGAATTTAACCTTTTCTTCCAAAAAAAGGCAGATCTCCCTGTTTCCAGCGCTTTTCTGACACTGGAGCTGATATGTGATGAAAAAGTCAGAAATCTTAATCAATGCTTCCAAAAAAGGCTTATCTCCCCGTTTCCAGCTGTTTAGTGACATTTGGGATGATGTGTGATGAAAAATTGAAGAATTTAACCTTTTCTTCCAAAAAAAGGCAGATCTCCCTGTTTCCAGCGCCTTTCTGACACTGGAACTGATATGTGATGAAAAAGTCAAAATGTTAACCATTGCTTCCAAAAAAGGCTTATCTCCCCGTTTCCAGCTGTTTAGTGACATTTGGGATGATGTGTGATGAAAAATTCAAGAATTTAACCTTTTCTTCCAAAAAAGGCTTATCTCCCTGTTTCCAGCGCTTTTCTGACACTTGGGCTGACATGTAATGAAAGAGTCAGAAATCTTAATCAATGCTTCCAAAAAAGGCTTATCTCCCCGTTTCCAGCTGTTTAGTGACATTTGGGATGATGTGTGATGAAAAATTCAAGAATTTAACCATTTCTTCCAAAAAAGGCTTATCTCCCTGTTTCCAGCGCTTTTCTGACACTTGGGCTGACATGTGATGAAAAAGTCAGAAATCTTAATCAATGCTTCCAAAAAAGGCTTATCTCCCCGTTTCCAGCTGTTTAGTGACATTTGGGATAATGTGTGATGAAAAATTCAAGAATTTAACCTTTTCTTCCAAAAAAAGGCAGATCTCCCTGTTTCCAGCGCTTTTCTGACAATTGGGCTGACATGTGATGAAAAAGTCAGAAATCTTAATCAATGCTTCCAAAAAAGGCTTATCTTCCCGTTTCCAGCTGTTTAGTGACATTTGGGATGATGTGTGATGAAAAATTCAAGAATTTAACCTTTTCTTCCAAAAAAAGTCAGATCTCCCTGTTTCCAGCGCTTTTCTGACACTGGAGCTGATATGTGATGAAAAAGTCAAAATGTTAACCATTTCTTCCAAAAAAAGGCTTATCTCCCCGTTTCCAGCTGTTTAGTGACATTTGGGATGATGTGTGATGAAAAATTCAAGAATTTAACCATTTCTTCCAAAAAAGGCTTATCTCCCTGTTTCCAGCGCTTTTCTGACACTTGGGCTGACATGTGATGAAAAAGTCAGAAATCTTAATCAATGCTTCCAAAAAAGGCTTATCTCCCCGTTTCCAGCTGTTTAGTGACATTTGGGATGATGTGTGATGAAAAATTCAAGAATTTAACCATTTCTTCCAAAAAAGGCTTATCTCCCTGTTTCCAGCGCTTTTCTGACACTTGGGCTGACATGTGATGAAAAAGTCAGAAATCTTAATCAATGCTTCCAAAAAAGGCTTATATCCCCGTTTCCAGCTGTTTAGTGACATTTGGGATGATGTGTGATGAAATATTCAAGAATTTAACCTTTTCTTCCAAAAAAAGGCAGATCTCCCTGTTTCCAGCGCTTTTCTGACACTGGAGCTGATATGTGATGAAAAAGTCAGAAATCTTAATCAATGCTTCCAAAAAAGGCTTATCTCCCCGTTTCCAGCTGTTTAGTGACATTTGGGATGATGTGTGATGAAAAATTGAAGAATTTAACCTTTTCTTCCAAAAAAAGGCAGATCTCCCTGTTTCCAGCGCCTTTCTGACACTGGAACTGATATGTGATGAAAAAGTCAAAATGTTAACCATTGCTTCCAAAAAAGGCTTATCTCCCCGTTTCCAGCTGTTTAGTGACATTTGGGATGATGTGTGATGAAAAATTCAAGAATTTAACCATTTCTTCCAAAAAAGGCTTATCTCCCTGTTTCCAGCGCTTTTCTGACACTTGGGCTGACATGTAATGAAAGAGTCAGAAATCTTAATCAATGCTTCCAAAAAAGGCTTATCTCCCCGTTTCCAGCTGTTTAGTGACATTTGGGATGATGTGTGATGAAAAATTCAAGAATTTAACCATTTCTTCCAAAAAAGGCTTATCTCCCTGTTTCCAGCGCTTTTCTGACACTTGGGCTGACATGTGATGAAAAAGTCAGAAATCTTAATCAATGCTTCCAAAAAAGGCTTATCTCCCCGTTTCCAGCTGTTTAGTGACATTTGGGATAATGTGTGATGAAAAATTCAAGAATTTAACCTTTTCTTCCAAAAAAAGGCAGATCTCCCTGTTTCCAGCGCTTTTCTGACACTTGGGCTGACATGTGATGAAAAAGTCAGAAATCTTAATCAATGCTTCCAAAAAAGGCTTATCTCCCGTTTCCAGCTGTTTAGTGACATTTGGGATGATGTGTGATGAAAAATTCAAGAATATAACCTTTTCTTCCAAAAAAAGGCAGATCTCCCTGTTTCCAGCGCTTTTCTGACACTGGAGCTGATATGTGATGAAAAAGTCAAAATGTTAACCATTTTTTCCAAAAAAGGCTTATCTTCCCGTTTCCAGCTGTTTAGTGACATTTGGGATGATGTGTGATGAAAAATTCAAGAATTTAACCATTTCTTCCAAAAAAGGCTTATCTCCCCGTTTCCAGCTGTTTAGTGACATTTGGGATGATGTGTGATGAAAAATTCAAGAATATAACCTTTTCTTCCAAAAAAAGGCAGATCTCCCTGTTTCCAGCGCTTTTCTGACACTTGGGCTGACATGTGATGAAAAAGTCAGAAATCTTAATCAATGCTTCCAAAAAAGGCTTATCTCCCCGTTTCCAGCTGTTTAGTGACATTTGGGATGATGTGTGATGAAAAATTCAAGAATTTAACCTTTTCTTCCAAAAAAAGGCAGATCTCCCTGTTTCCAGCGCTTTTCTGACACTTGGGCTGACATGTGATGAAAAAGTCAGAAATCTTAATCAATGCTTCCAAAAAAGGCTTATCTCCCGTTTCCAGCTGTTTAGTGACATTTGGGATGATGTGTGATGAAAAATTCAAGAATTTAACCATTTCTTCCAAAAAAGGCTTATCTCCCTGTTTCCAGCGCTTTTCTGACACTTGGGCTGACATGTGATGAAAAAGTCAGAAATCTTAATCAATGCTTCCAAAAAAGGCTTATCTCCCCGTTTCCAGCTGTTTAGTGACATTTGGGATGATGTGTGATGAAAAATTCAAGAATTTAACCTTTTCTTCCAAAAAAAGGCAGATCTCCCTGTTTCCAGCGCTTTTCTGACACTGGAGCTGATATGTGATGAAAAAGTCAAAATGTTAACCATTGCTTCCAAAAAAGGCTTATCTCCCCGTTTCCAGCTGTTTAGTGACATTTGGGATGATGTGTGATGAAAAATTCAAGAATTTAATCATTTCTTCCAAAAAAGGCTTATCTCCCTGTTTCCAGCGCTTTTATGACACTTGGGCTGACATGTGATGAAAAAGTCAAAATGTTAACCATTGCTTCCAAAAAAGGCTTATCTCCCCGTTTCCAGCTGTTTAGTGACATTTGGGATGATGTGTGATGATAAACTCAAGAATTTAACCATTTCTTCCAAAAAAATGGCCTATCTACCTGTTTCCAGCGCTTTTCTGAGACTTGAGCTGATATGTGATGAAAAAGTCAAAATGTTAACCATTGCTTCCAAAAAAGGCTTATATCCCCGTTACCAGCTGTTCAGTCACATTTGGGATGATGTGTGATGAAAAATTCAAGAATTTAAACATTTCTTCCAAAAAAGGCTTATCTCCCCGTTTCCCGCTGTTTAGTGACATTTGGGATGATGTGTGATGAAAAATTCAAGAATTTAACCATTTCTTCCAAAAAAAGGCATATCTCCCTGTTTCCAGCACTTTTCTGACACTTGAGCTGATATGTGATGAAAAAGTCAAAATGTTAACCATTGCTTCCAAAAAAGGCTTATCTCCCCGTTTCCAGCTGTTTAGTGACATTTGGGATGATGTGTGATGAAAAATTCAAGAATTTAACCATTTCTTCCAAAAAAAGGCTTATCTCCCTGTTTCCAGCGCTTTTCTGACACTGGAGCTGATATGTGATGAAAAAGTCAAAATGTTAACCATTGCTTCCAAAAAAGGCTTATCTCCCCGTTTCCAGCTGTTTAGTGACATTTGGGATGATGTGTGATGAGAAATTCAAGAATTTAACCATTTCTTCCAAAAAAAGGCTTATCTCCCTGTTTCCAGCGCTTTTCTGACACTTGAGCTGATATGTGATGAAAAAGTCAAGATGTCGCTTCCAAAATAGGCTTATCTCCCGTTTCCAGCTGTTTAGTGACATTTGGGATGATGTCTGATGAAAAAGTCAAGATTTTAACCATTGTTGCCAAAAAAGGCTTATCTCCCCGTTTCCAGCGCTTGTGACATTTGGGCTTATCTGTGATGAAAAAGTCAAGATTTTTACCATTGTTGCCAAAAAAGGCTCATCTCCCCGTTTCCAGCGCTTTTGTGAAAAAGTTGCAATTTTTTATGCCTCTTTTTTACAGCAGAAAAAATTTATTTTTTTCTGCCGCTTTTTTTTAACGCCAGATAAAATGTCTTTTTTTCTGCTGCTTTTTAACGCCAGAAAAAAAATATTTTTATGCCGCTTTTTAACGGCAGAAAAGTTGTATTTCTTTATGCCGCTTTTTAACAGCAGAAAAAATTTATTTTTTTATGCAGCTTTTTAAAGCAGAAAAGTTGTTGTTTTCTCAGCCGCTTTTTAACGCCAGGAAAAATGTCTTTTTATGCCGCTTTTAAAGGCAGAAAAGTTGTGTTTTTATGCCGCTTTTTAACAGCAGAAAAGTTGTCTTTTTTCTGTCGCTTTTTAAAGGCAGAAAAGTTGTCCGTTTTTATGCCGCTTTTTAATGGCAGAAAAGTTGTCTTTTTGTATGCCGCTTTTTAACGGCAGAAAAGTTGCCAGTTTTTATGCTGCTTTTTAACGGCAAAAAAGTTGTCTTTTTGTATGCCGCTTTTTAACGGCAGAAAAGTTGTCAGTTTTTAATGACGCTTTTTAACGGCAGAAGAGTTGTCTTTTTTTATGCCGCTTTTTAACGACAGAACAGTTGGGTTTTTTTCTGCCGCTTTTTAACGACAGAAAAGTTGTTGTTTTTTCTGCCGCTTTTTAACAACAGAAAAGTTGGGGTTTTTTATGCTGCTTTTTAACGACAGAACAGTTGGGGTTTTTTATGCCGCTTTTTCAGGAAAGAAAAGTTGCCTTTTTTTCTGCCGCTTTTTAACGACAGAAAAGTTGTTGTTTTTTATGCCGCTTTTTAACAACATAAAAGTTGGGGTTTTTTATGCCGCTTTTTAACGACAGAAAAGTAGTTTTTTTTATGCCACTTTTTAACGGCAGAAAAGTTGTCTTTTTGTATGCCGCTTTTAAACGACAGAAAAGTTGTCAGTTTTTATGCCGCTTTTAAATGACAGAAAAGTTGTCAGTTTTTATGCCGCTTTTTTACGACGGAAAAGTTTTCTTTTTCTGCTGCTTTAACGGCAGAAAAGTTGTCTATTTTTTCTGCCGCTTTTTAACGGCAAAAAAGTTGTCTTTTTTTCTGATGCGCTTTAACGACAGAAAAAAAAACACTTTTCTGCCGCTTTTTAACAACAGAAAAGTTGTCCGTTTTTATGCTGCTTTTTTACGACAGAAAAGTTGTCTTTTTGTATGCTGCTTTTTAGCGACAGAAAAGTTGTCTTTTTGTATGCCGCTTTTAACTTTCACCAGCCCTGTGTGCAAGGAACACAAACATGTGATAGTCATTTGTGAGCCATGTATGCACTGAGATGGCAATTTGCATTGTACCCATATGAGTTTATTAAGTCAGTTTTCTTTTCTTTTATTCATTCATTTTATACATTCACCACAGTTCACTACAGTTCAACATCAGTTTTATCGGTTGTATGGTGTATGTTATGTGTAAGTTAGACAAAGTGACAAATAAAAATTCATAATATTAAATGTGTAATTCTTTGGTCCAAATCATTGCTAAAATAATTTTTTTTAACAAAATCATTATTACAGTATGTCTTTTTTTTATCACACTTGCATATCTTAATTCTGAATTCTAAAATACAAAAAATATTTTAGTTCATAAATTGAGAAAGATTAAATGAACATAATGATTTGTGGTAATCAAAAACAAGATATTTAATGAAAACTTTGAATATTAAATGATGAAATAATGAATTTCCAAAAATATATCAAAGAAACACTCAGCCGTGCATAAAATAACATTCTAGGTCAATACGGGTCATTTTTGACCCATGTTGTGCCTTAAAAAGGGTTTGCATAGCTTGTGTATCAATGGGTTAATGAAATTATACACAGTTTGACCCGCTCAGATGACCCAGGGCATCGTATTAGACACAGTTGCACAGCCATTTTATAAATTTTCGTGATTTTTCCTGTTTTGACCTGATTCATGTATTTCAATGAAATTAGACACAGTGTATCCAGCTCAGATGAGCCAGGACATGGCATCACACACTCCGGGACACAGGGACACAGGCATTTGATTCATTTTCATGGCTTTTGAATATATTTTTTTCTCGGCATGATCAAGGCACTCCGCCTGAGATTTTACCCAGGAATGAGGCTCTATTTCCGGGTAGAAATCAGCCAGTCTCCGGTTGGAGGCTCCAGTGACATTTTTTCACAGTGTATCCCGCTCAGATGAGCCAGGACATGATATGACACACTCAGGGACACAGGCATTTGATTCATTTTCATGACTTTTGGACTTTTGGATCCAATTCATGTATTTTAATTTAATTAGACACAGTTTGGCCCCCCAGATGACCCATGTCATCGTATTACACACTCAGGGACACAGGCATTTAATTCATTTTCAGTACTTTTTTGGATCCAATTAATATATTTCAATGAAATTAGACACAGTGTGAGACAGGACAGGTCACAATCACAAAGTCAGGGACAAAGGGACACAGGCATTTAATTCATTGTCAGTACTTTTTTGGATCCAATTCATGTATTTCAATGAAATTAGACACAGTTTGGCCCCCCAGATGACCCAGGACATGGCATTACACACACTCAGGGACACAGGGACAAAGGCATTTAATTCATTTGCAGTACTTTTTTGGATCCAATTCATGTATTTTAATGAAATTAGACACAGTGTGGGCCAGGATACATGTCACAATCACACAGTCAGGGACACAGGGACACAGGCATTTAATTCATTTTCAGTACTTTTTTGGATCCAATTCATGTTTTTTAATGAAATTAGACACAGTTTGTCCCCCCAGATCACCCAGGACATGGCATTACACACACTCAGTGACACAGGCATTTAATTCATTTTCAGTACTTTTTTGGATCCAATTCATGTATTTCGATGAAATTAGACACAGTGTGAGCCAGGATACATGTCACAATCACACAGTCAGGGACACAGGCATTTAATTCATTTTCAGTACTTTTTTGGATCCTATTCATGTATTTCAATGAAATTAGATACAGTGTGAGCCAGGATACTCAGGGACACAGGCATTTAATTCATTTTCAGTACTTTTTTGGATCCAATTCATGTATTTTAATGAAATTAGTAGGGCTGTCAAATTTAACGTGTAAATCTTTGAGATTATTGTGACATAGATTAATGCGATAAAATATTGTAACGCAGTTAACGCAGCTTTGTTTACATCCGGTGTGCGGAAGAAAATTCAGCTCCTCCAGCAAGCTGCCAGCATCGCCCTCACCGGTGACCACTGGAAGTCACTCAGCAATGACAATTACCTAGGTGTCACAGCTCATTTTATTGACAATGTATGGAAATTTAGATCTTTTGCATTGGAAGTAAAAAAAAACAGAGGCGCGATATACAGCGGAGAACTGCGGAGGAATCCCTCGATGCACTTCAAACACAGCCCGTCAAAAGATAAGTCCAGTCTGAATGAATGCACAGCAAACTGCACAAGGACAGCAGGAAGAGTTGCTAGTTCAAGATGTTGCCACCCGGTGGAATTCTGCCTTGGTGATGATCAAACGGATCCAGCGTAACAAGGGTCCGCTCGCTGCCACCCTCGCTCAGCGCTGGCTGAACTGTATTTCTTTTATTTTGCCGTGTTTGTCTTATTTTGAAGGCCCACAGCCGGAACTTCTGGGGATTAGTGTAGCAGCGCACCCTTTTTTATCTCAGAAGCAGATTCCCCCGTTCTGAGTAAGTTGTGTCGCTCTGTCTGTTAGTGTTTTAGTTAGTTTCTAATAGTTATTTTAGTGTATGAAACTTGTTTAGTAATATGCAACTTTTCTTTTGTAGATAATTGTGACTGTGTCCCGTTATATGTTACAGAAAATAAAGTTAAACTGTTTCACTAAGCCTGAGTCAAGTGAAGTGAATGAAGAAAGCAGCAGTGCAAACAGAGACCGTCACACAGGCAACTCTTTCCGTCCTCTCATGTGCATTTTTTTAACTTCCTCGAACTGTGTGTGTGTTTGTGCGCATGTTGATGTGTGTAGTCCTACTGTGGGCTGCTGAAGCGCCGCGCAGCGCCAATAATATCACATACTTTTGCTGTTATCAGCCTGCAGTAAAAACCGCATTTAATCATTTTTTTCAAGCATATACTTACTTGTTGCTCCAACATTAACTGCAACAGCGTCCCAACGTTTGTATTTTTGTCTCATATGTGCTGAGGATCATACAGCTGACTGTACTTCGCCACTTGAATTATTAATTTAATGTCATCCATCTTCAAGAACTTCTCCGCAGTTTGCTCCGTTCAATGTCGGGTGTGGAGGGTAAATTACGTATTCCTGGCTGCCACTTTATAGGTAGGTGTTATAGGCAGTGTTGGGAAGGATACTTTCAAAACGTATTCCATTACAGAATACAGAATACATGCCCAAAAATGTAATCTGTAACGTATTCCATTACATTAACTAATCTGAGTAACGTATTCTGAATACTTGGAATACTTCCGGTTTGCATTGCATTTTTTAAGTGTATGATTGCGGCGTTGTTATAGTCAGTGGAGCAGCAGCAGTTTAAACTCTCTCTCCGCCGATGCGGCGGGCCAGCTGGATGTCCGGCTCCTATCCACTGCCACCTCTGTGCGGGTCCCACGGGAGGCTGAACCCCCCCCTGCGCCAAGGCTGCCTCGCGCCGTGCAGCGATCGTTTCGGCGTCGAGTCTATTTTTGTTTGCGCTTGACGCGAGCATATCGCTCCAGGAAACACACTGAAAAATGATTTTAAACGATATTGATGACATATTTTATATGATATAAATGATAAAGTATGCATCCCATAGTTTGCATTCCCCTTCTGTTGTCCTGGAGTTTTAATTTTACCAATTTTACCAATCACATTATTAAATGCCCCCCTCTGCACATCCATACAGACACACAAGCAGTCATAAAGATAAAAAGAGGAGGGGGGGGGGGGGCTTGAGTGGAGAATACGTAATTTACCCTCGACACCCGACATTGAACGGAGCAAACAGCGGAGAAGTTCTTGAAGATGCATGACATTAAATTGGGACGCTGTTGCAGTTAATGTTGGAGCAACGAGTGACTTTATGCTTTTATACTACTGGGTCAACGGGTGATATTATTAGCGCTTCACGGCGCTTCAGCGTCCGGTGTGAACCCGGCGTGCCTCGCTGGTCTCCTGCAGAGCCATGACAGCGGAGCTCTGGAAGCGCAGGTCGGTCTTCTCTCACCAGGTGCTGGAAGGGCAGCTTGCGGATCAGCAGCTCCGTAGATTTCTGGTAGCGACGGAACTCTCTCAGAGCCACGGTCCCGGGCCTGTGTCCCGAGCCGGTAGCGGTGAGGCTTCTTCACGCCGCCGGGGGCCCGGTGCGCTCTTACGGCAGCCCTGGTCTCCAGCTGCTTCCTGGGGGCTTTGCCGGTGGATTTACGAGAGAGTGAATAAACTCGTGAAACAGAGAAGTACCGTCATGTAATCCACGGAATTCAACAATGTAACTGTATTCTGAATACCATCTATTTAATTTGTAACTGTAACGGAATACAGTTACTTATAATTTGTATTCTAAATACGTAACGCCGTTACATGTATTCCGTTACTCCCCAACACTGGTTATAGGCCTGAGTCTCTGTGAAAACACAGCATTTTGTAAAATACAGGCTGTCTGAAGTTATTACTCGTTCATTTATAAGATTTAGTCTTTAGAAGAAAAACAAACTTTTAATCGCAATTAATCTAGATTAATGAATTTCAAAATGTGAGATTAATTAGTTAATTTTTTTTAATCTGTTGACAGCCCCAGAAATTAGACACAGTTTTCCCCCCCAGATGACCCAGGACATGGCATTACACACACTCAGGGACACAGGGACACAGGCATTTAATTCATTTTCTGTACTTTTTTGGATCCAATTCATGTATTTCAATGAAATTAGACACAGTGTGAGCCAGGACATGTCACAATCACACAGTCAGGGACACAGGGACACAGGCATTTAATTCATTTTCAGTACTTTTTTGGATCCAATTCATGTATTTTAATGAAATTAGACAGTTTGGCCCCCAGATGACCCAGGACATGGCATTACACACACTCAGGGACACAGGCATTTAATTCATTTTCAGTTCTTTTTTGGATCCAATTCATGTATTTCAATGAAATGAGACACAGTGTGAGCCAGGATACATGGCATTAAACACTCAGGGACACAGACATTTAATTCATTTTCAGTACTTTGTTGGATCAAGTTCATGTATTACAATGAAATTAGACACAGTGTGAGCCAGGATACATTGCATTAAATACTCAGGGACACAGGCATTTAATTCATTTTCAGTACTTTTTTGGATCCAATTCATGTATTTTAATGAAATTAGACACATTTTGGCCCCCCAGATCACACAGGACATGGCATTACACACACTCAGTGAGTGACACAGGCATTTAATTCATTTTCAGTACTTTTTTGGATCCAATTCATGTATTTCGATGAAATTAGACACAGTGTGAGCCAGGATACATGTCACAATCACACAGTCAGGGACACAGGCATTTAATTCATTTTCAGTACTTTTTTGGCTCCAATTCATGTATTTTAATGAAATTAGACACAGCTTGCCCCCCCCAGATGACACAGGACATGGCATTACACACAGTAAGGGACACAGGCATTTAATTCATTTTCAGTACTTTTTTGGATCCAATTCATGTATTTCAATGAAATTAGACACAGTGTGAGCCAGGACATGTCACAATCACACAGTCAGGGACACAGGCATTTAATTCATTTTCAGTACTTTTTTGGATCCAATTCATGTATTTTAATGAAATTAGACAGTTTGGCCCCCAGATGACCCAGGACATGGCATTACACACACTCAGGGACACAGGCATTTAATTCATTTTCAGTTCTTTTTTGGATCCAATTCATGTATTTCAATGAAATTAGACACAGTGTGAGCCAGGACATGTCACAATCACACAGTCAGGGACACAGGGACACAGGCATTTAATTAATTTTCAGTACTTTTTTGGATCCAATTCATGTATTTTAATGAAATTAGACAGTTTGGCCCCCAGATGACCCAGGACATGGCATTACACACACTCAGGGACACAGGCATTTAATTCATTTTCAGTTCTTTTTTGGATCCAATTCATGTATTTCAATGAAATGAGACACAGTGTGAGCCAGGATACATGGCATTAAACACTCAGGGACACAGACATTTAATTCATTTTCAGTACTTTGTTGGATCAAGTTCATGTATTACAATGAAATTAGACACAGTGTGAGCCAGGACATGTCACAATCACACAGTCAGGGACACAGGCATTTAATTCATTTTCAGTACTTTTTTGGATCCAATTCATGTATTTTAATGAAATTAGACAGTTTGGCCCCCAGATGACCCAGGACATGGCATTACACACACTCAGGGACACAGGCATTTAATTCATTTTCAGTTCTTTTTTGGATCCAATTCATGTATTTCAATGAAATTAGACACAGTGTGAGCCAGGCTACATGGCATTAAACACTCAGGGACACAGACATTTAATTCATTTTCAGTATTTTTTTGGATCAAGTTCATGTATTACAATGAAATTAGACACAGTGTGAGCCAGGATACATGGCATTAAATACTCAGGGACACAGGCATTTAATTAATTTTCAGTACTTTTTTGGATCCAATTCATGTATTTCAATGACACAGGGACACAGTGACACAGTCAATCAATCAATCAAATTTTATTTGTATAGCCCATGTTCACAAATCACAGTTCGTCTCATAGGGCTTTAACATGGTGTGACATCCTCTGTCCTAAACCCTCAGCAAGAGTAAGGAAAAACTACAAAAAAAACCTGTTAACAGGGTAAAAATATGTAGAAACCTCAGAGAGAGCCACATGTGAGGGATCCCTCTCCCAGGACGGACAGAAGTGCAATAGATTTCACTTGTAGGAAAACATCATCAAGATTAAAGTTTTTTAGCAGCATTGATAGGGTAAACATTTTGAAGGATCACTTCAATACGGTATGTCAAGCAGTCCTGCTGCAATCATAGTCTATAGTCAGCAACCAGCAGGATCATGATCCACCATTCTGATCAGAGGCCACTTTAGTCCACAGTCATTGTCCACTGCCGCTTATTAGGATCCATCATGGGCTGCCGCCTCGCCTTGGTCCACCGCCATTCGATGCCATTGCGACAAAGGATCTGCCATTCCCACTACGATCAGCCCGCACGATATAGAATCCGCCATACTGGATCCAGCATTGCGACCTCTGATGCGCGATCCACAAATCGTAATCCATGGTATGGCCACAGAGGCCCTGGATCTGGGGGAGATAAAGCAAAGGGATTCCGGGGAGGGGGATAGGGATGGAGAAGAGGAAGGAGAAGCTGGAGAGAGAAGCTCCGTATGTCATAAATTCCCTCTGCGTCTTAGCGTCATCAGGGGTTTTTGCCTTGTAATCATACAATGATACAGGCCGAACTTGAGGGTACACTGAAGCTCAAGGTAAATCTGACTGGCTACTGGTTTGTATGGTAGTACGATGAAAACCATGTGGCCCATTCAGTAGATCAGACATCAATACCTCTATGCCTTTTTTTGAACTAAATGCTTCCTATTTTAGCAAATAGAACAAGTTACGTTCTGCCACACTTATTAGCTCTAACTATACGCTTTATCAAAAAGAAAGGTTTTCAGTCTACTCTAAAACGAACAGATGGTGTCCGACTCCCGATGGCTGAAAGCTCTGGCTCCTACTCTACTTTTAGAGACTTTAGGGACGACAAGTAAACCTGAAATCTGGGATCGGAGTGCTCTAGCTGGTTGATATGGTACTAACAGCTCTTTAAGGTAAAAAGGTGCCATATCATTAAGGGCCTTGAAGGTGAGGAGAATTTTAAATTCTAATACTGGAGAAATGTGCTCTCTTTTCTTGGTTCTTGTAAGGACGCGTGCTGCGGCATTTTGGACAAGCTGCAGAGTCTTTAAAGACTTACTGCTGGAGCCTGATAATAATGAATTACAATAGTCCAGTCTCGATGTAACAAAGGCGTGGACTAGTTTTTCTGCATCTTTTTGCTTAAGGACATGTCTGATTTTTGAGATATTACGCAAGTGGAAAAAGGCGGTCCTAGACATTTGCTTTAAGTGACTATTGAAGGATAAATCAGGATCGAAGATCACTCCCAAGTTCCTGATTGTGTCATTGGAAGCAAGGGCAATGTTGTCTAGCGCAGCTATATCATTAGATAATGTTTCTCTAAGGTGTTTGGGACCAAGTATTATAACCTCTGTTTTATCTGAGTTTAATAAGAGAAAATTGCGGGTCATCCAGGTTTTTATGTCGTTGAGACATGCTCGAAGTTTAGTTTATTGATTACTTTGTTCAGGTTTTATTGACAAATATAACTGGGTGTCATCCGCATAGCAGTGAAAATTTACAGAGTGTGTCCTGGTAATGTTTCCTAGTGGAAACATTACCAGGATATAATGAGAATAAAATCGGGCCGAGCCCTGTGGAACACCATGGTTAACTTTGGTGCGCACAGATGACTCATTCATTTGTATGAATTGGAAGCGATCAGAAACATAAGATTTAAACCAGTTTAGGGCGGTTCCTTTAATGTTAATTAACTGTTCTAGTCTCTGTAATAAATGTTATGGTCAATTGTGTCGAATGCTGCACTGAGATCTAACAGAACGAGGACAGACACAAGTCCCTGATCTGAAGCTATTAGAAGGTCATTAGTGACTTTTGCCAAGGCTGTCTCTGTACTGTGATTGGCTCTGAACCCCGACTGAAAGTCTTCATATATATTATTTTCCTGGAGAAACTCACAAAGCTGATTGGCTACAACTTTTTCTAAGATTTTAGACAGGAAGGGGAGATTAGATATTGTATTGGATATCTATTAGGGGCAGAATTTCTTTAAGTAATTTAGTTGGAATCGGATCTAAGATACAGGTTGTTGGTTTAGAAACTGAGATTATTTTTGGTAAACTGATCACGGGTGATCAGAAAGAAGCTGTCTTAATAATGGGAAGGATTCTCAGCCGTTTCTGAGATCTCTGTTGTTAGGAGGGTATTAGTGCCAATTGAGGGCAGGAGATGGCTGATTTTATTTCTAATAGTAAGAGTTTTATCAATAAAAAAGGTCATAAAGATATTGCTATTTAGGGATCGAGGAATACTGAGTTCGGTGGAGGTGTGACTCTCTGTCAGCCTGGCTACAGTGCTGAAGAGAAACCTGGGGTTGTTTTTATTCTCTTCTATTAT
Organism: Limanda limanda; assembly: GCF_963576545.1. NCBI lineage: Eukaryota > Metazoa > Chordata > Actinopteri > Pleuronectiformes > Pleuronectidae > Limanda > Limanda limanda. The sequence goes on from NC_083650.1 coordinate 32,655, forward strand.
TTTGAATAGTAGGCAGCTCTTGCTTTGTGGAGAGCCTTTTTATATTCTTTAACACTACTCTTCCAGTCTAGGAGATTTTAAACACTGTTGCTGGAGCGCCACTTCTTTTCTAGTTTTCTTGATATTTGTTTAAAGTCATGTGTCTTGGAGCTATACCACGAAGCTAATTTACTATGTTTGACACTTTTCTTTTTTAGAGGCGCTATTTAGTCTAATGTTAACCGTAATGAGTCTGCAGAGCTATTGACGAGGTGGTCAATCTCAATGGAGCTCGGGTTTTTAAAGAATTTGTTGTTTGTATCGACGGATAATACGGGTTCGAATGTAATCGGAATTATTTCCTTAAATTTAGCCACAGCACTATCAGGTAGACATCTAGAAAATTAGTTTTTTATTAGTGGCATATATTCAGATAATAAAAAATTGAAGGTTATTAATTTATGGTCTGATAGTATTGGATTGCGCGGAAGTACTGTTAAATGTTCAATTCCGACACCGCATGATAATAACAATGAGTAGGTTGATGTACACACTGACTGAAACCAATTGAGTCTAGTATCGAAATAAATGCTATGCTAAGGCTATCTTTATTATTGTCAACATGAATATTAAAGTCATCAACAATAATAATTGTATCGGTCTTTAGGACTAGGTTTGATAAAAACTCAGGGAATTCCATTAAAAATTCAGTATAAGCCCCAGAAGCACGATAAACTACATCAAATAGGATTGGCTTCTACGCAGAAGCCAATCCCGGGCCCGGAGACGCAGGAGCCCTTCCGGGCCCCTCACGCCCCTTCGTACGTCCTTACGTGCGTCGGCCAATTTTTCTAACTAGACAGCAAAGCCCTGCAAGCGTCACCCGGCCGCAAGGGCTGTGATTGGTCTGCTGACTACATCATTTCCGGAGTCGCATTTCCGGTTCATGCCCGGAAACCACGGAAGATTTAGAAGAACGAATATGGACCAAATAGAAGAGCACTTGGCAGAAGAGATCCGAAACTATGACCACTAGTATAACCCGTCACTAATCGGCGGATTTTTCCGCCAGAAAAAGGCTCTGAGGAGCCGCCGTGGCGATGTAAATAAATCGCTCTTCTTCGTGCAACACAGGAAGAAGAGCCGACTTCGACAAAAAACATTACTGCGCCTAGTGTTCTGGCGGGGAATTGCATGGCAACACACGCAACGGTTGGAAAACCATGAATGAGAACGAGTCCTGCGTTACAGCTGCGTGCCTGCGGGCCCCTGACAACGCAGAAGCATGCTCCGGCCTTTAGAACAAGACATTCAAATGTGTTGTAGCTAAGTTTAGGTTAAGGATAGACTGGAGTTAAAAATAGCAGCAACTCCACCTCCTCGTCCGAGTTCTCTGGGAACGTGTGAATTTATATGACTGGGGGGAGTAGATTCATTTAGACTGACATATTCATTAGGATGCAGCCACGTCTCAGTAAGGGACAATAAATCTATGTAGTCTGAGACTACTTCATTAACTAGAATAGCCTTTGATGACAGTGATATTATGTTTAAAAGACCACATTTAAAAGTCTTAGTTTCCTGAGTTGTTCCAGAGGTTGTGTTAATTTGTATTAGATTATTGTGTGGAGTTCTCGCTGTGTTATTGTTTAATTTAAATAATTTAAATCGGGCAGTGGGCAGACACGATCTCTATGGGGTTGGGTGACTGATCCAGAGGGAGCGCAGAGAAGTGTTTAGCACTGCAGCTATACTTCCTGGTCCCAACTCTGGGTTGTAATGTAATAGACTTAGTAATATTCCTAGATAAGGGAGCTGCCCCATCCCAAGTGGGATGAACGCCGTCTCTCCTAACAAGACCAGGTTTACTCCAAAAAGTTTGCCAATTATCTACAAAGCCCACACCATTTACAGGACACCACCTCGACAGCCAGTGGTTAAAAGACAACATGCGGCTAAACATGTCATCACCTGATGTATTAGGGAGAGGGCCAGAGAAAACTACTGTGTCGACATCGTTTTAGCAAAAGCAAACACAGACTCCACATTAATTTTAGTGATCTCCGACATAAGAAGCCGGGAGTCGTTGCTGCCGACGTGAATTATTATTTTACTGTATTTATGTTTAGTTTTAGCAAGCAGCTTCAGTTTAGATTCGATGTCGCCGGCTCTGGCCCCTGGGATGCAATTGACTATGGTCGTTGCTGTTGCTAACCTCACGTTTCTCAGAACCGAGTCGCCAATAACTAGACTTTGTTTCTCAGCGAGTGCCTCGCTGAGTGGAGAAAATCTATTTGAAACGTGAGCTGGTGGGTCTTTAATCGTGGGCTTTTTAAGGGTAGCACTATGCCCCCTGCGGACCGTCACCCAGCCGCCCTGGGCTCCCGGCTGCACGGGGCAGGTCGATGGACTGCCAGCTAACGGAGGTTCTAAGCTTCGGAGACGAGCTTCTAAGTCGCTAAGCCTCGCTTCCATCGCTACCAACACACTACATTTATTACATTTACCACAACTGTTAATGGAGGCGGAGGAGTAAGTAAACATGAGACACTCGGAGCAAGGAGGGTGAGATTTAAACAGAACACAGAATCACTAAGCACCAGAGAGTAGGGGCTTGTATGTGTGGGTGTTTAGCTATAGACCGGTGATTTTAGCCGTAATAATACTCACTCCCAACATGCACTCCAACAGAGAGAGAGAGAGAGCGAGAGATAGAGAGAGAGTGTCTTAAGCCCCCACCCTGAGTGCTCACCCATCGGCGTGAGTCAAAGACCCTCGCGCCCCTGGTACTCCCTTTGACACAGTCAAATTCACTGAACCGGACCAAAGTACCCCTCCACAGGGAGGGAGAGACCCAAGTCCAGCACCAGCCGAGCACGGTCATCCAATCTACACCCCTCACCATGAGTGCTGAAAATGCCTAGAAATGTCTCACTCTTTGTGTTAGGGAAAAATACAATACATGGGACACTTATAGGCACTTTACATTCTAGCAAAAATGCCTAGAAATGTCCCAAACGTTTGGTTCATAAGTGCAACATTTGGGGCACTTGTCGGCACTTAACATTATAGCAAAAAGGCCTAGAAATGTCCCTACCAATCAGAATGAGCTGGACACTTCTAGGCACTTATAATTGAAGCAAAAGGCCTAGAAATGTCCCACCTTTGGTGTTAGGGAAGAACAATACTTGGGACATTTGTAGGGACTTTACATTAAAGCAAAACGCCTAGACATGTCCCACACTAGTGGTTACGAAAGTGCAATACTTGGGACACCTCTAAGCCCTTATAGTAGCAAAATGCCTAGAAATGTCCCACACTAGTGGTTCATAAGTGCAATATTTGGAACACTTGTCGGCACTTAACATTATAGCAAAAATGCCTAGAAATGTTCCGACCAATCAGAATGAGCTGGACACTTCTAAGCACTTATCATTGAGGCAAAATGACTAGAAATGTCCCAGTCTTGTGGTTAGGGATCTGCAATACTTGGGACACTTGTAGGAACTTATCATTACAGCAAAATGCCTTGAATTGTCCCACATTTGTGGTTAGGGATGTACAATATGTGGGACACTTGTAGGCACTTAACATAACAGCAAAAATGCCTAGAAATGTCCAGACCAATTAGAATGAGCCGGACACTTCCAGGAACTTATCATTAAGGCAAAATGCTTAGAAATGTCCCACTCTTGTGGTGAGGTATCTGCAATACTTGGGACACTTATCATTATATAACAAAATGCACTAAGACAGGGGAAACCACACAATTGCACCTTTTTCATTGGGGACTCCATATTTTTAAAGACTGTTCTAAATACACAATTTAGAAGAAGAGTGTTCCAGCCTCTTGCATTTCCAGATTTCCATCACAATCGGCATGGTGAATGAATAGGGAATAGGACAAAATTATTGTTAAATTGTATTGATTAACGACTGTTTCCCTATCATGAGGACATGGGATACATGAATGTGCAACTCATCCTGCTGCTGCCAAGAAATGTCCCACACTTTTGGTTAGGGAAATACAATACATGGGACACTTGTAGGCACTTTACAGTAAAGCAAAATGCCTAGAAATGTCCCACACTAGAGGTTACGGAAGTGCAATACTTTGGACACTTCTAGGCACTTATCATTGAGGCAATTTGAAACTAACAATTGTGTAGCACTTAAATGGCACGTACTTACAGCACTTTGTAGTTTTGCTTTATTTAAGAAGAAATCGTAATTTCTTGATTCTTCTTGTTCTGGGTTTGAACCCTCGGGGTTGAATGCATTTATTGTAAGTCGCTTTGGATAAAAGCGTCAGCTAAATTAAATTTGCCCGGGAGTGTGGTGTATAGGGCTTGAAAAGGCACATGATCTCCCTTCACTTTTTCCCTTTGCCCTGTGAGCCCTTCTGTAAAATGAGAGGATCAAGGAAACGAAAGTGGACAATGAGTGCCGAGTGTTTAACACGGAGTGGACAACAAAATACTTTTTCACTGATGTCCAATCGAAGGCTGTATGCCTGATATGCCGAGAAACTGTCGCAGTTTTCATGGAGTGCAACATCAGCCGTCTCTACCACGGCAAGATTCTTACATCCTTTACAAATGGGTCTCATCCACTCGTCCATCATTATGCCTACATGTCTATTGAACAGGACCCCCAGAAAAAAAACAGTTGTGAGAAATCTGGAGATACAAGAGGCTTGAAACAACAAAGTTATCTATGTGTATTTAATAAGGGGCTGTCTGCAGAAAGGATCAACACACGAGAGTCCTAAGGATCTCAGAGTGAAGATGAACAGTCAAATACAAGGGTAATAGGAGGACTGAGGGCTGTGTCTTTGAACCAATCCAGACAGGTTCCATAGGTGGGGGAAGGAGAGGAATCTAAACACAACAGCTGATTCACATGTGTTTCCTAAGGTGATAAGAAGACATACACTCCTTCCTCTGGTGGGTAATTAAGTCGCAAAAGGCTCTGGCAGTTCTCATGTCATAAACAGTTGACCATAAAACAGCTCAGGTCATAAAGTCATCAGACAGGGATGCATAAGGTTACTCACCAACAACAAAATAGGTTTCAACCATTCTAAGTTAATTTTTCCAATTGGTTGGGATGGTCATCTCTTCCAGACAATAGTTTGTTGTACAGAGGAAGGCATGGACAGTTGATTTCAAAGCTGGTGTAGATCTTAATGCTCTCCAAGGCCAGGATGATACAGATACCATTAGGGGGAAAAAAGAATAGTATTGTATATGGGACTGCAAACACACACCACCACCCTCTGCATCTTATGACCAGTGGTGTAAAAAGTACTGAAATATTTTACTCAAGTAAAAGTACCTTTACTTTGATGAAATGTTACTTAAGTAGAAGTACCCATCTAAAAATCTACTCAAGTAAAAGTAAAAAGTAGTTCATTTAAAATGTACTTTAAGTAAAAGTTACTTAGTTACTTCCAACAACTTGATGGGGGCCGCTCCTAAACAGTGCAAAAAAGGACAAGGGGTCATAAATCCAATCCAAAAACAGTCATTTTTAATTAAAGATCTTTTAAAATTTAAGTGCAATGACATTAAACATGTCAAACATTAAACATTTAACATGTCAACACAACATTTAAGAACTTTTAAAAAGTTAAAATGCCGCTGTCCCACTGTATATTTAAACTTTTGGTTAAACTTTGGTCCACCTTTCGAGCACTAGTCTACAAACTTCTTGTTGAGTTTGAGCAGCAGCTGATTTTCAAGGTGAGTAGAGCTCATCTGGGTTCACTTTGCAGTGAACAGCAATCCAGCACAGCTGAAGAGTCACCCGCAGGCGGCCGAGGCAGGTAGGCCAGTAGGCTATTGAGTTTCAGGCAGTGTTGTGCATGAACGCGTTCATTGAACACGTTAATTTATATGAGAAGGTTGAACTGAGCGCAACTTAATGACAAATAGTGAATTTGAACGGTAAACACGTTCATATTATCTGAGGTCTAGCTACGTAATGTCTCCTCCTGAGGAGAGACGCTGTCTAAAACGAATGCTTGCACCATGTCGTTGCGATCGTTGTGGTGTTTATTTGAAAAGAAATGCAGTCTTACAGGGCAAAATACCGTCTGAAAGTTGCAATTCCGTTTTTCAACGGGGGGGGGGGCAGGAGTGAAGCTTGCATAGAGCACCAAATGTGCTAGGGCCGCCCCTGTGTATGGCAGTGATTCTCAAACTGTATGGTGCGCCCCAGCGATGCGGCGCGGAGGCATAGCAGGCGCGCGACCAGGAGGAGCAAATGCGAGGCGGATCTAATATTATAGCCGAACTAATGTTTTGACGTCAGCATCTCTTTAACGGCAATGCAGTAAACAAATTGCTCTTTCGCCGTAGCCAGGGGTCTGCAACCCGCGGCTCTGCAGCCCCTCCGCAGTGGATCCCTGTGCAGTGTTGTGCCTGTCGTGCATATTTTTCACGAACAGTGAACTTTACGATCAGTTTTCATATGTTGAATGTGCACGTTAGGGAACGTCATCCACTCTATGGAGCATCTACCACTGCAGTGAGAATTGCCTTGCGCGAACTATGTTTTTGTTTTACTAAGTAACGGATGTAATTTTCAATGTAGCGAAGTACAATACTTCGGTTAAAATCTACTTGAGTAAAAGTAAAATTACCCGTTTCAAAAACTACTCAAAAAATTACAAAGTACACGAAAAAACTACTCAATTACAGTAACGTGAGTAAATGTAATTCGTGACTTTAAACCTCTGCTTATGACAATGCTTTGTAACATGTTTTCAGAAAATGTTGGCACAAAAAAAAGTTATAAAACCATACACTTTATTGTTTTTATAAAAAAACATGAAAGAACATGCATGCCTTACCTGGATGCAAAAGCATTGTTAACAATAGTTAGAGTGTTTTGAATTTTAATAAAGAGGCCTAACCAACTGGATCACGTGACTACAGCTTTGTCTTGTCAAACAGATACATGGTACAAGCATAGAGCAGTTTAAGATTATCTTTTTCCATTAAAATCTAAATGACATTTACAATGTTCAACAAAGCTCATTAAACAGAGTATTATCAAGCCAATTAACAAACAGAGAAAATACACCTATTAACATCAAAAGCAGTTTCAGTCTCTACTACTAGCATCAGAAGCTGTTAGCCCTCAGAATTTAGCTTGATTTCTTTCCTGAAGGAATGTGGTCAGATGGTCACATCTGAATATGTTCTCAGGTCAGTGAGATTTCTGATGACTCTTTGGCATCAGTTACTCTGAAGACTCCAACCTTCTCTTTGTTCAAGCTCCCCTTTTCTTTGTCTAAAAGTAAAGACAAAACAAATAAGAATCACACATTATATCTGCAAGTACATAGTGAATTTTCATTTCTGGGTTAACTATCCCTTTAAGTTTACTGTGGCATTAGCTAACGCTTACTCTTTGGAGACAGCAACATGTTAGCAAAATGCAGTCTAGATTGCAGATCAGGTTTAATAAAAGCGTAATTCTATTTCCAACACGAAAAATATACTTGCCATTTTGTGATGGTGCTTAAATTACTTTTAGATTGTATTTCAATATCTCAGACTGTAAAGACTGCAGTTTCATTTGTGGCAACATGAAAAGTTGTCATGTGATATTTAGTCAGGTATTTAGTCAGGACGTTTGGAAGCTCTTTTACAATAGCCCCAAATTAACACAATCTCTGCAACAACTCAAGAAACACAGTCTTTTAAAAATGAGATCATAATCATCAAAGGCTATTTTAGTAAATGAACTAGTCTCAGAACAAAAATAGATTTATTGTGCCTCAATGAGACCTGGCTGCATCCCCCTGAATATGTCCCCCAACTCTCTGGCTGTCATCGGCAGTGCAGGTTTATCTCCAGCATTTCCTTCAATAACAAGTTGGTATATGTACTAAACTAAATGTTAGGACTCTACAGTATGAAAAGCCCTGTTGGAACAAATGAATCACTCGGAAAGTGAAACGCTGGAGTGCTTTTACTTTGAATCAGCTTTGGGAAGTGTGTATCACAGAAGAATAAACAGAGAAAATTATCTTTCAGTTGAGTTTTAATGTTTTTCTGTTGAAATTATGTTAGGGTTAGGGTTACACTCTTGCAACACATAGCTAATTTTGAAACTATGCGTTTCAAAATAAAACCACCCCAGCGTTTCAGTTGACGGAAACCATTCTTTTGTTTAAAGGTGACATATTATGCCCATTTTACCGTAGTTGATATGGGGGTCTTAATGAAATGTCTGAAACATATTTTGGTCAAAATACCACAAGGATCATTTAAAACAGCACCCTTTTTACCCTGTCTAAAGCAGCCCTCCTCAGATTGACCTGTTTTGAGTGCCCCCCCTCACCCCTCCTCCCTCCTTCAGGAGATACAAACGCCCAGATTTTTAGCTATCCATTACCTCTATAGAAATATGGCTACTGGAGACGAAGATACAATCTTGCAACCATATCGTTTTGAACCAGAGTCAGGTGGGCCGAAGACTGGCTTTCGTAATAAAAGATAACTGGACTAGTGACAGAGATCTGGAAGAAACTGATATTTTCTATCTTATACTACAGTGCAGACAACAGGATCCAGAGGCCTGTCAGCACATCTCCAGGTTGGAGGACGACCACTCTACCCCTCAGCCACAGCCGCCCAGGGTAAAGGGTAGTAGCTGCTCCTTAGCTTTCTGTCCCAGGTGAGGGTTCTCCTGCTTCACACACACCCAAAACTGTGTGAGTGTGGATGTGGCAAACTTCATCTGGAGGCCACGGTCAGATGACACTTCCAGAAGTTTCTCCTGATAAGTGACAGGTAGCTTGTTTCCGTTTGCTTCGGGCAGGTTTTTCGCATCCTATCTTGAGATGACCTGAATTCCTCTTAAAAAACTCAGATGGCTTACCAAAATGACTCATGTTTTGTCTGGAGATGCTGCTGAAGATGTGCTGGCTAATCTCTCCCCACAGAAAAAACACACAGTGTAAATAACCCTATCTATGTTATGGTTAATATTGTTTCAATTTCCAACGGTACCATAGGACTGTAACCATTTGGACCTCTGAATTACATTATTTACTGTGTCATTGCGGTATTTCTCTGTGATGTGTCATCCTATGCACCAACTTTTGTTTTGTTTTTTGTTTTCTCTTTGGGTGGGGGGAATTATTTACTTTATTTATTTAATTAGTTTTATTTCATCTATGTGTGTATTTTTTAAATTTTGTTATGTAATATGTTCTGTAATGTTTAATGTAGAGTGTTCTGTACGCATGTTCTCTTACATTGTGAAAATATTCTAAAAAAAAAAAAAAAAAAAATTTCCGTTTCAATTTAATTTCCGTTTTCATATTACATGCTTTTATTTTGAAAGTGTTCCGGTAGAGACGCAGACTTCCTGTTATGAATCTGTAACTTTACAACGGAAAGGTTTGATGTTTTAGCAACCCTCCGGCTCCGAAGAGGCACAAGCTCTTACGGTGTTGTTTAGGGAAGGCTCAAATAAACCTGAAACATCAGTTAAAGTCTCGACCATCTTTCGGGGGATATGCTGCACAAAGCATTGGTTGGGTGGCAACTCGTGGACGTAAATCCCATTTTCCACATCGTGGATTATGATCTGTGAATCGCATTTCAGAGATCGAGATCGTAATGGCAGATCCTGTATCGTGCTGGCATCTGATAATGGTGGTGGACCACGATTGAGTTGGCAGCTGATGGTGGATCCTGATGGCGGCAGTGGACAATGACTGTACTATAGTGGCATCTGATCTTGATGGTGGATCATGATCGTGGTGGGTGCTGACCATGGACTATGATTACATCAAGATTGCTTGATATACAATGTTTCTCCTCAGATACTTGACCATTAATGACAATAACCCATTAATTCATTAAACTTAATTTATGCTTCAAAATGTTTATTCTAAGCAATGCTGCAAATACCCTTATTGTGCTGATGTTCTCCTTTCCCCTATTACATCTATTGCACTTCTGTCCGTCCTGGGAGAGGGATCCCTCACATGTGGCGCTCTAAGGGTTCTAAGTTCCTTTTACCCTGTTAAAAGGATTTTTTTGTCGTTTTTCCTTACTCTTGTTGAGGGTTAAGGGCAGAATTGTCACACCTTGTTAAAGCCCTATGAGACAAATTGTGGTTTGTGAATAGGGGCTTTACACATAAAATTTGGTTGATTGAAAAATTGTCGGCTCCAGCAGATATGGCATAGAGTATAATAGGCATATTTGGTTTTGTACACAACATTTACTTATTTTTCCCATTGTTCCATTTCATTGAATAGATACCAAAATGCATTACAGTCAAACAATTTGAGAAAGGTCATGGTTTAATTAAGTAAAGCACTTTGTTAAAACTAGGAAAGTGTTGTATAAATGAAGTCTATTTATGATTCCATTTAACATACTCCACACCGGCTGTGGCTCAGGAGGTAGAGCTGGTCGTCCACCAACCAGAAGGTTAGGCCAGGGTTCATGCACATTTTGACCAATGGATTTCCATGACTTTTCCATGACTTTTCAACAACTTTAAACCAAATTTCCATGTCCAAACATTTTGTGAAATCTCGATGTATACATGAGAACGTGACAAAATGTAGTATTTAAACTAGCAATGAGAATTCTAAGGCATACAGTATACCTTACGCATACGGTCTCATACTAACTCAGTTAGTTTGAGAGCGTATGCCTGCTTATATTTTGAGCGTATTTCTTTAACAGCATATTTATTATTTAAAACTCAGCGTAAATGAACGACATGAAAATATGAATATAACAAATTTCCATGACTTTTCCAAAACTTTTGGGATTTTATTTTTTTCCAGGACTTTTCCAGGCCTGGAAATACACATTTGACAATTCCATGACTATTCCAGGTTTTTCATGACCGTAGGAACCCTGTTAGTCAAAATACTGAACCCCAACTTGCTCCCAATGGCTGTGCTGGCAGTGCATGAATGATGTATGATGGAGAAGTTCCGCACAGGGATGGATGTATGAATGTGTGTGAATGGATGGATAGCAAAACACTACGTTTAATGCTTTGAGTGGTCATCAAGACAAATAAAAGCCCTCAATAAATACAGACCATTTACTTACTGGTCAGATGCAAGACAATTAAAACAGGAATAAGGCATGTCAGTAATCATTGATGGTTCAAGTGAGACCTGCAAGCTCCTGCCACTTTGTTTTGCATTCCAGAAAGTAAAGCACACCTGGCTAGAGGAGCCTTTTACCTCGCACTTCCAATTGAAGTTGTATAGTATAGTAGTAAATGAACTGGTCCAAAGTTAGTTTGGAACTAAACAAGATCTTGGTAGTTGTATTGGTTCCACTGTGTTCACTCAGTATATGGAACCACTTGGTTGAAGTAATATTAGTAGAAAAATATAATTTTTCTATTATCTACTTTGTTACATGAATTAAAAACACCCATGCTTCACAGAGATAATGGACAATTTGTTTATGATGTCTCAACAGGAATGTCTCACCAGTGTATTTGGTTGAACAGCCTGTTTTGACACTATATCTTTGACCGATTTAAATCCTGACTTAATTCTGTTAACTAAAAGGCCTTGAAGAGATAAGAAATTAAATTTTAGATGATTGTACAGCAAAACACAAAAGACTATTCGTTAACAATAAATGTACACTACTATAAAAAACTGAAGATTCATGAGTCTACTCACCCAGCATTTCACTGCGATCCAGCAAAATCTCAAGGTCCTTGTCACTGATCACCTTCCCCCTTGATGCTTTCATCTGCCTGAATTGAACACAATTTACAGCCAAATATTACTTTCTTACTGTATGTTATTTAAAGAGACATTTTAGGTCTTAACCGTCCATAGCACTTCACATCTTGGAACAGAGGATATTGTCTTACTTCTCAGTGTCTCTGTTTTTGAGCAGTTGCATGAGATCATCCAGATCAATGCAGCTCTTACTTTGGTTCAGCTCTGCCTTCCCGCCTTTAAACTTATCTATTGAGGACAGAAACATAAGAAAACAATTTATAATCAATATTTGTTAAATAATTTTCATTAACTTCAGTCCATTGCTTTCCCTTCAAAACGGAAATACAAGATGAGATCAATAGTAGTTATGGAAAATAATAAAACTTGTTTTTTCTATAACACTTTTCAAGGAACTTGAAGACACTTTACTTAGAGTTCAAAAGACAGATATACTGATAGGATAAAAGTAATTAAACGTATAATACATACATATATATATATATATATATATATATATATATATATACATATATATATATATATACATATATATATATATATACATATATATATATATATATATATATATATATATATATATATATATATATATATATATATGAACATAATCTATTGTGCCAGTGAATGAGGTGAGAGTAAACTTCATATCGGTATCCTATCAAAATGAAGCTTCTCACTCTTGTGAATGACCATCTGTTCCAGCTTCCTCTTTGCCGAGGCTCTCTCCAGGATCTTCTGGTCAATGGTGTTGGCTGTGACGAGTCGGTACACCAACACTGGTTTTGTTTGACCAATGCGGTGACAGCGGTCCTGCGCCTGCAGGTCTGCCTGGGGGTTCTGAAGTAGGGAAGATCATTATTATATGCCAGCTAATCTCAATATATGTATCGGAAATACTTTTAATGGCAAGAGTTTATTATACATGACTTTCACACACCCAGTCGCTGTCAAAGATGATGACTGTATCAGCAGCTGTGAGGTTGATCCCAAGTCCTCCTGCTCTGGTGCTCAGCAGGAACAGGAATACCTCTGGATCTTTGGAAAACTTGTTAATCTGGGGAAGAAAAATAGTGTGCTAAGCAGTAAAATGGACATGTAGTACTAACAAATGATTGACACATCACACCCACTCCATGTTAGCCTGTCGTTCAAAGCTGCTGTGGATCCTAAATGTAACTAATAACTGACCTTTTTCTGTGTGTTTTAGGTAGTACACTGTAAGCTTTGCAGAAGTATGGTTACATGCTAAAAGGAGATTTTTTACTAATTACATAATTTCAGCACTGGATGAAACATATGTCGACCTCGTGCCAGAGACGGTTGAAGTGTCCTTGGGCAAGACACTTAACCCCTAATTGCCCCAAATGGCTGTGCGGTGTGTGAATGGAATGTGTGATAAGAGTAGTATATTATGTAGAAGAGCTGTAAGAATATGTGTGATGGTTGAATGGACAAGTGGAGTTCAGTACGTTGAATGGTCTTTTAAACTGTATGCAGTACTTTGTGTTCAGATGCTCAGAAGACCTGTTCTGGAATACATGAGGCGCATTTTTTGACAGCAGTCAACAACAGATGTAGCCTGGTTGTTCAGAGTGTTATACTTTTTATCCTTACAGAGTAATTTACAGAATCCTGCTCACATTGCTCTCTACTATACATAAAGTTCAATGTTTAAAACTCACATTTTCATCTCTGTCGGAGTAAGACATGCTGCCATCCAGTCGGCTATACTGGAAGCCCCGCAAATAGCAGTAATCCATTAGTATATCCAAGATGGAGGTCATCTGACTGAAGATCAGAACCTGGATGACAAAAATCAATCACACATACAAGTTGAATGCAAGTTTAACTAACTTGCATTCAAGTTAGTTAAACTACTTGAATGCATTTATCTCCACCGTGAAGCATGGTGGTGGCAGCACCATGCTCTGGGGATGCTTCTCAGCAGCAGGCCCTGGAAGGCTTGTAAAGGTAGATGGGAACATGAATGCAAAAAAATATCACCAAATCCTGGAGGATAATCTGATTCTGTCTGCAAGAGAACTACGACTCGGGAGAAGATTTATTTTCCAGCAAGACAAAGACCCCAAGCATACAGCAAAAGCTACACAGAAATGGTTAAAGACAACAAGGTGAATGTTCTGGAATGGCCAAGTCAAAGCCCAGATCTCAATCTAAACGAGAATTTGGGGCATCTACCAAATACTGACCTGAAGGGGGGGAATATTTATGCATCATTTACTTATTATATATTTTTAATTAATTGACATTATTTAGTAAATAAGTGCACATTCTTTTCATGTTACATGATTTCATATATAAAAGCAACAAAAGGGGGGTGAATACTTTTTAAAGGCATTGTATCTTGATAACCGCAAATCCTGCTTGAAAGTACAGACACCGGGTCAGCCATACGTCAGGATGGAAGAAATACTATAAAGTTAGCAGAACTGTTTACACTCACATGCTCTGCATGGAAATAATACAAGAATAATAAAAAAAAAATGTTACCACAGAGATCAACTGAAATATGAATCAGAGCTTATACATTTCTTCATGCTTAACTCAGATTTTAGATGGCCATAGAGACATCTGTGAAACAGCAAAATTTGAATTTAAACTAGGGCTGTCAATCGATAACTTTTAATCACGATTAATCACCATTTCTTAATACCTGAAAAATCCCCATTTTCTATGTATATTGTTGTGGGAATGAAAATATAAATGACAGAAGGCAGATATATACATTTAAGATATATTTTTTTTTATTGATGACAAGACCAAATGATAGTTTTTTAGATTGAAAAATAAAATTAACATATAACATGCCACACCATAATTAAAATTGGCTGTCTTTGTTATGCCTCTGAGTAAACATAGGATGTGTAAGAGCCATTATGCAGTATGTGTGTGTATAGTTAAATATTTATGTTGGTTTATAATTTCTTATATTATCCAGGTTTGTAGTTTAAGTTTTGTACAGTTGAGCACTGTTTATGTTTTTTGCAACAGTTTGATGAAGCCGTAAGGCGGTTCTTGATATGAGGTGGGTGGTGAGCCAGCGGGGCTGGTTTAGTGACGCACAAGAAGATTGGTGAGTTTAAGGAGTCTGAAGGAATTGACTAAACAAGTTTTGACCATGTCATTTATGTGAAACGTGCGTGAAATGTTGAGTGACATTAACGTGAAGATGACGGGAAAGTGATGGTTAATATCAGTGCTTGAAACGAATAAAATACCTCACTTCAAGATTAACCCGCCTCCTGTATTCGTGGAACAGTGGGTTATCACGCAGGGTCGGGCCTGGTTAGTACTTGGACACGAGTCAGCTGTAGGAAATACTCCTCAGGCAAAATCAAGTGGCCGTCATATTGGAACGGAGTGGAACGGCCACTACAATAAGTCAAAACTTGAGATCGCAGCGGACTGCGCAGCCATCGTGACGAGGAGGAATCGGACAATTACCAGGGCGCACGGACAAGTGCCAGTGTGATCGTGAAAGGACCTGCCGCAGAAGTTACGCAGGAAATTGGATTATTGAACACGGACAGCAACTTGCGCATGTCAGTAAGGCTGTGGGACTATAAGAACAGGCTGCTGTCAAAGTGAGACGTTACATCAGCAATACGTCATGGCAGATGAGAATGATGATATTGACGCACTTGCGGACTACGACCACAAGAGGGCAGTAGAGCCCACGGAAAAGTCAATGGAGGAAAGGACCCATCATCACATCCATGCCAGAAGAGGAAAATTACGAATGTTAAAAAACAAGTCAAACGAAATGGATCTATTAATGGAAAACAACTGCAACTTGGAGAAAGTTAAGTCAAGGCTGGAAGTTCTTAAAGCTACTTATGAGGACTTCAAAGAATGCAACAGTTCGGTTCTGCTCTACCTTCATGAGGGTGAGATAAACAAGGACCAAGAAGAGTGGTTCTATCCTAAGGAAGATAGGGTGCAGGAGTTCATTCAGAAGACTGGAACGTGGATTAATGATGCTGAGTTGGAAAAAGAAAAGTCTCAAGAAATTGATGAGGCTGTAACTCATATGGAAAGTGTGTCTATGGTGTCCCAATCTATCGGGTCAAAGTCTGGCAGTGGAAGTAGTAGAGCATCTTCTGCTCGCTTAAAGGAAGAAGCCAAGCGAGCAGCTCTGGAAGCTAAGGCAGCCGTATTCCAACAAAGGCAAGCTTTAGCATTGAAGGAAGTACAGTTAAATATGGAGAAGGAGGAACCGGAACTCAAAACCGCTCTGGCAGTGTCTAATGCTAAAATCAAAATCTATGAAGAATATGATTCTATGAAGTCTATTAAGAAAATCTATGAAGAATATGATTCCCCTGGGCGGCTGTGGCTGAGGGGTAGAGTGGTCGTCCTCCAACCTGTAGGTCGGCGGTTCGATCCCCAGTCTGATCCATCTGCATGCCGAAGTGTCCTTGGGCAAGATGCTGAACCCTGAATGGCCCACCATAGAATAACAAAGTGCTGCAAGTAGATGCACTGTATGAATGTGTGTGAATGGGTGAATGTGAAACTGTACTGTAAAGCGCTTCGAGTGGACTTCATCAGACTAGAAAAGCGCTATGTAAATACAAATCCATTTACCATTTAAAGGAAATGAAGTATGTAGATGCTGTCAATCTGTCACACACTCATTTAAAGAAGGAAATTGCCCAGCCAGAAGCAGGACACCGTCGAACACACGACCCCATCAGGGATGAAAAGCCTCCTGATAGGATGCTTACTGCAAGTGGAGCTAGATCTAAAGAACACAGAGGAGAAAAATCAGCTGCAACATCCCATGGGGTTCTTCAGGACCAAAATGACACCACAAAGGATATCTTCAATGTCATTAAGCAGCAGGCTGACATCACAGAGCTGCTTGTGAAAAATCAGAACTCGGCACGTCTGCCAAAACGAGACATTCCTGTTTTCTGTGGTGACCCACTTGATTTTAGATCATTTCTCAAGGCTTTCGAACACACTGTGGATTCCAGAACAGACAACAATGCTGATAAACTGTACTTCTTGGAGCAGTACACACAAGGTGAGCCACAAGAGCTTGTGAAAAGTTGCCAGCATATGCCAGCACATTGTGGTTACCATGAATCCATGCAAATGCTGGTTGGTCACTATGGCAACTCGCTGAAAATTGCCACAGCATTAATGGAAAAGGTGTTTAGCTGGCCACAGATAAAATCAGAGGGCGGTGTGGCACTGAACAGTTTCTCTCTCTTCCTCTTGGGCTGTCGTAACGCTTTAGAAGATGTGGACTACATGGATGAGTTGGATAACCCTACAAACATGAGAGTTATTGTCTCCAAGCTGCCCTACAAAATGAAAGAACAATGGCGGGCACTTGCATTCGAGATCCAGGAAAAGAGTCAGAGGAGAGTAAGATTTAAAGATCTAGTCGCCTTTGTGGACAGGCAAGCAAGGATAATCACAGACCCTCTCTTTGGAGATTTGCAAGGCCCTGCTGCTGAAAAGAAGGAAAAGAAAGTTTCAATGATGGAGAGAAATTTCCAGAAAGAAAGAATAAAAGGAAGCAGCTTTGCTACAGATGTGGCCACAGCCGAAGAGAAAGACAATGAAAGGTCAAAGACATGGAATTTCGGTACATCAAACACTGTAGCTTTCACTAAACCATGCTTGTTCTGCAAAATGAATCACACACTAGAGGAGTGTTGGTGTATTGCAGAAAAACCTCATAAGGACAAGCTGGATTTCATATGGAAGGCTGGACTTTGCTTCGGATGCCTAGTTAAAGGGCATCTAAGTAAAGACTGTAAAAAGAAAATGTCATGTCAAACATGTTCTGGAAAGCATCCCAGCATGTTACACATTTACAGAGACGAGGACGCCTACAGCCAGTCAGGTGTAAAAAGGCAAGAGGATGCTTCTTCAGATCAGGCTGTTGTCTCCAGTGCATTAGTAAGCCTAAGCCAGAAGAAAGACCCCTGTGTTGGGGCCGGAGACAAGTGTGTTCTTGCCATACTTCCAGTCTACATCAAGGCAAAGAACGGAAACAAAGTTGTTGAAACGTATGCGTTTATTGACCCTGGGAGCTCAGCAACCTTTTGCACAGAATCTTTAGCAAGGCAGCTCAATCTTCAGGGAAAAGGAACTGAGCTGATCTTAACCATAATGGGCTCAACAAAGGAAGTGAAAAGTTGCCTTCTTAGAGATCTGGAGGTCTGTGGAGTTGAGGAAACTAGTTTCATCAGCATGCCAAAGGTCTTTACTCAAAAGAGCCTTCCAGTAAAAAAGGAACATATTCCCATGGATGAAGACATACAAGCATGGCCGTATCTCCATAACGTGAGGCTGCCACACATCGATGCTGAAATAGGGCTCCTCATCGGAAATAATGTGCATGAAGCTTCCGAGCCATGGAAGGTTATCCACAGTCAAAGCAATGGGCCATATGCTGTGAAAACAATTCTTGGTTGGACTGTTAATGGTCCGCTCAGAGAATGCAGGGACAGTGCTTTGGACGGTGATGAACAGCAGCAAGTCACGATTAACCGAATCTCAGTAGAGACAAGTGAATGCAGTGGCTGTTGAACTTTCGAACCGCCATTACGGGGTGAAGACGGATTACTTCCTCTGGAATTGTAAGAGCCATTATGCAGTATGTGTGTGTATAGTTAAATATTTATGTTGGTTTATAATTTCTTATATTATCCAGGTTTGTAGTTTAAGTTTTGTACAGTTGAGCACTGTTTATGTTTTTTGCAACAGTTTGATGAAGCCGTAAGGCGGTTCTTGATATGAGGTGGGTGGTGAGCCAGCGGGGCTGGTTTAGTGACGCACAAGAAGATTGGTGAGTTTAAGGAGTCTGAAGGAATTGACTAAACAAGTTTTGACCATGTCATTTATGTGAAACGTGCGTGAAATGTTGAGTGACATTAACGTGAAGATGACGGGAAAGTGATGGTTAATATCAGTGCTTGAAACGAATAAAATACCTCACTTCAAGATTAACCCGCCTCCTGTATTCGTGGAACAGTGGGTTATCACGCAGGTTAGTACTTGGACACGAGTCAGCTGTAGGAAATACTCCTCAGGCAAAATCAAGTGGCCGTCATATTGGAACGGAGTGGAACGGCCACTACAGGATGTTGTTTGGTCTTTTAATCACACTCAAAGCAGTGTTAATTTTGGCAGCTATTTTTTTGATTTAGTCTTAGTCTTAGTCTTTTGACGAAAATGCATATTAATTTTAGTCTAGTTTTAGTCATTTTTATCCTTCTTAGTTTTAGTCGACGAAAACAAATTACATTTTAGTCTAGTTTTAGTCACATTTAATAGCCACATTAAACTCCTTATCTTCCCTTCTCAGGTCCAGGGACCCCCTGTGCTGTGTCTACAACTGCGTACTAGTCTAGCTTGCAGTACTTAGGTTGTCCATTAGATGTCCCTCCTATAGGTCTATAGCAGGGGTCGGCAACCTTTACTATCAAAAGAGCCATTTTGCCCCCTCTTCCCCCAAATAAAATTTGTCTGGAGCCGCAAAACATATTTGATAACAAAGCTGATAAAATGTTATATAAAGTTATACTATACTAATCTGTAGATTATTGCATTTATGAAATTATAGAATAAAGAAAACTGTTGACATTTTATTTATTTTTACCTGTTACAACAAAGGGAAACACCAAATGCTTATGAAGAGGAGAAGAAAATACACAGGCAAGTGTAGGCCTACTTTGAAATAAATTAAACGCAGAACTATGTAGGGTTATTTGAGTCATCCCCATATTTGTGGGAAATGTATGCAATAAGAAGTACCCTATTTTGAAATAAATAAAAACATATAGCTGCAGCCTATATATTTTAGTTGGCGTTGGCGAAATGTGAAAACAAAAAGTGAAAGCAGATCAGACCAGAGGAGGAAACTGCAGTTCGGTAGAAACCAACTGCAGCTTCTGCTCTGATCCAGAAGCTGCGGCGCTGATCTCAGAGCAGCTGAGACCAGAGGAACTCTGTGTTTTCACTGTTTCCATAGTTAAGAAGTCAGTGACCGGCCTGCTTCACATGAACGAGCTCTGATCTCACTGTCTCTCTGAGCGAGTGCGCGGGGGCGGAGCCTCGGGACCGGTGCGCTGTCTGGCAGCACACACACACACAGGCACACACACACAGACACACACACTCGCCGCTCCGGGTACTTCATGACGGCCTGATACGATTATGTTTTTAAAAATTGTTGTGACTTAGTCAACCGCCAACATTTTCGTTTCGTCTCGTTAACGAAAATTAAAATAGATTTCGTCATAGTTTTTATTTTCAAAGATCCATTTCGTTACGTCTTCGTCTCGTCTTAGTCATGGGAAAAGGGGCGTTAACGAATATTTTTCGTTATCGTTATCGTCAACGAAATTAACACTGACTCAAAGAAAACCTTTATTTTAAACAATTGGGGGATCTGGTTAAATAAATACTTTTTTCTTTGCTTTTTTAAATCAAACAACCAAACCGTACACAATTAAATGTGAATATGAAATCTGAATAAGAGTCCATCTGTAGAAGCAGTGTTGTGCCAGTTCACACTAAAAAGAATGAGTTCCAAGTTCACTTCATGTAGATGAAAATTAACTAGTTCACGTTCATTTTTTGATTTGGATGATTTAGGTGACAAACATAGGGTCATGTGTTTGGTTATGAATCAATGGTGTCGGATCAAGTCTGCTTGTTGCTCCGCTCATTTTAACATTGAGTCCTTAGTGTGAGCACAAAATGTAGACAAGTCATTTTCATGTTTAATTGAAGCCTCATAAAGTCAGGAGCGAATCAAACAAATACTAAGTTATTTCATGTTCTGATCTGGTCGTAATAACTAAAAAATAGTGTTTATTAGTTTACGTGAGAGCACAGTGGAGGACGACACAGAAACTCCAGCTCGGTACGTTTGCTCTGATCATGACGCAGCTGCGCTCATCCCTGAGCAGCTGTGACCAGAGAAATTCTGTATTTCACTGTTCTTCTACAAAGTCACTTACCGGCTGCTTAACATAAACAAGCTCTGATCTCACTACGTGTGTCATTCTGAGCGAGTAAGGGGGGCGGGTATGGGTACATGGAGCGGGTCATTCTGCGCATGAGTTAGCTTTGACAGCCCATTCACTAGAGCACAGAGATCCTCCACAGCGGTTGTATGTGTGAAAACAAATGTCTGAGTGAGAGCCGCCAGAGTTTCTACTGTCTCCATCTGACCCTCCAGTACAGAGTCCGCAAAAACTCTGAAGGAGCTGATGTGCGAACACATCAGGAGATCCTCTGCAGGACTCACCGCGGGTAAGTGGGTGTGTTGATGACGTTTCTATCTCCAGATGAAAAAGTAGTACCACACATATAGACAATGTCAGAGACCTCATGGTGATAAGAGCCAACACTTGCGTAGATGTGCTATAAACAGATCAGAACCAGGATCAGTCCTGGGACCTGAGACACTACTGTCCCTAACCTACCAACACAAACAGCAGCAAATTGTCATCTTAGTCAGCAGAGGGCATACTAATGTGCATTGTGTCACATAGGCAAGGAGCAGTGAGAAGCTAGATATAGTTAGCTGCATTTGCCAAATCTTTGCACATGGCACAATTATTGTTCTTCCCATTTTTTAAGTTGATGTGATAAAACGCAACATTCCATTAAAGACTATGTGAAGCAATTCAAAATACATTTTCTAAGTTTGCCACACTATAGAGCAAATTTGATTGGTTAAAAAATCTTGATAAGAAACTGGCAAGTATGTAAAAGTAGGGTTCAGAATCATGAAAAAAAATGTCTGTATTCTGCTGCACTCACATAGCACTCCCTAACTGGGTGTGACACAGCAGCCGCAGAAGCCACGCACTTGTGGGGGGAAATTCCTGCATCTGTCAAGGTCTCTAGTTCTTATTGAGGTTTGTCTTGTCCATCGATGACTACTGACAGCCAATATCGTGATAAAATAAACAGTCCACCTGACTCTGACTGGAAACTGACAATCCTCTCAGACCTCCACACTCATTGCTCGGAAGATACTAGTCACTTCTGTATTGGTACAGATTTAGCAGGGTTGTGATTGGATTGAAGTGTGATTGGACACATTCGCACACGCACAACAGGCTGCAGTATCGCAGCTCCAACTTTGTGTTTGGCGAACCAAAACCCTAGACGTCTGGACAGCGGTTTCGGTTTTGATTCGAGAATTGTTACAGCCCTGCACAACCCTGACAATTATTATAAATGATACAGGTGTAATGAATTTAAAATGGACAAACTGTGTATACTGGTAGACTTAAGCTTGGTTGTAATCTGTGTACCGTATTTTCCGCACTATAGGGCGCACTGGATTATAAGGCGCACTGTCAATGAATGGTCTATTATCGATCTTTTTTCATATATAAGGCGCACCTGACTATAAGCCGCATTAAGGGAAACAAAAGTCTGTCTGTCAATATTAAGACACATGATTGATGTGATTAAAACACCTAACCTACGAGGTGTGAAAAGTACCGCCCTGACCGGGCAGCTTATTTTATTAGTTAGATCTACATGTAGTTATATGGTTGGCTCTTAGCGTCCTGGCTCACCTTGTGTCCCCTTTTCTTCAGTGCAGGAAGCAGTCTGTCCAGGATGAGAAACTTCCCGGAACTTTGCACCAGCTGCTCATCAATCTGTGAGACGGCAACAGTGAGGTGAGAAAGACAAGGAAAAATAAATGAATTAAATAACTAAATAAACTGAAATAAACCACTTTCCTGTTGATTTAATATTTGCATCTAAATATTTGACCATTGCTGCTCCCAATAACCTGGTAACTTTTAATAAAAGTCACCGGTCCAAATCCCCAGGTCACCACAGAAGCCACCGACATCGCAGCCACTCAAAGTCTCCAGAGGAGTTACAAAAAGAGTCGGAGAAACGAGTGACCTCCTTTTTAATTCATTTTTTTTTCCCTTTTAATAAAAGTTAATGTGTACTTTTTACACATTTTGACTAATGGATTTCCATGACTTTTCCATGACTTTAATAACTTTAAACCAAATTTCCATGACCAAACATTTTGTGAGATCTCTGTGTATACATGAAAAAGTGACAAAATTTAGTATTTAAGTTGACAATGACAATTCTAAAGCATACAGTATACCTTGAATTACACAAATGAATGAGACAATAGTTTGATTGAGGTCTTTCTGTTGTAACCCATGGCATGTCCTTTTCAATTTGTAGTCAAGCATGGTTAAATCTACACTTCCCTGGCATTATGCATTATCCCGCCTGCTTCCACACCGAACTTTTCAATTAGTATGAGAGAGTATGCCTGATTATATTTTTAGCATATTTCTTTTAAAGTATATAAAATATTTAAAACTCAGCATGAATGGACATGAAAATGTGAATATAACAAATTTCCATGACTTCTCAAACTTTTGGGATTTAATTTTTTTCAAGCACTTTTCCAGGCCTGGAAATAAACATTTAACAATTCCATGACTTTTCCAGGTTTTTCATGACCGTAGGAACCCTGAAGTTAGAGTAACAGATGTCTGTGCATTACCTTGTACTCCTGGGTGGCGGAGTCGAGGGGGTACTCTATCAGGTATGGGTGGTTACAACATCTCTTAAGTAGCATTAGAATGTTTTGCAGCTTCAAGTTTATCTGAGCATCCAGTGGGCTATGGACATCCAGCACTGGAGAGGAGCTGTAGAGTGCCAGATGAAATGTGTGTGGAGATTATAATTAGGCCGATATAAAGATACAGGTGGAGCCTCTTATGCAGTCTTAAAGAGTGATTCTGTAGAGTACATGCCTCCAGAACATGACAAGTTTTGGGTAACAACCAAAACAATCACATAACTGTGAAAAATATATAAACAGATGAGATTCCAAACAGTTTGACAGTAATAGCTTCTTGAACCAAATATCACTGTCTTATACAACTTTAGTCTGCATTTGAGATGTGTGTAGACAGTGCTGACCTCTGCTTTGGCTCCTTGCTGACCTTCTCCAGATATTTTTCCAGGTTGTATGGTGTTTCTCCATCTGTTTCTTTGTAGTCCATCACCTTTCTACAATGACGCTTTGGCCTGCCACTTGACATCAGCATTACAGGAGCCTCTGTCTAAAACAACAACAGAGGACCATTTCACCTATAATGAGATCATTTATGTTTAGCACATAAAATGGCTGATACTTCAGAGACATCAAAAAGGGTCCATACTGAACAAAAAGGCGGTTGCTACAATACAAAAATACTTTAGGACAGTGAAGGAATTTCATTGAGATGCAACATAAAAAGCTCATTCCCAAAGTGTATCTGCTGTAACTGCGTTAGAGAATCAGCTGCACTACACCAGGTCACCATCTTATCAATGTTTTGTGTTGTTCTCTATAATACCATTCAAAATTCATTTCTTATCATTTTAAATATTCAGATTATATTCAAATCTTTGATTAAATTTAACCTAACATAAATATGTACCATGTTAAGCATTGCAACTCAGATATCAATATCAAAAAGATAAACATAAATAGTTTTATTATTGAACCACATTCATATTTCTAACAGACATGTCATTTTATTCCATCCAAATAGACTTTATATAGAACACTTTAAATAAACATGTTTATCTCATTATGATTGCAATAATAAGTTTGTCATTAACCCCACCAACTAGCCTGGGTGCCAGACGAACTTAGCCCCGCCCACAACATTTTCGGTCGGGAAGTTCGGTCTGGAGTCGCTCCGTTGGGGAGAAATTATCTCCGAACAGAAGCTGTTCGGATCAAATTGTCAGGGCAGGCTTCATACGATGGACAGATGATAAACAGTTAGGTAATCAACTACGTCATCAAAGAGCGCTTGGGTTGACTTTGTTTTCCACAAACATGCCTGCCACTGGAGAGCTGAGATGTGTAGATTCTGCCATTGAGTCTGTTTTAGGAGACATCGACAGCGCATTCATTTTGATAGAGGAACAGAGAAACGCAGTCAAGGCATTTGTAGATCGTATAGATGTTTTTGCCGTCCTTCCTACGAGATTCATAAGTCACATACTACGTTGCTCTGATTGATTGTAGGTCTATCCAATTGAGCGAAGAGGGATTTTTTTTCCTGGTGCGGCTGAAACACGCCCCATAATCACAGCCCAATGGAGCGCTCTCAGACTCATATTCTGACTAGAATTATGAGTATGACAACGTCAGGCTACCTACCAACCACACTCGTATTCAAAATTGAGAAAGCTTACTACAGTCGCATGGTTTTTGGCAGTGGCCAAGACTTTGAGAGAGTTTGCTTACTTCCTATACCTGGACACTGCACGTTTGATGGATTCTCCCTCGTCTGCCTGATCCTTGAAACGTCTTTTGTGCCTCGTCTTAAAGTGGCGCTAAACACTGGACGTTTTGCAAACAACTTTTCTAAACATAACATGCGCACAGCACGGTCCTTATGAAAAACAAGCCATAGTCTTCTGCCCGTGAGGGCTGAAATGCCGTGAGGGCGTGTCTTCGTTTTTTTAGCTAGCGGGCATGCGACCACAAATACACCTTAGCGGCTGCACTTCACGGAGATTCATGTGGGAAAATGCGAGCAGTGCCGGATGGGAGGCTTCTTTTTATTATTATTTAATGGCAATTGGCACCCAGCCTATGGTTCATTACTGGCACCTAGTGGCTGGGAAGTGTTAACATCGATCAAGCTAAATAATACAGCCTGCGTGATGGCAAAACCTTTGAACATTTCTTTAATAAAAAATCGCCTGTGTACCAATGATTATGGCGCAGCGTGCCAATGATGGCACGCGTGCCATGTTGCTGACCCCTGCTTAGGGATGGGTATCGTTTTGTTTTTATCCGATACCGGTTCCTAACCAATACTTTTAAAACGATACCGGTGCCTAAACGGTTCCTGAACCGATACTTTTTTTTTTTTTAAAGTGCACAAAATGAAGCTTGACGTCATTTAAGAAAGGCTTTTTTATTGCCAAATATATGAACTGTTTAAAGTAGATTATAAATATAAATGAATACAAAAACTTTTTAACTTAAAACTATGAATAATATATGAACTGTTAACAAAAGTTTACACTATACTTAAATAAATAAAAATAAATACAAAACACACACACTCTGACTTCGGTGCCTGAGTCAATTGAAGACCGAGGGTCGCTTTTCACTCGGAGACCCCCGTTTCTCCGCGGCTGGGGCCCCCCTTCGCCCCCCCAAATGCGGACGCTTTTGTGAAACATTTCTCGGCGTGGTCTTCGTTCCTCCCGCCACCAGCCTTTCCAAGCCGACCCGGAGCCGGTCGAGGCGCACCGCCACGGAGGAAATGCGCCCGGCAGGGCCAGCCAGCGCCAGGGAGAGGTCTCGCACACTCCTCCCACACCTGCACGGAAGTCCTGACGCACGCGGGGCGCGGTAAGCGCGGGGACAAGAGTTTGTCCACCGGCAGCCGCGGGGGCCCAGCGGGAGCTGCAGCTTCCCGTTAAGGAAGGAGCGGAAGTGTGAGGAGGCGGGACGAGCGGAGACCTCAGGCTTCGATTGGCTCAGGCACCGAAATGAAGCACCAAAATCTCCGTTGCATTTCGGTCCGGGTAGGTACCGGTTGTATTGGAACCGGTTCCAATATGGCACCGGTTCTCGGTACCCAACCCTACCCCTGCTTTGGTGCGTATGCGTTCTGGGCCACATATGAATATTGTGATACTCTTCCCCCATCAGACAATCTACTCTGTCAGCCCCACCACCATGCAGGTTCATCTTACATCCTGCCCCCCCACACATGCCTATGGCTCCTACTTCTCCACCTTTCCCGGTAAACTCATGCCTACCAAACACAGCTTCGCCTCAGATCCTAATTATGCTTCCTATTTAGGTATGTTAAAAGTGTGTTTAAATTAATTTTTTTATGAGGTATTTTTTTGTAGTTTTTCCTTCCTCTTGTTGAGGGTTAAGGGCATGGATGTCGCAGCTTGTTAAAGCACTGAGACAAATTGTGATTTGTGAATATGGGCTATACAAATAAAATTTGATTGTGACTCAGTCATACTGTTTAATGTTTGTTTGTTATACTGTTGTTCTCCCTCCCTGCCTAAGGATGGTGCTGTTTACTCTGTTTTGCCTGTGAGTTTTAGGTCCGGGCTGGTGATTGGACTGGAAACTGATCGAGCTTTCATTAAAAAGCTCACCTGCCGATGCGGGTTTGCCTTAGCCTTTTTCCTGCCTCCCAACACGACCATGCGGACTTCGCTATAATCTTTCTGATCTCTGCTGTTCTTTAATTGCTTTACTTGTAAGATTAGTTGGAGCACTGCCAGAGCCCTACAAAAGTAACTCCAGCAGGCTACTGGTGTGCATGTTTCGAGTGGGACCAGTGCTCACAGCCCAGCACTATGGCGCTAGACTAGCATTCGCCAGAGAACACCAGAATTGACAGGTCGCCACTCTTCCCTTCACAGTTGAGAGAAGGTTCCCACTGAGCACATGTGACAGGCGTGGAAAAAGTCTGGAGACACCATGGTGAACGTCCAGCATGAAAGGTTTGATGGTGGGTCAGTGATGGTGTTTGGAGGCATTTCCTTGGAGGGTCGCACAGACCACCATGTCTTGCCAACGGCAGGTACGGGAATAAAATCCTCAGAGCGATTGTCAGACCTTACGCTGATGCAGTGGGCCCCGAGTTTCTCTTGGTGCAGGACAATGCCCAGCCTTATGTGGCCAGAGTGTGAAGGCAGTCCTGGGATGACGAAGGCAGTGATGAGATAGACCGGCCCTCACGTTCCCCTGACCTAAATCGCCAATGTCGCCAAGTACCGCCACAAACTGTCCAGGAGCTCACTGATCCAGGTCTGGGAGGAGATCCCCAGGACACCATCCACTGACTCATCAGGAGCATACCCTGACAATATCAGGAGTGCCTACAGACACACTGATAACATACACACTACAGAGATACGTTATGAGTTGCAGTGATGAAATTCATGCAATTTGATCAGCCTAAATTGGTTTGTTAATAGGCCATTGACCATCACCAAATCAAATGCATCTTTACAAAAAGGACACTGATATGTGAATGCTGTTCACAAGGTACAAGGTAGTTGTAAGCAGTATATAGTTGTGTAAGCCATGCATAATAGTCTTTGAGCACTTATTGGATTAGGGCCATGCCTATATTTTAAATGGTTTACAAACAGCCATGTCTGACCATGATTTTAGGAGCCGGTGTTATGCTTATTCTCATTTTCAGAAGAAATGCGTTTCTTTCTTCTAATGCATAGATGTGTAAATCTGCTCAATTATTCATTTTTAATATGCACTGCTCAACAAAATTAAAGGAACACTTTTTTATCAGGGTATGGCATGAATTCAATTGCACTTTTTTGATAATTATCTGGTCAGTTGAGTAGCAGAGGGGGTTGTTAATCAGTTTCAGCTGCATTGGTGTTGATGGAATTAACAACAGGTGCACTAGAGGGGCAACAATGAGACGACCCTCAAAATAGGAGTGGTTTTGCATGTGGAGGCCATTTCAAGTTTCTCCCTCTTGATCACTTTCACTGGTTTTTTAGTGTTGGCTTTAGCTAGAGTCATTATCTCTACTGGGAGCATGAGGCGATTTCTTAACTCTACAGAAGTTGCACAGATTGTCCAACTCCTCCAGGATGGCACATCCATGCGTGCCTTTGCAAGGAGATTTGATGTGTCTCCCAGCATAATCTCCAGAACATGGAGGAGATTCCAGGAGACAGGCAGTTAATCTAGGAGAGCTGGACAGGGCCGTAGAAGGTCCTCAACCCATCAGCAGGACCGATATCTGCTGCTTTGTGCAAGGAGGAACAGGTTGAGCACTGCCCGAGCCCTACAGAATGACCTCCAGCAGGCCACTGGTGTGAATGTCTCTGCCCAAACACTCAAAAACAGACTTCATGAGGGTGGCCTCAGGGCGCGACGTCCTGTAGTGTGCCATGTGCTCACTGCCCAGCACCGTGGAGCTCGATTGGCATTTGCTATAGAACACCAGAATTGGCATGTCCGCCACTGGCGCCCTGTGCTTTTCACAGATGAGAGCAGGTTCACCCTGAGCACCTGTGATAGACGTGAAAGGGTCTGGAGAAGCCAAGGAGAACGCTATGCTGCCTGCAACATCGTTCAGCATGACCGGTTTGGTGGTGGGTCAGTGATGGTCTGGGGAGGCATATCCATGGAGGGACGCACAGACCTCTACCGGCTAGAGAACGGCAGTCTTACTGCCATTAGGTATCGGGATGAAATCCTTGAACCCATGGTCAGACCCTACGCTGGTGCAGTAGGTCCTGGGTTCTTCCTGATGCACGATAATGCCCGGCCTCATGTGGCAAGGGTATGCAGGCAGTACCTGGAGGATGAAGAAATTGATGCAATTGAATGGCCCTCACAATCACCTGACCTAAACCCGATAGAACACCTCTGGGACATTATCTTTCGGTCCATCAGAAGCCGCCAGGTTGCTCCTGAGACTTTACAGGAGCTCACTGATGCCCTTAGACAGATCTGGGAGGACATCCCACAAGACACCATCCGTTGTCTCATTAGGAGCATGCCGCGTCGTTGTCAAGCATGCATACAAGCACATGGGGGCCACACAAGATATTGAGAAGCATTTTGAGTTGCAGAAATTGAATTTTGGCAAAATGGACAAGCCTGCCACATCACTTTTTCACTATGATTTTTGGGGTGTCTATAAAATTGAGCCCTCTGTAGGCTGAAAACTTTTATTTCCATCAAAGGTGTGGCATCCTTTTGTTCCTAAGACATTAAACTGTCCATATCAGTATAAATATCCTACATAATTTTTTTTCACAATGAGATCTGATGTGTTTTCAAAGTGTTCCTTTAATTTTTTTGAGCAGTGTATTTTAGTCCTGGGCAGCCACTGTGTGCTCAAGAACAACAAATAATCAAATGAACAATAAAACAGACTCATCTGTTCCATAATGTGGAACAGGTAGATCTTGATTTTTTTGTTCTTTGACTTTAAGGATCTCTTCAGCTCTAGTTCTTAGTAACCTAAATTACACGTAGGAAAGCAGTTGGCACATTTATTAATACTTTCTCTCAGCTTTTTAGATATCATAGTCAAAGCACTTCTCACTGAATTCTCACACTCACAACTTTGTTTGAGACTCAGGGAGACAAATTCACTCCATACTTCAATACAATCTCTGATGTATCTTGAATTACATTCTGGACTTCCTCGATTCATTCATCTACTATTTGTTGAGCTAGTCTCAGTTTATCCCCATCAAAGAGCCTTAGTGTGGTCACAAACTACTTGTTCTCTAACTCATTAGCACAGTAAAAGGTAAAGTATTTATCCATCCTTTTGTTCCACCTACAATCCCTGCAGGTGTTTTTGGAGAAAACGTCTACTGAGACTTTTCCCTCTCTTGCTCCGTTAGCTGATCAAACTTTGCACTAGGAATAATGTGCCTTGTGAGGTCACCGTGAACTTGACCTTTGACCACCAAAATTTGAATCAGTTCATCCTTGAGTCCAAGTGAATGTTTGTAACTGATTTGAAGAAAATCCCCAAAGGTGTTATTTTGATATCACGTTTATGAGAATTGGACAAACAAATGTACGTACAGACGAACAACCAGAAAAAACATAATGTGTTGAAGTCCTCCTGTTGACACAATTTTGCAGGTAGATAAAACGTTATCGATAATTTTAGTGATATAACATTTCCTCACCCATGTTTTTTTCACGAACAGCGAATCAAATGAGCAAAGCGCCCCACGATCACACCAATCTTCTGACTAGAGGAACTCTACACGACTCTGCATCAATGCACTGACTGAATATAAACATGTTTTCCACTACGCTCATTGCATTAGCGGGTTTCTTCCGCTGAATAATTATAACACCACTGCTTCAGGACCAGGACAGACGCTCGTTTGAAGGTCAAGTCGTCCTGTGTCAGAGTCTCTGTCGGAGCTTCCCCTCAGACCTGCACTCACTTTACACTTTAACAATAAACACCATCACTTATCACAAGTTATTAGGACACTTACAGGACTGACGTTTACTTTTTGTTTGTTTGATTCTCTAGAGTTTATGAGACATGTTTAATCCTGCTACACAACACAAGACATAGCGCGCACAGTCAGGACATCAGGGTTAAAGTGACCAGAACGATCTGCAGTCATGATTCAATATCATCGATTAATAGCTTTTTTAGAATGTAGGACTAGATGGTGAATATAACGTGAAGATTACGACATGTTTTAACTTCACCGTTGCAGGAGAACGGACGCCATACTTATGTCATCCAGGAGCATAAATATGAATTTTTAATTGTTTTATATAAAGATCAGTCCTAAGTAAGTGATAAGTAAACAGAGGATCAGAGTCACTTGTTGACCTGCGGATTAATGTACCTCAGTGCAATGGCGATGATTTAAGTTAAGATAAAACTGTTGATCCAAGGTCAGAATGAGGAAGACAAGACAATAAAAAGTGTGTTCATTATATACACCTCTTGACTGTAGACGTTTGTATGAAATGTTATAAGTAAAGTGCAATGGCCCAGGATGTTTGTACGTGCAAGTAAAAAACGTTCGTACATTAGAACAAATGTGCAAAAAGGTTATTTTTTGGTTATTTGATTTATATCGCGATATATATCGATATGAAAAAAAATGATGGTGATACGATTTTTTTCCACATCAGCCGTAGGAATTACATTTTTTCAGGAGATGGCTGACATCTTAGGCAGAAGTATTTATTCACAATACAGTAGGAATCAGAGAGACTAGGCAGTTAAGAGATACAGATATTTAACAACAGCTGTATTCAGAGTGGCCACATACTCATGTGAATTTGGACAAATATATCTAAACCTTGGCTGATCTCTTCAAACCACTATTGGCCTTCTCTTTCTCCAAGAAAGTCAGAGTGCCCACTTGCAGAGATATTATGCGCCTTCCTATGGATACTTCGATAGAGAAAAGGGGATTCTGTATTATAACACCAAAAATGTGGTGGATTTAAAATCTTCCTCTGACTTCATACTAGGGCTGCAACTAACGACTATTCTGATAGTCGATTAGTCACCGATTATTGAAACGATAAATCGACTTATCGGATAATGAATGACACAAATTCTCAATCGCTCTTATTTAGCAGCTATTTAACAGCTTTTAAATTTAGCTTGAGGTTGTTCGAGGCATGTGATGACTGAAAATAAAGACAACTAGGGCTACGTTGTAGAACTTGCGGGCCCGACCACCCGCACGTTGAAGCCTGTTGCGGTCGGTGGAGAGAGCGATCGATGACCAAGGGCATGC
Organism: Limanda limanda; assembly: GCF_963576545.1. NCBI lineage: Eukaryota > Metazoa > Chordata > Actinopteri > Pleuronectiformes > Pleuronectidae > Limanda > Limanda limanda. The sequence goes on from NC_083650.1 coordinate 64,726, forward strand.
CTTGCCTGCGTGTTGCGAACTGCAGCAAGGATAAACGCTTCACTTCCTGCGTCCGTCACGCGATGTTGATTCTTGCCTGCTAATTGCTCATTACAGTCCACGCTATCAAATAGCACATCACACTGTGAAAATATTATGTAAGTCGAATGATAGTTGTAAAACAAAGCTTACTTCCTGTTGCCAGTAGGTGCTGCCATCACTATTATTACTCGCAGACAAATAGATCTGTTCAAGTAGGCGCTCTGATGTAGCGTGATTCAAGTCATGATTTCGATGTAGATGTCATCAGGCCATGACTCTTGTCTAACATGTCTAGTTTGGACTCGATTTGGACAATGTATGTCCGAGATACAAAACCTTGTGTTTTGATGGCGTTTAATCAAACGTTGACGCCACGGTCACACGGCCTTAAAACCATATTAATATCTTCGGGGGGGGGGGCTGTTGATACACACATGTAGTTTGAGTGAGATAGAACCATGAACAATGAAGTTACAGCAATTTCGTGTTTCAAGGCGAGTTGATAAACTTTAATGCCACGCCATTAATATGGCATTTGACGAAAAGTCACAGTAATCTTATGTCTTCATTATCAATGTCTTGAAACCAATTTGGTACAGTTTTACATGGTTGAGGTCAGTGGATGAGGAGGAATACATCCAAGTGTAAGACGTGCAAAAAACATGTCACTTCCTGTAGTCTCGAGGAGGCGCTGTGATTTCAAGTCATGATTTCTATGTAGATGTCATCAAGCCAGGACTCTTGTCTTATGTGTCTAGTTTGGACTCGATTGGATCGTGTATGTGCGAGATACAGAAGCTTGTGTTTTGATGGCGTTTAATCAAATTTTGACGCCACATCATGGTCACACGGTGTGACGAAAAATCTATTTTTTTTCTCCATCTTGTTGTGATGACACTCATCTAAATTTTAAGTTGATCTGATGAAAGTCCTGAGACAAGTACGTCAAAGTAAAAATGTGGAATATGGCCAAAATGGCCACTAAATCCAAAATGGTGGGCATCCTGTTGCTTTTTTTAATAATGCTCCTTGAGATTTTTTTGTGCGTCTGAACATTATACACCTGTGTATCAATTTAAATTTCAAATTACTCCAGAATACGTAAATTTCTCCGACTTTTGAATTTCCTGCAAAGTTTGGTAAAAAGTTCAGCATGTTAAAGGCCTCAAAAAGTCAATTCATTTGGCAGAGAATAATAAGAAGAAGAATCCTTACAGTTTCAATAGGGCCTTTCACCATTCGGTGCTTGGGCTCTAATAATAAAAATCCTTACAGATTCAATAGGGCCTCTCACCATTTGGTGGTCGGGCCCTAATAAAGATCGATACTTCAGTTTATTTTAATAAACTTTGCTGCATATAATAATAATTAGGGATGAGCGAGTACAGCATTATCTGTATCTGTTAACCATATGAATTATCCGTATCCGTACTCGGAGTGGGCGGGGCATAACCCGGAAGTGGGTGTGATTTAACCCGGAAGTGGGCTGGTTCAACATAACTTTCTTTTTAACTTTGAAATTTTTTTATGATTTTTTTATTTTTATTTTTTTTAAATTTATTTCCACACCAGAGGTGTGTGTGTGTGTGTGTGTGTGAGATGCGAGGGACGTTCGCTGTCTCCCGGAGAGATGAGCACTCTGTTTTTGGTGTGGAAAGACGTGAATTGTATTTGTTCGCAAGTCATACAGACTGGTTGTCATTTTCACTTTACATTAACACTTAAAGTTTAGTGCAGTGTAATTGTTTGCCGTGATAATTAAATGCCAGTGTGATAATAAATGACAATTTCAAACCATACAAACTGTCATGTTGTACTGTATTTAATAGAGGTTTACTTTACTGTAAAGTAGGTGTGAATGTAAAGTGAAAATAACGGGGCCAGTCATTGTGACTTGTGGACAGATGTGGTTCGCGTTTTTCTGTGCTGGAAACACGGAGTGTTCATTTCTCCGGGAGACAGTGAACGTCCCTCGCATCTGCAGCGCTCCTCTACTGAGCCAATGCAGGTCTCGTGAAAATTTTTCTTGTGAAGATTTTCATTCAGTCCGAGCACAGATAATGACTCCGATTACTCGTATAATAATCATACTCGGCAAAAGTGCTTTATCCGTACCGGATACTCGTTTCAGCCGAGTATCCGGCTCATCTCTAATAATAATTGAAATTAAAGTTTCCCTTTTTACTAAATAATTGTGATTGAAAAAAAGACGTTTGTCAGGCAATAGGATAACACTTCGCCTTTAAACTCGCAAAAAAAAGTTTAAACCATATTTTTGTAATGGATTCTAAATCCTGCGCACAGGTACAACGTCTATACATAACATGTCAAACGTGTCTCCTCCTCAAATGCGCGTATCATGCTTCCATGGAGAGCAGGTCCGCCGTACACATATTGCAGGTAGTTTTTTTCGGGCTATGTTAACAGTGAAGTTCTCCCCCGAACTTTTGACTTCCTGGTATGCGATGCAGCGTACGCCGCCATTGGTCAATGTTCTGTCGCTATTGCACATGCGCGACTTTCAGAGATAGGAAGGGAGCGAGATGGCTCACGACTCAGCTACTTCCATCAGCACCTCCGGTAAAACAATGTTAAGTTCAGCTGCACGGCACGAAAATCACGCTCTATGACGTAACCAACGATTCATCGACGAGTAAATTCGTTGGCGACTATTTTCGTGTTCCAACCACGACTTGGCGAATTTACACTTCCACATTGCCTATTCCTTTGCAGCCATATAAATAATTAATAGCGTACTATTAGGGCGGCTGTGGCTGAGGGGTAGAGTGGTCGTCCTCCAACCTGAAGGTCGGCAGTCGATCCCCAGTCTGACCCATCTGCATGCCGAAGTGTCCTTGGGCAAGATGCTGAACCCTGAATAACAAAGTGCTGCGAATAGATGCACTGTATGAATGCGAGTGTGAATGGGTGAATGTAAAACTGTACTGTAAAGCGCTTTGAGTGGTCATCAAGACTAGAAAAGTGCTATATACATACAAAACCATTTACCATTTATTTGCAGCTAGCCCTCCTCTACATGGAAGATACAACTATGACAAGTGCTATTTGCGTTGCGGTCTCGCGCTCTGAGACAGACGTTGCCTGTGTAGTTCCTGTTTTAAGCAGGGTGTTGGTTGGGACTCTTGTTTTGAAGAGGGGTTCTAACGGAACGGGGTGTTGTCGAGAGAGAAGTTTTGAAGTGTGAAGGAAAAAAGACGGGTGCGAGGTCCCGATTCAATTACTATCTCTCGTGTCATTTTTCGGCTGAGGCCTGACAGTAAAAAGAAAAACCATTGGCTACACATCTAAAGAGTCTTGAATTTGAAAAAGATTCAAGACTTTTTAATACTTTTTAAGAGTCTTGATTTTCCGTAAATTTATAGATCAACTTTTAATACTGTACAGTATATGTAGCTATGAATACTCCACTGCATGACTGATGGAAAATTATCACAGAGACCAATTTACAGTTCATACCATAGTACAGCACTGAATAAAACATTGTTTACCTTTTCCTGGCCCAGAATCTTGGCGATGGACTTGTTGACCACAGCAGTGTAAAAAGTCTCCTGTTTGGCTGTCAGAGGAGCATAAACAATTATCTCCTTCTTAGGAGGAACATCCAGAGTCACGTCTGATTTCAGCCTCCTTAGCAAAAATGGAGTCAGAATCTGAAACACAAAATTTACATGAGCATTATTTAATAAACATGACCTTCTCCTACTTATTGTGATGCATTGTTTTGCTGTCTTCTGATTCTGTTGTGATGTCTTGTTTTAAACTTAATAGCGCTGAATCTCTTTTCTGCACGACAAAATAACCCATGGGTACACAAAAAAAAACTTTAGTTTTAAGACACACCATAGTTACATTAATGCACAATGTCCACAATACTCTATGGTTGTCAAGCTACTAATATTGAGATAAAAAAATACAACTGGTCCAATTTTAGTTGGAAAACTCTCTCCCCTAATCTCCTAATTAGGGCCCGAGCAGCAACAGCAACACTATTGGGATTGCAGTGATTATTATTAGGGCCATATTGTTTTTGCTTTGATTCTTCTTCTTATAAAGGAATTGGCTTTTGGGGATTTCAGCATACTCGAAAACTTACCAAATTTCACAGGCGTGTCAGGTCTTGTGAAAATTGACATATTTGCAAGTGCTCAGGAACATGCATTCCCATTAATCTTGTTAGACAAAATGTGATTTATGAATATGGTCTATACAAATCAAATGTGATTTATGTATTGCTTTTGCCTTGACAAATGAAATTTGGCACACGTGTGTCATGCCAAGACACATCCAACAGGAAGCCCGACATTTTGGATTGAACGTGAAAATTTGGCTTGATTATTTTTGTGTCTTCACATGTATATCAAAATCCTACTCCTACCGATTTAATCCGATGAACTTGTAATTGAGTATATGCCATTTTAGAGACTTTTCAATCAAAATTATATTTTTGATGAGTTTATCACAGCCAAAAGCTCTTTTTTACCAAACTAGAATTCAATCCTCATTTTTGAACCCCAAAATATCTTTTCTCCATCTTTTCCAACCTCCTTGACCACTCAAGTCTCCCTCCTCCTTCCACCCTTCTACCAAGCCACTTTGTCAACTACATTACAAAAAAAGATACATGACATATGCTCCTCATTTTCAAATCCACCTTCTGTAACTACATTTCCATCTACTTCATCCCCTTCACTTTCCTCTTTCACCCCTGTCTACCAATCAAGTTCCTACCTTGGACTGGTTTGAAGGCAAACCACTCAACTGAGACTGCCCTCCTTGCTGTCTCTGAGCAACTTCACACTGCTAGAGCTGCCTCTCTCTCCTCTGTCCTTATCCTTCTAGACATTTCTGCTGCATTTGACACAGTGAACCACCAGATTCGTATTTCCTCCCTTCAGGAGCTGGGTGTCTCAGGCTCTGCTCTCTCGCTGCTCTCAGCCTACCTTAATGAGCGCACCTACCGGGTAACTTGGAGAGGATTTGTGTCTGAACCTCGTCCTCTCACTACTTGGGTTCCTCAAAGTTCCGCCCTGGGACCCCTCCTCTTCTCTCTGTACACAAACTCTCTCTGCTCTGTCAATCACTCACATGGCTTTTCCTACCACAGCTATGACACTGAACTAATCCTCTCTTTTCCCCAATCTGAAACACAAGTAGCAGCACAAATCTCTGCCTGTCTGACATCTGTCAGTGGATCTCCGCACACCTGAAATTAACTTTGATAAGACTGAAATACTTTTCCTTCCAGGGAAAGGCTCTTCCACCCATGACCTAACTATTACTTTTTACAACACCGTGTTAGTCTCCACCCAGACTGCTAGGAACCTGGGTGTGACACTCGGCAGTCAACTCTCCCTAACTGCCAACATTATTGCAACAACATTTTATTTTATTTTTATCAAATTTTTTTAATTTAATTTTTTTTTTAATTTTCGGTGGAATCCGTCAGTTAGTCTGTTGCTGCTGCCCGCCTCAGCTGCAGCAGCTCCGGTAGTGCTGATCGAGATGTTGTTACTAGCTAAGTACACTGTGTTGAATAAGTACAGAGCTGTCCTGAGGGTCAGTGAACAGGTCGGGTGGGACAAGTGACAGTTCTTGACCAATGGCTGTGGGGTTGTGTGGGATGACAGGCTCTCATTGGCTGGTTTGTTGGCGGGTCAGGGGTGAATGAGGAAGTGGAGGGAGAAGACGAGTGTTGATGTTAGAAGTGAAGAGACGACGCACGGACATCTGAATGATGTTATGAAAATACCCACTGCCCAGAAACTGTCCCCCTGAACCTTTTGTTTTTCTAATTCCTAATGGGCATCAATCACATGACCTATTGTTGGACTACTTTATTCTGGCGCTTACTTTCTGTGACTCGTTTAGGCCAACTTGGCCTGGCCTTCTTTTAATTGGCCTAATTATGCATTGACTTGTTTTCATGTGCAAGCCTTCAATACATATAATAAAAGAAATTAACAGTTTACACTAGTGTTATTTATAGGAAACGTGTTTTTTGGCACCTAGTCTATTTTGTAGCATTTCTAATTTGTAGGCTACTTGCATGGATAGGATTTTATTGCGTTTTTAGAGGGTAACTGTCTCCTGCTTAGGCTATGTAAATGTAGGCCTCATTGTGAGGCTATTTTGGTGCCAATGTGATTTCTTATTGATGTGTAGGCCTTCATGAATAATTTCCAATAGTCTACCTATCCATGTGTTGAGTCATTCACTACGTTTACATGATGGCATAAACCCGATTTCGGCTGAAGCCCGGTTTCTCTATCCATGGGGGGTTAACTGCTCTATCTCAGGGTACATGGCAGTGAGAAATCCGACTCTTGTCCGAAAGCATTTCATACCCCGCTACAATAGGTGGCGCTGTTTTCATTACAGCTAGTGGTGATACAGCCATTTCCGCTTGACCTCGTCACCACTAACAACAGCCTTCAACTCAGCATGCGAGAAAGATGACGAACGGAGAGCAAGGTGAAGCTACGTCCCTCTACATGATGTTGTGCTTGTTTACTCTAGGAGTACTGCGAATGCGAATGCGAAGGCGCATTTGATTAGAATGGTTTGTTTGTTTGTGCCGGCCGGCACCGTGCAGCGACACTTTATCTAACTGTCGACTTCCGGGTCACGGCCAGGGAGGGAGGGAGGGGGGGGGGGGCAGGATCTCAAGCATGCGCAAAGACGTCATCTCCAGTTGTTGTCTAGCTTCCAGAGTTACATGCGCGCGTTGTCCGATATACAGCCAAATCTGATCCACTTATCTGGGGGTGGTTATCCGACTTCAGTCGGACACAAGAAATCTAGATTTGTGGAGTTACATGACATGGATCTTCGATTGAAACCCGACAACACCAGAAATCGGGTTTCAATCGGACACAATGCGCCGTTCGCATTCGCAGTACTCCTAGAGTAAACATGCACAACATCATGTACAGGGACGTAGCTTCACCTTGCTCTCCGTTCGTCATCTTTCTCGCATGCTGAGTTGAAGGCTGTTGTTGTTTTTTGTTGGTAGTCACCACTAGCTGTAATGAAAACAGCGCCACCTATCGTAGCGGGGTATGAAATGCTTTCGGACAAGAGTCGGATTTCTCAGTGCCATGTACCCTGAGATAGAGCAGTTAACCCCCCATGGATAGAGAAACCGGGCTTCAGCCGAAATCGGGTTTATGCCATCATGTAAACGTAGTGAGAGTTTGGCCTTTTCAGTCCGAAAGTGTAATCTGGCCCCCTGAGGTCTTGCTTGAAAGAAATCTGGCCCCCTGTCCAATTTCACCCTGGCATCCCTGCTGTAGATACATGCAGCACAACATCAGGAGACTACGTCCCCTTCTCACTCAGAGGTCGGTACAGGTTTTTGTCCAGGCTCTGGTGATCTCACACCTAGACTATTGTAACTCCCTCCTGGCAGGTCTACCTGCTAGTGCCATCCAACTTCTGCAGCTCATCCAGAAGGCATCAGCTCAACCATTCTTTGACCTGCCTAAATTCACTCACACTACTCCGCTCCTCCGCTCCCTTCACTGGTTACTAGTGGCTGCCCGCATCCATTTCAAAACATTGGTACTTGTGTACTGTGCTGCGTACAGATCGGGTCCAGTCTACATCTACGACATGGTCAAACGTTACACCCCAGCCCATTCACTCCGCTCTGCATCTGCCAATCCTCACTGCGAGCTAAACACTCAACAAAATCACGACTGTTTGCTGTCCTGGATCCTAAAAGGTGGAACAAGCTCCCCAATGACATCAGGACAGCGGATCTACACATCTTCCGCTGCATATCAAATTATGTAATGTGCAGGGAAAACAAGTCTCACTAAAGAAATAGCAGCTAATGACAGCGAGTCAAATTAAACACACATTGGAAATACATTATATAGAGTACTGACCTGATGCAACATGCTCAGAATGTTCTGCTCGCGTTCAGCTTTCACTACACTCTCAGCCTCCCCAAGAGTGTTGATGTCAAACCATGATTCAAAGCTGCATAGAAAACATGAGCCATGAGTTAAACAAACAACTAGCAACATAAATGAAGCATAAATGTTACTAGTTTTGCATTGGTGTCATGTTTCGGAGAATTTAGAAGATTTTAATAGGATATAAAGGAGATTTACAGAAGAAGGATATACCCGAATGTCTAAGACAGCTATCTAAAATCAAATTTTCAAGTGGGTTTACTAAAGGCCCTGGCGTATGATGTATAATTTTAACATTAAAATCAAATAAAACGTTGTGTTCTATGGATGTCATTTCATTTCTTCTCAAAGTTTTCTTTCATGTGTCAAGTGTGTGTTTAACAGCTAGCTCAGTGGTAACCTGACAAGTGTTGTCCGTAAGACCAGTGAACTACAGTATGCGTCTTATAACAAGGGGTCATTGATTCAGCAGGCTATATTTTTCAACCCTCACATCAAATCTTTTTTCTGTTTAACACTTTTTTATTGGTTTTCTTTGGGTAATCAATACAATTACACATCACAAATCTGATGGATATACCCCTGCCCACAATAAGAGCCATCCACCCCCAGCCAGCCTACCCCATGCAGCAGAAGTACATACAATAGAGACACTTAAGAATGTGTGTGTGTGTATATATATATATATTTATATAGGAATATAAGATTATTACAATACAATAACATACAACACTGCTGCAAGACAAAGCAGAGAAAAGAAAGAAAGAGGACAAATTAAAAATTAAAATTAAATTAAAATGAATTAATCAAATAAATCAGGAATTAGGTAAATACAATTTAAAAGAAATAAAAATAAAGGAGGGAGAGGGGAGAGGGGGGGGGGTGGTTGTCATCTAATCTTTCTCTTGTAGTGGGCTTTGTATGCACTTCATAGTACGACAAGAAAGGGGTCCAGGTTCTCTCAAAGCTCTGTATGAAACCTTTCAGAGAATATATGATTTTCTCCAGTTTCAAGAAAGACATGGTGTCTCTAATCCATCTACTGAATGTGGGAGGTGTTTGCTCCTTCCATAAGAGTAGTATCAGACGTCTGGCAAGCAGAGAGGTGAAAGCTATGACAACATGGGCCCTGCCTTTAAGAGGACGAGTTACATCAGTAAAGCCAAAAATGGCACATAATGGGTTTGGAGGGATGACCACATCAAAAATTTTAGAGTAAGCATGAAAAATGCCTCCCCAAAATTTTCTGAGGAGAGGGCAAGATGAGAACATATGTATGTGATCAGCTGGTTGACTTTTACAGCAGGCGCAAATACGGTTAACATCAGGGAAAATCTTGTCAAGTTTAGCCCTGATCCAGTGAACTCTCAGGATGCTTTTAAGTTGAATTAGGCTGTGTCTAGCGCAGGTGGATGATGTGTGTACTAAGTAGAGCGCAGCCTGCCACTGATCCTCTCTCATTACTTCCCCTAGGTCCTCTTCCCAAAATGTTCTAGTTTCTTGCAGTGACTGGGGGGAGATGCTGCAGATTTGATTGTAAAGGACTGAAATTAAACCTTTACAGTGTGGAGACAAAGTGAGAAGATTGTCATTTGCGTAATCTGCAGATAATGGAAAAGAGGCAATGTTTTTCTGACCAAATTGTCTTACTTGGAGATATCTAAAAAAAAATGTGATTTCGGCAGGTCGAACTTCTCAGAGAGTTGTGCGAATGATCCAAATTTGCCGTGAAGAAAGTAGTGTGTGGAAGTAATGCCTTTTGCCATCCAAATTTTAAAAGCTGAGTCCAAGGTAGAGGGTGGGAAATTGTAATTATCGACAACTGGGGTGTGAATCCTGTGTGATTTACCATTCCAGATGAAAGACGCTATGCAATGGTCCAAAGTTTAAAAAAACTTTTTCCTTATCAAAATGGGAGTGTTTTGGAAGAGGTAAAAAAATGTTGGTAATACAATCATTTTAATTAGGTTAACTCGACCATCAAAGGAAAGCAGCAGGCTGGACCATCTCACCATATCTTGTTTACACTTTTCAAGGAGCACTCCAAAGTTCTTTATAAATAGCAGTGAAAAAGTGGGCGTGATTTCTACTCCAAGGTATTTAAATCCCTTCTTAACTACTTTAAATGTGATGGGGAAATTTGAGAGGCAGCCTGATTGAGAGGGAACATTTCCCTCTTCTGGAGATTAATTTGGTAGCCAGATATTTTCCCAAAATTATTTAGAGTGTTGACAATTGAGGGAACAACAGTTATAGGGTAAGATGTATATACAAGCAAGTCATCTGCATAAAAGGGATAATTTGTGAATAAGTCCCCCTCGCACTATGCCTGAAAATTCATCAGATTGCCTAAGGGCAATGGCTAACGGTTCTATTGCCATGGTGAAGAGAAGTGGCGAAAGGGGACAGCCTTGGCGGGTGCCTCTACCCAGGAAAAAATATTCAGACTGCTGACCGTTGGTTACTACTTCAGCTGAGGGTTGAGCATATCAAAGTTTTATCCAGGATATAAAAGCTTCACCAAATCCAAATTGCTTGAGCACTGAGAACAGGTAGTTCCAATCAACTTAATCGAACGCCTTTTCGGCATCAAGTGAAATCACCATTTCAGGAACAGAGGTTGACGGGGAATACACAATATTTAGGAGTCTTCTCAAGTTTGAGCTAAAGTGTCTTTGTAAGAGCCATTATGCAGTACGTGTGTGTATAGTTAAATATTTATGTTATTTTTATAATTTCTTATATTATCCAGGTTTGTAGTTTAAGTTTTGTACAGTTCAATTATATTTTGTATATTGTGGTTTCTATATTTCAAGTATATTTTGTTTTGAGCACTGTTTGCGTTTTTTGCAACAGTTTGATGAAGCCGTAAGGCGGTTCTTCATATCAGGTGCGTGGTGAGCCAGCGTGGCTGGTTTAGTGACGCGCAAGAAGAGTGGTGAGTTGAGGAGTCTGTAGGAGTAGACGCAAACAAGTTTTGACCGTGACATATATGTAAAATGGCGTGAAATGTGAGTGACATTAATGTAAATATGATGTGAAAGTGACGGTTGATATCAGTGACAAGAGAAAAAGTGACGTTGTGACCAGTTTGGAGTTTAGGCATGCCAATCTACGATAATGGATTGTTTAAACGGTGTGTCTGATCTGTGCTGGAAAGGAAAATAAAATACCTCACTTCAAGTGTAACCGGCCTCCTGGATTTGTGTAACAGTGGGTTATCACTGGGACGGGTTCTGTTGTTTGGACACGAGTCAGCTGTAAAGAAATACTCCTCAGACAAAAGCAAGTGGTCATTATATTGGAACTGAGTGGAACGGCCACTACAGTCTTTATAAAATAAAACCTGTCTGATCAGTGGATATTATTTGTGGTAGTAACTTCTCCAGTCTAGCAGCCAGGATTTAAGTCAGAATTTTATAATTGCCATTCAGTAAAGAGATAGGGCGATAATAAGCGCACTTTAGCGGGTCTTTACCTTTTTTAGGGATAAGTGTAATAGCAGCTTGTCGTAGGGTTGGTGGAAGCTCTTCAGACAACAAGGATTCATTAAACATGGCTTGAAGCAGTGGGGATAGTTCAGATGCGATTTTTTTTATAGAAGTCTGAGGTAAAGCCATCTGGCCCAGGTGTTTTATTGCATTTTAAAGATTTAATAGGTTCTATGATTTCTGTGTTTGAGATCTCTCCCCCAAGTGGAGAACAGTGCTCCGGATGGATAGAGGGAAATGTAAGTTTGTCGAAGAAGCTCTCAATTTTTGGAGAGTTTTCATCCTGTTCAGAACTATATAGGTCACTGTAGTATTGTTTAAAGACCTTGTTAATCCCCAAGTGGCTAGTCCCAATATCACCATTTTCACCATGAACCTTAGGTATGAGGCGAGAGGAGGCGGATTGGCGGGCTTGCTGGGCTAACAGTTTGCCAGCCTTATAAACAGATTCATAAATATTATAACGGGCCTTGGTGAGTAGATTAGTGGCTTGGTCTGTGGTCAGTGTTTCATATTCTGTCTGCAAGCGCAGCCTTTCTTTATAGAGATTTGGAGAGCGGGATGAGGCGTATTGTTTGTCATATCAGTTAAGGCTTGGGAGATGGTCTAAAGTTTGGCCATTCTTGCTTTTTTTATTCTGGAGGCATACTCAATTATCTGCCCTCTAAGGAACGCCTTAAGTGCCTCCCATATGGTTGAGTGGGTAATGTTAGTTTCTGTAAAGAAATTAATCTGGGAGGAGATGTGATTTACAAACTATTCATCAGCCAACAGCAGTGGGTTAAGCCTCCAATGGCAGAAGGGTCTGAAGCATTTTGGTAAACTCAGTTGGAAGGATAGAGCGCCATGGTCTGAGACAGAAATGGTGTGATATTGGCAGGAGCCTGCACTCCCTACTAACATGTTATCTATCAGAAAATAGTCAATGCGGGTGTAAGTATGATGGACACCGGAGAAGAAGAAGCCTTTTTTATTGGGATATTTAAATCTCCAAATGTCTGAAAGACCAGATTGTGCACAGAAGCCTTGGCTGATTTGGTGAGAGCCTGAGGTCTAGCTGAGGATCTGTCTAGTGTGGGGTGGAGCACACAGTTAAAATCACCTCCTATTATCAAGTTGTAATTGTTAAGGGCAGGTAACGTCAAATCTATTTTGAAATTGATTTCACTACTTGTAGGTTTTGTATTTTATTTTCAGTGATCACTCCATGCGGCTGTATACTTTAATGAACTGGCCAACATGTAATCTTTCGCCTTGGTGGAAAATAGTGTTGTATTAAATTTATTACCAATTACTTAGATTAGTAAATGGGAGGGGTGTAATGGTACATGTATCAGAACTGACATTTCCAGTGCGGTTTCTGTTCGGTACACACATGGAACGAATGCAGCGAGATCACATGCGGTACCTAATTGTTTGCGTACGGGTCTCAAATTCTGAGGGACCACTTAAGTGAAGGACCTGATGTGCTGTAGGCTCATGGTCATAGAGACCGCTGACGAAAAGAAGCTTGTTGATAATCCCTGGCCATTTAACTCCTCTGTGGAAAAACTCGACGACGGACAAAGACAAGTAGCTCGTACAAAAGCCAACATTGCGCAACTGCTATCGGAATTGTAGATGGTAACACATCGAATATGCAGACTAATTTGAAACGACATCACTTGAGCGTGTCCCATTAACATTAGTGGGACAAGGGAAAAAAAGAGTTCCGTGCAAACCCAGCTCCCTGAGGCATTTAAAATGCGACTTTCAAATGATTCAGACTGTCATAGCAAGCATGTGCTTTTTTTTACAGCAGCAGATATGCGACCATTCTCTGTTGTTGATAAAGGGTTTAAAACACACACTGAAAGTAATAGAGCATCAGTCATACAAGCCTTTCATAAACCTCTGTCCCTAGCGTGAGTGTTCTCCACAGTGGAGACATTGGACCTCAATTACTAACAGTTGAAGTAATAAGAGACGGCCCCAAAAGGTGAATCTGACAACAGTAGAAATTGAAGGCGTCGGAGGTGGAAGACACCAATTACACACTCTGGAGTGACGATGTTTAAAATTGTTTTTACCTGGGCTGTGTAATAACTGAGGTGCTGAAACCTGTGTCCTGCACAGAGCTGAGCACTAGAGCTTTGGACTAGGGATTTTTGAATCGATGTTGTCGACAAACATCGCTGACGAAAATAGTCTCCGACGAATTTACTCGTCGATGATTCGTTGGTTACGTCATAGAGTGTGTATTTCGTGCCGTGCAGCTGAAGTAAACATTGTTTTACAGGAGGTGCTGATGGAAGTAGCTGAGGAGTGAGCCATCTCGCTTCCTTCCTATCTCTGAAAGTGTTGCATGTGCAATAGTTGTGCAATAATTCACCCTTAACGTAGCCCGAAAAAACTACCTGCAATATTTGTACGGCGGACCTGCTCTCCATGGAAGCAGGACACGGGCATTTGAGGAGGCAAGTTTGACATCGTAACGTAGACGATGCGGACTCGCCTCTGTAAGATGTTGTATATAAACGTATATACCTGTGCGCAGGATTCTAGTATCCATTACAAAAATATGGATTTTTTAACAAGTTTAAAAGCGTAATGAAATCCTATTGCCTGACAGATGTCTTTTTTTTTTAAATCACAATTATTTAGTCCGAAGAAGACTATAGTTTAGTTTGTTGATTGTTTTTATTGCTGTTACTTTCCCTGTCATTTTTGTTAACAGGACAAATGGATACTTGATTTTTAATTTATTTTTAGTATCTGTGCTTGGCCTGTTCTTGGTTCACAGGAAAAAGGGAAACTTGAATTTAAATTAATTCTTTTTTTATTAGCACTTTGCCTGTCCTTGGTTTTATATGGACAAAAACTTAATTTATTTGCTTTTGTGTCAACAGTACCCTAGTACCCTAAGAAGTATCGGTCTTTATTGTCTTTATTTTCAGTCATCACATGCCTCAAACAACCCCAAACTAAATTTAAAAGCTGTTTGCTAAATAAGAGCAATTAAGAGTTTGTGTGTTCATAATCCGTTTAGTCGATTAATTGTTTCAATAATCGGTGACTAATCGACTATCAGAATAGTCGTTAGTTCCAGCCCTACTGTGGACATGTGTCTTAGATGCATCGCGATGCGGACTCTGCTGAATAATTATAACACCACTGCTTCCGGATCAGATGCAATTTAAAAGGTCCGGTCGTCCTGTGTCTCTGTCGGAGTCTGTTTCCTCCTCACTCCTCTAAATTACCCTCACTTTACACTTTAACAATAAACACCATCACTAATCACTACTTATAAGGACACGTGCAGTACTGATGTTTACTAAGCGTTTTTTCGATTTGCTTTAGAGTTAAGAGACATGTTTAAACCTGCTACACAACACGAGACGTAACTTGACGTGCACAGGCAGGACATCAGGGTTAAAGTGACTGGAACGTTCCGGCGTCATGATCCAACATCAACGACTAATAACTAAATACATGTGATTATAAGTTTGTGTTTGAAAAGGGACAAAGACCAACACACGCACACATTCACACTCCTGCAGACAGAAGAGTTCCTCTAGCAGAAGAAACGAAGCCCCGGTTATACAGAAACAATATGAATTCAGCAGGTATTTTTAGAGCCGATGAGGATGAAATTTCATAGTTTTTTTATACATTTGGTAGATGCATTGGTAAATTAAATTATTGCTGTCTATCTAATATTTCTTTTGAAATAAATGTTTTAATATACTATGCATTTAATAAAAAGGTTGAGTGTTTACATTTTCTAGGACAGCCCTTCACCATTTGTGCACACGCATGGTCTGAAGAAGTTCTAAATTTGTTTGCAGAGTACGAAAAAAATTCATCAAACGTCCTTTATGTGTGTAATCTCTTCAAATTTGGACCTGTTGTCACTTGGAATGAAAGATGAATTGACCTGATTGCAGTGGTCAAAGGTAAAGGTGACCCAATACGAGTCTGGAAAACAGAACACTCTGCTGTCTGCAGATTGCAGCTGCTTATCAGTGTAAATTAATTTAGTATCTACAGAAATCACCTCTTAAGGTCATCAAAGACCTCTGGCAGGAGGAAGTTTAGGAGGGACCAAAGCTCTGCCAAGTTGTTCTGCAGCGGCGTGCCAGTCAGTAGCAGCTTATTGTCTGTGGGCAGCATCTTCAGCTCCCGCACCAGCCTACAGTTGAGGTTTTTGATCCGGTGACCTTCGTCCACTATCAGGTACTTCCATTGGAAGCGCTGTGGCAGGAAAAAAATTCTCTTAACAGCAGTCAAACAAGACTTAAACATTATCCCATGAGACCAAAGGCACCCTCTAAAAAGGCATTCTAAAACATAAGCATTGTTTGAAAACAACCTTGAAAAACCTAACGATTTTTTCATAAACTTTCAATAAAATCTTTTTCTCAGCCTATGAAGTTGTAAATTAGCATGAAAGCATCACAAACCATTGGGGGTGAATGTGACAGAAAGAGAAGCTTATGAAGAGAAGGACTACCCACGTCCAGCAGAGAGAGACTGCTTCTTTCCTAAAAGATGTTGCATAGATGTGGGTTGGCTATTCAAAGTCTGACATGGATCAGACCGGTGTATAAATTACACCGCAAAATTATCCTAGTGCCCATGCACCCCCCTTGGTGACACTGTAAAGGGCTTTACATGCAACATAACCTATGACAAAAGGCTTTTAGGGTTAATCAATCAACACCTTCGCTTGGAAACTGAATGTGACAAGGAGATTTTTCAATATTCAGTTAGTTTCTGAGTTATTTTGGAGATGGACGTTAGTCATTACTTAAAATAAAAGCTTAATGTTTAAGCCCTCTAATGGTTTTCATTACATGATTCCATGTGCCTCAGGCTGAAAAATAAAGTTGCAGATTAAACATTAAAGGGACACAAATATTAAAAACTTTGATAGACAGTCGTTATATTATCAGACGTATGGAGGATGAGAAAATTGCAGTTCAAACCAATTCACTTTAACCTCTTCTACTCCCCGAGGCATCCCAACACCTCTCCCATCTTTTGGTTGTCCATGGCTCACTGTCACTCAATGGGGATATTTTATTCTTTGCAGAAATAGTATCAGTTGTCTTTTATTTCTTATGTATTTTGAAAGAGTTGATGTTAGCATGGAGCTGGCTATTTCAGAAAAGGTAAGTGCTTTACTATGAATCCATTTTTAACTTTCACTTTACAATTGTGGCTGTATTCTGAGGTTTTATGATATTCCCACTTTTGCTATCACAAATCAATGAGGAAGATGGTGATGATGACTGGGAGACTCCACATTATTCTCCAACTGCCACCAAGTAGAGAAAGAAAATTATCTTTTGTGTGTCATCTATTAATGAATATTTATTCATTTATTTAGGCAGTTTTTATTGCAGTTTTTATTTTCTAGAGTGATAAATGTTTTCTCTTGTCTTATTTCTACTTCTTACAATAAGTCTGCTCCACTTGGATATATTTTGGTAATAATGATTTTAGTTATGCAAATAGTTTTTTGTTTATGCAATACCAAAAACTGTTGAATGTGGGAATTTTCAAATGTGTGAGTATAATAGCACCATCTGATGAAATATCAAAATGTAATCAAAGTTACACCTGTAGTGTCTAAGATTATCATGCGTTCATTTGGAGTCTCCCAAATATCCCTATTGGAGCTTCACCTGAATCTTGTCATGAAAAAATATATACGCTATCCAAGTTTGAGTTTGATAATATTTTACTTAATATAATTTTTGTTATAGGCAGGCAAAAAGCTTAAATTTGTACTTAGTCCGAAAGGCCCAGTGCTCTGTTTCTGTATCATCTAGAATGTTTCTAACACTTTCACAAGAAACCGAGTTTCTTTCTTGCAAGACCTCAGTCATGTGTGTAGGTTCAGAAACTACAGTACTTTTAATTTTTTTATGCAATTTTAGAAGACGTTTTTGGGGAGTAGAATAGGTTGGTGCCATTAAGTGTGATGGGGAAAACAACCTGTCTTGTGTTTTGATAATTGCAATAATAATGTTAATCTGTCCAAAACAATATAAACATTTTACAATTGCCCCCAACAAACATCCGCATGACCAACCATCTGCAAAGGACAGGCATCCTACCTGCAGGAATGTTCTGTCAATCATGGAGATCTCAAAGGAGGTGATGACAACAGGACACATGTTGACAAGCCCCTGAGGCATGTGGATCTGCTTTCGCAGTTTGGCCCTCTCTGATTGAGGGCCATGGTAGAGCAGTACAGACACCTGGGACAAACACAATCCTGTTCAGACTGTTGAATTACAGGTTATATAAAACAGACTCAGTCACCATTGATGTGACAGACTTGTAACTGATTGGTCTAAATTTGTATATGTATTTTAAATCAGAAAAATTACTGTAGTTTATAAAACAATAAAATGAACAGAAAAAATGTAGCCATTACATAATCATGATCTTCTCTGGCAAATTTGATGATTTTCTTGGACTAATTAAACCTCCAAAATAAAATTTCCTCTTACCTCTGGTGTGAAACGCTTGAATTCATTGACCCAGTTGGACAGAGTGGAGAGAGGGGCAACTACCAAGAAGGGACCAATCACTTTTTTTTCTATCATCATGGCGATATGAGCAATGCACTGGATGGTCTTTCCCAGTCCCATCTCATCAGCCAGAATCCCATTAATCCCATTCTCCCACAACATCTGGTAGCACAGAGAGAGATCAACAAGGGCCTCTTGTAAGCATTGTTTAACACCAGACATTCAGAGGGTTCCAATGTTTTATATTGACGATTAGCAACGTAAGAAGGGTCTACTAAATGCACTTAAATGTGAGACTGTTATAACAAGTACCATTTCCAAGGTCAAGAAAAAAATCTTGAAACTTAACTTAACTTTGACATTTAGACAATATTTTTTCCAGTTAACTGACTTAATCGGGATGAAGGAAATTAGGAATTCACAATATATCGGTATACACCTGGTCGCGCCATGACGTCATACATCCGTGTTTGTTCATACCAGCATGATGCGTTTACTGAAAACTGTGTTGCCGTTGAGCAGTTTTTCACACTTTCTGAGAGTGAATGTAGGATTGCAATTTGCAGCAAATCTGCAAATGTTCTGAGAGAGGGAAACGTTTTAACATTACTAATCTCATAATTCACCTTAAAGTCCGTAATTGTGACAACGGTGTATGGCGAGAATACAATCTTGCAGCCAGCGTTAGTGAGGGGGAAAAAAAGGCCAAAGTAAGTGTCAGTGCAGCAGTGCCCAGAGGGGATGCAGAATCGGAGCATGCAGGAGCGGGCCCGACTGGCCCTGCCGTCTCGCTCTCCGCCTGCCTCGGAGACGGATTGGTGGCATCTTTATTAAATGAACAAGGTAGAAACATAAACTTAAACTCTTAAACTTAAAGCTGCTGGCGACTAGCTTTGCATTTGTTTTGTTTTTAATCTGAATTACTATTTTAATACATTGAAATGTCTAAATATTTAATATAAATTCTGTTGAAGGACAAATGTTCCTCCTCCAGCTAAAGTTTTAATTTTTCTGATGTACTACCTCACTAAAAAGCTAAATGAAAGAACCCTGAGTGAGAACTGTTTTTGTTGCGTTAACAATGGAATATTAATTCATCCATATTTGCTTACTGTATTTAGCAATCTTCCCCTCAGGTGTACATTAACTAAAGGCTATGAAATTCTTTTTAAGAAATGTGAAATTACTATTATCGTTATTAGCCATATGAAGCATGAAATTATCGGTATCGGCCGGAAAAATCCATATTGTGCATTCCTAAAGGAAATCACACCTAGAAACATAGTAGCAATCAAAAAATACAATCCACTGTTGTTCTAGTCCCACTTACCCTCAACCACTCGATACCTTCAATCTGGTACGACCTCATGACTCCTCCAGTGAAGAGCGTTGGCTGCTCGGTGGGGACCAGCTGGTCGTTTACCATTTTGTGAGGATGCAGGATATGCCTGGCCTTGTCTCGCACCACATCGGATAGACGGTTCTTGATGTCCTGGTTTGAATCGCTTATCTTCTCTATATCCTCAGCTTCAATTTCTTTCTGGGCTGGTGCCTCATCCTTATAATCAGATGTACACTGTACAGTTGGACAAGTTCAATCAATACTTTTTGATATGAATCTATTACACAGTGTTCAAACCCCTCAATCCCCCCTTGGATAATTAAAATACATTGACTACTCATTTGGCCAGAACATTAAAATGAACCCTTACACTTCCGTCCATTTTTGCTCTCTTAGCCTGCAACATGATTTCCTATAAAAGAAAAATCAAGGTCAGTAACTGGTAATTGTAGAAATCAAAGACAAATTCAAATGAGAGCTTACTTCTTTTGTCATGATATCTGATATTTTGTAATCTTCATCCCTTCTCCTCTTCTTCTGTTTATCTAGTTCAACAGGGTATAGTCAAGTAGAGCACATCAAATTAATTAAAGTATTTATTGAAGAACTGCCTTTATAAAAGGCATTCTGTATTTTATTTTAAACTAAATGTCAGGATCCCCTCACCTTTCTCAGGTCCTGCACTGTTTGTGCTCTGCATATAAAAAGGACAAATAGCTTCAATTAATTACTTAAAACAGCATTCAATGCCAAGTCCAAATGTTTGTTTCAGTAATATGCCCCTCACCTTCTGGGCATTCTTTTCCAGTTTCTCCTTCCTAAGTTTCTCCTGAAATGGTTGACAGAAAAACAGACAGAGTGAAGCAGGTAGTTTCTATGAGAGTTTGGCATGTGGAGTTCACACAGTACCTCATTATGCTGTTGCTCCATTTTAGTCAGGAGGAATTTAGAGTAGATGTTGCTCTTCTGAAGCAGATGCTGCAGTCTCTTAAACCGTATGTCATGAGAATCCCTCTCCCATGATTTTCTGGCCTGGTCAAACATGGTCAAACATGGTCAAACATTAATAACACAGACCAGTGTTGGACAGTAGTGAGTAAAGAAGAGATTATACCCAGCCCCAATAAACAAAAAGTAAGACTTCTTGATCTTTGATCTGAAATATGTTCCGCAACATATGATAATATGGAGAGATGCTGTTGAAAGTTTTTGTTACCCAGAATCATCAAACAGCCTGGCAGCAGTGCAGACACACTCCCTCTTCTAGTTTCTTAGCAAGATTCATCCTTCTAACCAATCAGAGAAGCGTTAAACTAATATTAGCTTAAGGAAGTTGTCATCCGCCAACCACACACCTGGGCCACACTGGGTGTATGATGGCTATGACAATGATCTGCTGTGAATGTTTACACAGGGATCATGTCTGCAGCTGAGCTGCTATGTGAACGTTATGAAACAATAACTGTTTCTAGTAATACTACTGTATTTCCTTGAATCAAAGTAGGCCCATGTACTCAAATAAATGCTAGGACTCTAGGGTATTAAGCTGTGCATTTGACAGTCATATATCAAATATTTCACCATAAAAAGCTTGTTGAAATAAATTCACAGATTCAGTCCGCAGAAACACTTGAGTGCTTGTACAATGAAAACGTACAGGGGGTGTTGCTGATATTTGTGATCTCTTTGACAGATAGTGAAAATTATCTTTCAGCACAGTGTTATTCTCGGTCTATCTTGCTCTGAACCCCATGCAGCAAATAGGTGAGACCCCGACTCTCTAAAGGAGCAGCGCGGCTCACACACAGTGTGGCTGCTTAAACAAGATATCATTGGGAACTGAATGAAAAACAAGATGTAAAGCATTTTAAATGCTGTCTTATCACCGTAGACACACTAAAACCAAAAAAGCGATACGAATGACTCAATACCCAAGACTTGATGTGATGCAGCCATTTAAAAAAAGAAAAAAGCAACAAACCTTTTCCAACATTTCCTCCTCTTTTCTCTCGCTGTCCTTCATCAGCTGCTTCTCCTCTTCCTCCATTTCCTTGGTAATAACCACTTCAGGCGTCATATTCACAGATTTCACACCAACATCTTTAAGAAAACAACTGAGACAGTCAATATTGTGTATGGCTCCACAACAAAAATGGTGTCACTTATTTCAAACTATTAAATGTCACAAGATATATGGGCCAAATTCACCAAATCATTCTTTATAAGTAATTTCCTTTTAAACCCCACTTACAGTTTTTACAAAGAATGTGACAGTCAGCGATGCTTTCTTTTCCGGGATATGTTTTTAACAGAACTCACACCCACTCAAGATATCTCTTGCAAATTACTACAAATTAGCTTGAGCAAGAATAATTTGCATTTTCTTCAATTGTACTGCTGTATATTAAAGGATTTGAATAATGATATATATACATATATATCATAATTAAAATTAAAAAATATATACAGCATTTTGCCGGTATGTGGTTTGTAAAGTTAAATGTATATATATGTCTTCTGTCATTACACAATACAACAATATACAGAGAAATCAGAATTTTTTGGGCATATCTACAAATGGTGATTAATCATGGTTAATCCACAGCTACCCTGTGATTAATCTGATTAAAAGATGTAATCATCTGACATCCATAATATATTTATATATACATATACATACAAATACACACAGACCTATATCCTATAATACTAAATAGATTAAAGAAAATTAAAGACTATAAACTATATTAAAAGTGTTTTCAGCTGAGCAGGGGGTTCCAAGAGATGCCGCTGGACCTGAATAGGGAGGAAATCTCTCCACTGCCCACCACATGGTCCATGGAGTGGGTTTGTGGGCCCCGTCTGCCATGTAACTAAGATATTTTCAGAAAGTGACAAAATTAATTAAAGGAGACCTATTATGGTCGTAATGGGGGTTCATAATTTTAATTTGGGGCAATACTTGAACCGGTTTACAGGGTCCAAAGCTCAGAAAAAAAACTTTAGTTTCTTTATTCTATTTATTGCTGCACAGCCGGATTCAGCTTCTGCCCCCCCTTGCTAGAAAGCACAACTCTGCTGTGATTTGCCAGCTAATGATTAGTTAAGGTATGTCATGAAAAAGGGAAGCTGTGAACAGACAATGCAAAAATGAAACACAAAACTGACTTTAATTTTTAATTATAAAAGGTGAATTAAATTTAAAATATGATAAATAAAAACAGTTCCTGTGCAAACTGTGTATACTGGGAGACTTTAGTTTGGTTGTACTCCGTGCAGATTTTATTGCATTTGAAGGCAGTAGCAAAAACGAAATTTCACTTCCATTAGAAACACTGCTCTGTCCTCCTCCTCTGCTCAACCTCGCCGTATGCCCAGCGTTGTGTAGAGAAATTAGGAAAAAAAAAAAAGATTACACATTTCAGCAGCCTCTGGAAAAGTGTTTACTGTGGGAGAGAAGACCTTCCTCTACTGCAGACATTGGGATTTTGAGCCATGCACACCGTATACATTCACAAAAACCATATACAACCCAATAGAGCAGTGATTCTCAACTGGTGCGTCGCAGACCCGTTTTCATTGGGCTTGAGCAAAAAAGAAAGAAAAAAAACCTGTGCTTTTATTTGGAGGGGATTTTGTATCCGTCTGCCGTCTATTCACACTACTTAACTCTATTTGTTTAGGAGTGTGAATAGGATCAGTTTATTGGTTGTCATAGATTCAGTGAGTATTCTCAGCTAAAGCTACATAATTTGAGTCTTTTTGAAACTACTTCTCAGTAGTTGGACTTTTTTATTTCATGTTTGTGCATTAAAGCACTGTTGAGTAAAACAGGCTGAAGTTACTGAATTGTTATGCATGTTGTATTTCCTTGTGTTCTAAAGATAAACTTTTTGGTTTTTAATTAAAATATAGCTTATAGAGTGTAAAAGGGAATATTTCTCTCTCTAGCATCGCCACCTGCTGGTTGTTTTGGTTCATTATTAAACTTATTTTTTTGTTTGGGCACACTGTGATATTCTGTACTATCTCAGGTTCAAACTGCACCATCTTTTCATTAAATAAATTTGAGAGGTTGAACATTTTCCTCGATTTGGGTCGCGGCTTGTCATTAATGGGTGATGGTTGGTCCCGGAGCCAGACCAGATGAGAACCACTGCACTAGAGGACTGGGAAAGACTGAAAAAACTAAATAGGTCTCCTTTAATGATGACATGAAGGTTTAATGTTCAACCTTCCAATTCTTTAACTTGCCTTTTAAATCTATATTTAACAGGCAAGTTAAATGGTAAAAGGGTAGCTCCTCCAGGGCAGACATCTCTGCAGACAGAAGGTTCCAAGTGAGCACCACTGACTACCCCCAAACTATTCTCCCACTCATCCTGCACAACCACTTTCTCTGACTCATTCTCCAGGGTCACAATTTCACCTGCGCCAAGGCAGATGTTGTGGAGGACTGCACATATTGCTATGACCTGAAATGGTGAAATATATATTTGTTTTAAATCGGTACAAAAGGTGTGGTGCACCTCCAGCGCTTGCAGGAAGATGACCCGGAGACTGGTTTTCATAATTCAAAAAGCACACTCTCAAATGGACTGAGCCCTGGAATGATGCACTTGGCTCCAACACCATGAACTGGCCACCTGCAGTAAGTGATGAGAAAGACTGGGTGTTGGCGGCATGGGTAACCTCGGTCTGCAAGGATGTAGAGCACTGGAGTAGGGTAGAGGAAACACTGGTAGAGTGGACTGTGGCGAAGCACTCTTTAGTCATGTAGTAACCCAGGCTAGATACCTGGCGGTGTCAATGAGACGACCCTGAAGGTCACAACAGGCCTGCAACAGGAAAGCGGGGAGTAGTTTCCCGTTCCTGTAACACTGACCATCAGGGCCACTTAGTGGCCTCCCTTCTCAGCTGAAAAATCAGGCTGCATTTCCTGCTGGTTGAAGAACCTGTCCAGTCCAGACACGCTGAGATTTATCCTGTAGTACTGGGGTCTTTTAGGGTTTAGAAAGAGATGGGGAGGAAAAACTGAAAACTAAACAATTATTGAAATGTTGGATGAGGTTAAAAGCACATCCATTTTTTAAACCTTTTTTAGCTCATACTTGACAATTCCATTTCTATTGGATTCAAGTAAAAGTATGTAAGCATTATCAGCTAAATTTACCAAATATATTGAATGTGAAAGTACTTATGTATTAAAAATTTCTGTTTTTAGATTTTCTATCAATATTACTACTGTGTTCATCTTAATGTTACAATTTACTTTATCTGTATGTTTTTTAGTTGAGCTAATTTTAACAATATTCTGTTGCATAGTTTAACCTTCATCAATTCAACATATTCTATAAGATCATCATCAAAATCAACAGATGTATTGTACCAAGATGTGGTTTTTAGTAGACATGGTACATAAAATTGTGATCTGAAAAGTAACAAGTAATTTCAGCTGCACAGTAGGAACATATGCATCAAAGATGTAGTAGAAGTATAAAGCTGAACAAATGGAAAATACTAATGTAAAAGTGCAGGTACCTTGAATTTGTAGTTAAGTACAGTACATAAGTGAATGCATTTATATACATTCCAAAACTGGGTATTTTAAAGTTGTACTGTCTCATTTCAGTTTAAGCTACGGTTTACACAGCCGACGATGGATGGAGTCCCCAAACTTAAACAGCAATATAATGTAAAGTAACACTTGTCGGAAGTAACAACATTCACTGTGTCATTACGAGGTCACAAAAATGTATATTGATTCGGAGTGTACTATGCAAAGACAATGTCGGACTACGTGATGTCATGAACAGCCACATGTCATCCTTTCACAGTTGGCTGTCGTTTTTTTTCCTTTTTCTTTGTTGACCCATGAGGTTATTACGATACGGATTAGCGAAAGGAGCGAGAGGTGAAAGACCAAAAGAAGGTCATTACTAAAAAAAACAGACAATCCCAGCCAAAGCTCAAAGGGCATCATATGAGGTGGCATATTAAATTGAACATGCAAAAAAGCCACAAACACTCGGCGAAACATTAATTAAATCCGGTGCTGTAGCTATAAGTTGGGCCTTGCATCGGATAAGTTAGCCAGTGAGCTGGAATCAGTGCGTATGTCTAACGGGAATATTGCCCGGCGCATCACCGCCATGGCCCAGAACAGAAAATTCCAGCTGGTGGATAGAGTTAAAAAAGGGAAAATTGCTTTACAGTTAGATGAATCCACAGATATATCAAGCTCTGCCCAGCTGCTTGATTTCGTC
Organism: Limanda limanda; assembly: GCF_963576545.1. NCBI lineage: Eukaryota > Metazoa > Chordata > Actinopteri > Pleuronectiformes > Pleuronectidae > Limanda > Limanda limanda. The sequence continues at coordinate 90,310 of NC_083650.1, forward strand.
AGATATAGTTTTGACAGAAAACTTTATGCTCTTTTGCTCCCCACTGGAGGGGACGTGCACAGGTGAGGACATTTTTACAAAACTAAAGAAGAGGAACTATCTTGGGGAAATTATATCGGTGCGTGTAGTGAAGGAGGCGAGTTGCGTGTGTGGTGACCGGCGGTGTTTAAAAAACAGCGCGAGTGGAAAATGGCAGAGGAAGGGCAACCCCGTCTGATCGCCAAAAAGTGTAGAAAAAGTTCTCTTGTATGGGAACACTTCAGATTCAAAGAATCCGACGAGCAGCAGAACAACACAATGTAGCGGACGCTCAGCGCTATTCTCCAGCGCGCAGCCGCCTGGCTGTTAAGATTAAGACACATTTTATTATCCCACACACATGCACAGACATGCACAGGCACACTCACGCAAGGGGAAATTTAACCTCTGCTTTTAACCCATCTGGTGCAGGACACACAGAGCAGTGGGCAGCCGTGTACGGCGCCCGGGGAGCAGATGTTATGGGAGTAAGGTGCCTTGCTCAGGGGCACTAGACAGGGTAGGGAGAATCCTCTTGCATTTTTGGACAGATCAATCCAGGTGCGTCTTTTTGTTGTTTCTTCGTGGAGTCGAACCAGAGACCTTTTCTGCCCATAGTCCAAGTTTCTGCCACTAGTCCACCGCCACCACCAGACCTGCGATTCTCCGCTTGTTGTTGTTGTATGTAACCCGTTCAATGTCGGTGTAAATGATGATGGTCCTCATAGCCATCCCCCACCCCCCTCTTTCTCTCTCTGCCGGGCTGCTTGTGTGCTTGTAGTGGGGAGGGGGCAGATGGGGACATTTAACAAGGAGTGGAAATTTCAAAGTTGTCAGTTACAGCTTACAAGTGTTTTTATGGAGAGTGTTAAGAGTTGCCATCACTAAGGGTTTGAATAACCGGGCACCGATATCCTGGTTTCACGGAGGAATAAGACACGCAGCCGGTGTTTACCGGAACCGGAAGTTCATTTAAAGAATAAAGCATAGACTTCAGAATAAGGGCACATAATAATCGTGATTTGGATATTGTCAGAAATAATCGTGATTATGATTTTTTCCATAATCGAGAAGCCCTAGAGTGTAGGGAGAGGGCTGGAGTGATGCTGGTGAAAAAGAAAGGAATGGAAGCGAGAGACTTACAAGGGGCGCAGCAAGTAAATTCCACACACTGTATTATTTACAGAGAATCTTTTGCAAGCCAAACATTTGAACCAGAGCTTAAAATATTCTTGACACTGCAATATAAACGCTCAACTACATAAAAACAGGTCCACTCAAAATCAGACTGGCTCTCACGGGGTAATGTGCTGAGCTGCCTGTATGGGCTGCGGGACGATATTTCTGATGGAGCTCTCCAAAATAAAGCCTAGAATGGACTTGCTATGCTTCATGTATATTGCCCATTCACCTCCTTAAGTTAAAATAAATAACCCTAAAATGTTTGCACATGGCAGCAATAAGGTGTCTGTGCGCTTCAGAATGCATAACGTGGAACAGACAAACACAGACATCACTTCCGCACTTTTTTATACTTATATGTTCACTCAGCCTGGCTGTTTGTTTATACAGGGAGATTCCCTGTATTCTGGTTATATTCTATTTCTTAAAATACTTAAATATATCATGGCTGTAAGGCTGTTGTTCTTTTGTGTTGAATTAGTGCCCATGTTTGCATAGGCCTAATAGTGTGTGTGCATGGTTGTGAGCAACATTATAAACCACGTCCAGGGCCGGTGGGGGTCGCCAGTCTCTGGCACCATTATTTTGGGGGTCACAGGCTGAAAAGATTGTGAAGCCCTGTATTAGACCCTATACCATCTTGACTATTTAAAAAAGTTTTTCCTCTAATTGAAAGTTCCATATCTAATCAGAATAATATGCCTATTAACTGCCTATGTAGCACAGGCTTTTAAGTTCACAGTAATGAAATATCTACTTAAAAATGCTAATGACCCAGATGCATTGGCTAATTATAGACCCATATCAAACATTAACATATTTTTCTAAAATCCTTGAAAAGGCTGTTGCTAACCAGTTATGCGATTCCTTGCACAATAATGGTTTGTTTCAGTTAATGATGGAGTATTGTCTCTCCACAGTCGCAAAAGTGCCTGCTCATTGTGGAAACTGTTGGGTTTCTGAATTTTTACGGTCTTGACCAGATCATGTTAAGAGCCTTCAAATAATGTATGTTATGATCTGGCACTTAACAAATAAAATTTAATTGCATAACTGGCATATGTCGCAATGTACAAAAGACAATCGATTCATCAATACAAGGACAAGGGTGTGAACAATTTTACAGTTTGAGTCTGACCTTGAGTTTTCACAGGAAATTTGAGAAAAAATATATTAGTGAAAGAGGCCCAATGATGGTATGATTCGAACCCAGTTGGACTGCTGTTGATGAACAGGGTAAACAATAATGGGGAGAATCATGGGTAAAATTACATCATTATTTAAGCCTTAAATGACAAAATATTTTTATAAAATGTTACTTGGATTAAATCCCCCAGAAGACTCCTCTGGGGTCTCTGAAGGTCACAGATTAAGGTGTGTGACTGACCGTTGGAAGCTCCAGTCTCCATGGTTGTCCCCAATGAATCCTTTGATTCATCTGGTTTGGGGCAGTGAGGGGACACACTGCGGCTTCCTTTCTTCTCACTGTCAGCATGAAAGTGAATACAATCAGATCGAGGGGTTGAACTATTTACCTAGTTATGTGATCATGTTCTTTATATTTCACCTGGTTGAAAAACACTTTCATAATGTCTTTATTATAACTAAATCAACTTGCATTCATCAGCGTTTATTTTTGTATAATATTAAGACAAAACTTGGTTGCACGGGTGCACTTAGCTGGTATGTCTTTGGCTGCTTTTAGACATGCACTGAACTCCCCATATATTACGTTTTTTCTCTGGAACAAATGCATCTGTGAATACGAAAGTCTGAATGAGAAGCTCCGGATTACATGCAGACTTTCTCCTCATGGCCACCTAGTATAAACCCCATACAAATTTAGGAGAATTCGGTGTGTGAACAGACGCAAATATGACACAAACAAAAAGGGAGAGCAAATATCTCCCTCTGAAAAGGGGGCATCATACATGAAAAAGAGAGACGAAGATGTCAAGAGTTTATGGTGATAAGAACTGGCACCAGTGTGTGTGTTTTCAAGAAAATCACTTAATCTTTGCAGGTGAATTAATATGTCACTTCCTGCTTTGCAAGGCTTACTGATGGTGAACACCATAACCAATTCTCCGGATTTTACCCACAGGTCATGTCTGCAAACGACACGTGTGTATTTGATTGAGTCACGTAACCTCTTTCATCTGAGAACGAGACAGAGTTTTCACTAACACACACAGGCTCCGGGCCGCCGCCCCCACCCATTCTCACTTACTTCTGACTCTTCATTATTCAAGTTTATGATATCTACAACACCATTATGACAAGCGAATTAAAGACATCTCTAACTGGCATTCAAGATAATAATATAATATTTAAACTGAACTGTAGAAATCTACAATGAGAAAGCACACACACATGAAAGACAAAAGTAGCTGCAATGTCCGAGGAAAGATTTGAGCAGTTAAAAACAGAATTAATGATGTATCTTGGATGTATTTTGTGTTAATTCTTACTAGTCACAGTAGAAGTTAAAATTACATGATATTGTAAAGTTAGTCACAGCAGACAAGCTGCACTGGGTTAAATTCATTACTGTAATAACATACAATTTAGCAATGCAACATCTTCCAGCAGGTTGTTTTTGTGCTTGAGAAGACAAGCTCTGACACAATCAGAAAATTAGGGTTTGAGTTTTTGTTTCACTGCTTTGTGTTCACTATCGGCACTCATTCTTTATATTCAATCTATATATGTCTCTAGACAACTGCTTCTTTCTCTCTCCTTGTTGGGTTGGGGAAGCTACAGTCGTTAAAAAGGTGTGAAAATGTTAAGTTCAAACCTCAAAGAAATCTTGGGTATAGCTTATTTCACATGACACAGCAGCACAACATCACTGCAGTATGAACCCAAAGTTGTTAACATTTATCAGTAAACCGAGAGAAGGAGAATGGCTCAAACATGTTGTCTCTTCAGGTTTATACCACAGAGATGTTGTGCTGCTATTCAATGTGAAATCAGCTTAAAGGGATAGTTCATCAAAAAATGAAAATTCATTCATTATCTACTCACCACTATGCCAATGGAGGGGTGAGTGAAGTGTTTGAGTCCAACAAATACTTTGAGTCTCAAGGGTAAAGAGTGTTGCACCCAAATTAAGGCATTTTGTGTGGTTTTCTGAGATTTTTTACATCTGAAGAAGGGGTCACTTTGCCTGCAACACTGTTTAATGTATGTGTGAATGTGTGTGTGTGAGCGATGGAGAGAGGAAAAGAGCAAGCAGGACGGTTGCTCTGAAGAAAGATTTAACTCTTTATGGAAAGTATAGATCATCAGCATTTTGTCTCTACCCCCTTGCCCTTTTTATTTTGAAAACCGGAAATTCTCGCTCTTATACTCGCGCGAAATCCGACTTATAATGCACAAATAGTGCATGTAGATGTTCGGCGACCGTATAGATTTTATATCCACTTTTCAGGTAGATCCCTGGTGGTGGAACACTTATATCTAGAAATTGAGAAAAATGACCGATATAATCGTTCTCGTCAGATGCTTCAATTTGTACCGTAAAGGTCTGAATAAGGGCGATATTTATGACAACGGAGATACAAACGGTGAAGGTGTGCGACTGATACATTCGCGTATGTTTGACAGATACCTCAAACACGATAAAACTGTAACCTCGCAGAGTAGTACAAACTCCAGACACCTAAATGTTGGGTTTCAGAAGAAAAATGTTTTCAACAAATGTCTTACTTTGACCTTTGGGGCCACCGTACTTTCCAGCACATGACAAACCGCATTCTGCTGTTGCGGGAGAGACATTTATGCATACGGTGGATATTATTTTTATCTACAGATTAAAAACACACGTGTGTTAGGAAACTAAGATGAACAAATACTGAAAGCAAAAATTTTAAACCATAAATAATGACACCAACCGTTCCAACACATTCTGGTCCCTTTAACAGATTTTGTGGCTCAGGGATTATTGTTACACTTACAAACATGTTATGATATCTAACCTAAAACTTACTTGTGTGAAATATATTTTACTTACCAGCTCATAGTTTCCAGCAGTCCAGCAGACAAAGCGTATGACGTTAACTCTATACGTTTCTAACAAAGTTATTATCATTACTCATAAACGACGACAATGTGAGCAAACCAGCGAGCTAAGATACGATGTTAATAAAAATGCAAGACTGCAAGTATCACGATATATATCGACTTCTAATATTTCACCATGTCCCAATCTGTGCAGAAATATAGCGAACTACACATGAGAAAACCACGGTAGGTACTGATCTTCCTAAGCAAACAATTGTATGTCCGAACGACGGCCTTCAAAGTAAGATTGCTTAGCCCAAGGCCTCCGTCTAGGATCGCCCGGAAAGGACGTTATGATCTCTTATTTTGAAATCAGAATCATGTCCGTTTAAGAGGAAGTGAGTTTTATCCCGGGCTGGGCTTGTCCATTTCCCGCCAATGTGGACTAAACCACTACTTGTAAAACAGGGTAGTATGTGATTTGTGAGTGTTAATACTGCAGTATTTTAGAGATAAATGTGATAACCACAACCACTATAAAGACTACATATCACCATTGAATCAACAGGAAAGCTATCTTGGAGACTACAATTCATTTCATATCACTACGCATAAATAATACAGCACTGATACCCCTTCTGAAAGCTCCTAGGTGCCGCACCTTATATTTCCCGCGAGGTTGTTTTTTTCCACTACTATTGTCTTAACGGACTGCCTCTCTAGTCGTTGTCACCAAGGCTCACAGTCAGAGAAGACACCTCTGGTTGGAAATTCACACAATGGTTTTTAGACAAGGGGTGGTTTGAGAAGTACAGTTTTGTTGAGTCCCTGCTCGCAAACATAAATTGGCAAAGAAGGCTCGTGAAACAATAATAACGTGATTAAAGTAACTTCTGTAATCTCATTTAATGTGAAAGGGATTTTGAGCCCAGCAAAGAGAATTCAAATATTATCAAAAATGAAAAGGGAAAAGGCACATGTTGTGTTCTTACAAGAGACACACCTCAGACCATCAGAACACGAAAAATTGAAGCAAATGGGGTTTTCAAAGGTATATTATTCATCCTATAAATCAGGCCGTAGAAGAGGGGTAGCAATTTTAATATCCAAAAAGTATCATTTGAACATCTGTCAAAGGTAACAGACAAAGAAGGGAGATATATAATAGTCTCTGGAAAAATAGATGGCATTTCATTGACATTATGTAACATTTATACCCCCCTGGAAGTGATTTTGTTTTCTACAGAAACATATTTGATTTAATGATAGGGGCACCGTGAATTGTCATAGGTGGTGGAGATTGGTACAACCGTCTTAACCCAAGACTAGATTCATCCAAAAACATAACGACTACTCCATTGCATAGAAGAGTTAACGCTCTAATGACAGAGTTGGGCATACTAGATCTATGGAGAGACTTTTACCCATCTGCCTGTGATTACACTTTCTACTCATGTCCCCTATGATAAATACTCAAGGAAAGACTATTTTTTTGTGTTGAAGAGAGATAGCCATAGAATGTATAGCTGTGATATTGGAAGTATAGATATATCTGATCATGCACCCCTGTCTTGCACTGTACTTATAAGCCACAAAGTTGGAAAAACATTATGGAGGTTAAATACAAGTACTCTAAACAACCCACAATTTAAGAGCCAAATGAGAAAAGAAATAAAAACGTATCTTGAAGAAAATTATAACAGGAAGGGGTGACTCAGCTATAGTATGGGATGCCTTAAAAGCAGTCATCAGGGGGAGAATTATTATCTTACTGTGCCCATGAAAAGAAACAAAAACTATTAAGACTAATAAACCTTAGTAAAGAATTAAAAGATCTTGAGACACAGCATAAGAGAGAACAAAAAACGAATGTGCTGATAAAAATAAAGAAAGTAAGAAATGAAATAAATATATTACACTCACAGGAAATTGAAAAAAATATTCACAAAACAGAAATATTATGAGTCAGGCCCAAAATCAGCAAAACTTCTGACGAGAAAATTGCAAAAACAACAAGCGGATAGACCTATATACAAAATAAGGGACCCAGTTTCTAAATCTATACACTATAAACAAGATGAAATACAAAGAGCGTTTAAAAAGTACTATAAATCTCTGTATACGCAACCACATCTATAGAGCAACATATTGGCAAATTCCTCAATTCAATCAATCTGCCTCTTCTATCAGAAGAACAAAATCAGAAATTGACAGCAGCGGTAACTGAGAAAGAACTGAACGGTGCTATCTCTAAGCTTAAAACTAATAAGTCACCCGGTCCGGATGGCCCTCCTTCAGAGTGGTATAAGACATTTCGATTTGAGATAGCGCCAAGTCTTCTTAGGGCCTGCAGCACAACCTTAACAAACGCCAAAATGCCTCCATCTTGGAGCGAGACAGTGATCTCCGTTATCCACAAAGAAGGAAAGGACAAACTGGAATGTGGATCTTATAGACCAATCTCAGTGTTAAACATTGACTACAAATTATACACAACCGTACTTGCTAAAAGACTCGAAAACATCCTTCCTCAACTTGTACACAATGACCAAACTGGATTTATCACACAAAGACAAACCCATGATAACATCAGGCAATCGTGGGTCTCGAGAAGCAAATCACTGGCATATATTCTGGGATTGTCCAGTGATTAAACCTTTCTGGGCAGAGTTTCACAAAGCATTAAAAAGCATTCTTAATACTGTCCTGCCCCTGCAATTTACAGCATTATTTTTGGGAAATGTTGATTTTCAAACAAGGCGCCCAGATAAATATATGATTGGCATACTAATAACCACTTGTAAAAAAGCGCTCACAAGGCGCTGGCTGCTTCCTGAGCCCCCCACGATAGAGGAGTGGCTAGGTATAGTAAATTACATTTATGTTATGGAAAGGATTACTTTCTCCCTTCGTCTTCGGAAAACTGTGTTCATCCAATTAGTGAGCAAATGGGTGAGATATGTAAAACCCCTAAGGCCAGACTTTGTGGAAGTATTGAATGAATGACCCTGTAATGTTGCCTTGATTTAGCAAGCCTCACCGACGTCTATCCCATTCTCACTCAAATCACCCTCTAACATGTTGTTGTTTTTTATTCTGCTTGTTTTTATTCATTTATTTGTTTTTCTCTACTGATCTGTGATTATTGTCAAATACGCACTATAACTCTCCCAAAATGTACAAAGTTACCCAATTTTGAAAAAGCTTGACAGCAGAAGAAAGAAAATTGCCCTTGGGCTGATATAAGTTTTTGTAAACAACTGTCAAAAAAAATAAAGAATATACATTTTTTTAAATAAAAGTAACTTCTGTAGGGTAAGCAGGGGTCGGCCACCCGCTGCTCTGGAGCTGCATGTGTCGCAGTGGCGATGTTTATAAACAGTCGACGACTGCCACACACAAAGAAGGCGTCTCTGAGGCCATCTTCAACAAAAAACGTTACTCCGCCTAGTGTTCTGGCGGTGAATTGCTTTGCAACATGTGCAATCCTTAAGGCCCATTTTTACTCGGCTTTTTACGCACGCACGCACGCGAGTGACGCAACACGCCCCTCGCGTACTTGCGGGGGGCGTGTTGCGGCTTGCGTGCGTCAGCCAATTTTTCTAACTATACGACAAAGCGACGCGAGCCTCACACAGCCGGCAAGGCTTGTGATTGGTCTGCTTACTACATCCCGTCCGGAGTCGCATTTCCGGTTTCAATCCCGGAAACTGCGGAAGCCACGGAAGATTTAGAAGAACGAATATGGACCAAATAGAAGAGCACTTGGCAGAAAAGATCCGAAACTATGACCACTAGTATAACCCGTGACTAACCGGCGGATTTGTCCGCCAGAAAAAGGCTCTGAGGAGCCGCCGTGGCAATGTCAATAAACGTGTGCCACACACGAAGAAGAGCCAACTTCAACAACAAACATTACTCCGCCTAGTGGTCTGGCGGTGAATTGCGTTGCACAACACGCGCAACTGTGGGGGAACTATAAACCAAAACGAGTCCGTAGAAGCTGCGTGCGTGCGTGCGTAAAAAACGACTATAATGCGGCCTTTAGAGAAGCATAAATTGAAACGAGTCCGTCGACACAGCTGCGTGAAAAGCCGCAGACGCAGTTGCAGAAGCATGCGCTGGCCTTAAAGGCCGATTTATACTCGGCTTTTTACGCACGCACGCACGCACGCGAGTGACGCAACACGCCCCTCGCGTACTTGCGGGGGGCGTGTTGCGGCTTGCGTGCGTCAGCCAATTTTTCTAACTATACGACAAAGCGACGTGAGCCTCACGCAGCCCGCAAGGCTTGTGATTGGTCTGCTTACTACATCCCGTCCGGAGTCGCATTTCCGGTTTCAATCCCGGAAACTGCGGAAGCCACGGAAGATTTAGAAGAACGAATATGGACCAAATAGAAGAGCATTTGGCAGAAAAGATTCGAAACTATGACCACTAGTATAACCCGTCACTAACCGGCGGATTTGTCCGCCAGAAAAAGGCTCTGAGGAGCCGCCGTGGCGATGTCAATAAACGTGTGCCACACACGAAGAAGAGCCAACTTCAACAACAAACATTACTCCGCATGGTGGTCTGGCGGTGAATTGCGTTGCAACACGCGCAACTGTGGGGGAACTATAAACCAAAACGAGTCCGTAGAAGCTGCGTGCGTGCGTGCGTAAAAAACGACTATAATGTGGCCTTTAGAGAAGCATAAATTGAAACGAGTCCGTCAACACAGCTGCGTGAAAAGCCGCAGACGCAGTTGCAGAAGCATGCGCTGGCCTTAAGTACATTCAACTTTCTGTTGATTGTAATTGTCCTATTAAACCACAAGGTGGAGCTATGTGGAATACAATTATGGGTCAATATCATCTTACAATAGTTGAGAATTTGTCAGTGAATTATTAAATTTGTCATCTTTGTTTTGTTTTTGGAACTCTAGTCCATAAAACGTTGGATGATCTTTTTTCTCCCCATTTCGAATCTGCCTGGCTCTTGATTGTATGAACGCCCCTTTAGCTTTTTCCATGAAAAATATCATCTAATTAAATTGAAGGACCTATAGATCCTCTACCATTGATAGTTTTATTTAATTCCATCCATATTTAGTTCCTCAATAAATCCTTTTTATTTTTGTATGTGTGTTTTTGATATTCTTGCACGTCAATTGCTAAATGTTTGAGTTTGAATTTGACACAGTCCTCCCTGGGCCGCTGAAAGGGTGGGTGAAGTGTTAAAATGCAAAAAACACTTTTAGAGTCTCAGGGGTAAACAGTGTAGCAGCTGAATCCAAAACAACTGAAGTTACTGGTGACTCCTTCTTCAGACGTAATAAAACAACAAAAAAATACATAACCTCCATACTGCTATATATATATATATATATATGCTTGTGTTTGTATTGGGATGGTTTGGTTCCGTCGGTCGATCTGTGTGATACCGGACTCAGTTCAGCACAAATATCACAGATTACACATCAATAGAATCTATATCAGCTGATCAGACATCGCTGAACCCTCGGTTCATCCTCATCCTTCCATTCGCATGCATCCATCATGCGGAATTACGCACCAGTGTCACAGCAGTATTTATTTATTGAGAGCAATCGGACCAATTACCTCACATCAGTGGATTTTAACCTCCACTCTTGAATAGTATTTGGAAAGTGAATGTTTTTTCTTTATGTTTTGTAAGTGATCTCCAGGTCGCTCTGTGTGCTCTGTGTGCCTAATGGCAAAGTCAGTGTTAGAAGATATTATTAAAAACTATTAATGACTTATTATTATTATTTAGGGCCTGAGCACTGATCAAAGGTCAGGTAAGGCCCTATTGAAATTGTAAAGATTATTATTTATATATATAATCCTTTTAAAACTTTCACTGGGCTGTTTACAAAATAACAATTTACATAACTTTCAGAGAATTGAGTATCAACACTATTTAAATGGGAGAATTACAAATTTGACCTTATCTCTCTTTACACTCAATTCAAATAGTTGTTTTTGCCTTGTAAGTTTTGTTTACTGTTTTACAACCATTGCCAGCTTGAGTGATATTGCTTTTTTAAATGAGACCTGTGTCCTGCACAGGAGCATTTATTTCTTCAGATAAATAAAATAAGATAATGCCTTTTTGGATAAAAAAAACTGTAATTGACACACATCCACATGTTGCTGTGGTTTTGTCATATGTTAAAACACATTAGAGATATGGTGACTACGTGCCAGCCCAAGAGAGAAGCTTTATGCAGCTCTTGCATCCACAACCAATCAATAACACATTTTTTAGCCAAGTTATTTACATAGTGTATCTTAATGTTGAATTTTCTCACCTCACAAAGTAAAAGTAAATGCTAATGCTAAGCTACCTGAAGTGAGATATCTTCTATCCTTTGCCTCCCAGAGCGATAACAGGCACGGTTCAATCTCTGCTGGACTGAGGTGTGTTGGTAGAAACCACCAGTCCTTTTAATACTCACATCTTGCCAAATCCAAAAAAACAAACCAAACTGATAAATGGAGATGATGTTCAAGAATTTCCTAACTTTTAATGATATCCTTTATTCAGATACCAATTTCATTCTGCCTTTATTGCTGCCAGATTGAAATTATTATACAGTTGTCAATTTGAGCACAGATTTATCTTATTTCCATCCAGACAGCACGTACTGTATTTGTTTAGGGAAAGTCTGGCGGAGTATGCAACAGTGGTAAAGCGTGACTTGATGACCTGCGCCTGCCTGGTGGAAGCTCACTCCTGCTGTATGCAACTTGTTGCTCTGACTCTATTTTGCAGTTGCAGAGACTTCCTAAATGTGGTCACAGAGCCTCCCTGGCTAAGCTACAGATCTGCAGAGGTTACATATTTGGTATACGTGCTGAGTGATGGACAGTGCCTTTAGTTGCCTGAGAGAGTATAAGTCCTGAACAATGTACCTCCACCTAAGACAAAGAAGAAGATCCTCTCTTTCTCTGGAATTGCGAACTATTCTAGACCCTGAATCTACTAGTAAGCTGCCATGGACTCCATCTTGTGCACTGCCACACTGCAGGCTGTGCCGATCACAGTACAATGGACAGAGGAGATGGACAAGGCTTTAATGAACTCAAAAGGGCACTCTACAGGCCCCATGCCTTGGATTCCCTGACTACAGGCAGCCATTTTGCCTGTAGGCTTGTGAAAATAACAGTTATGCCACAGAACCATCCTAGTGCAGAAACCGAAGTCTCATTGCATACTATATGTTATGCTTGTCTCCTGTTGTTGGCAAGATTGACTGTCTCAGGGCTGTAACCGCTGCTCTCAATATTAAAAAGGAAAAAAAAGAAACCACATTTCAAGCATTGATTTGGATCTTGATTATGTGGTTTATGTTCCCCATTCAGTTTTGCATATCTTGAACATTTCTGCTACTCAGCACATGACAGCAGCTTGTCTATCTGGACAATAAATGATCATCCTCAAGCCCCCACCTAAAGTTAAAGCGCTCACCACATCTAAGCCTAGACATCAATATTACATTACATTATATTTCATTTAGCTGACGCTTTTATCCAAAGCGACTTACAATAAATGCATTCAACCATAAGGGTACAAGCCCAGAACAACAAGAATCAAAAAAGTACAACTTCTTCTTCAAAAAAAAGCTAAACTACAAAGTGTTATAAGTAAGTGCCATTTAAGTGCTACTAAATTGTAAGTTTCAAAATTTTTATTTTGAAACAACAAACGCAAGTTGTGTAAACTTTCTGATTACCGGATGTCAATTGGGAGCTCATTCCACCATTTAGGAGCCAGGACAGCAAACAGTCGTGATTTTGATGAGTGTTTAGCTCACAGTGAGGGAGCAACAAGCCGATTGGCTGAAGCAGAGCGGAGTGAACGGGCTGGGGTGTAACGTTTGACCATGTCCTGGATGTAGACTGGACCTGATCCGTTCACAGCACGGTACGCAAAAACTCATGTTTGAAATGGATGCAGGCAGCCACTGGTAACCAGTGAAGGGAACGGAGGAGGGGAGTAGGTTAAAAACCAGTCGAGCTGCTGCATTCTGAATGAGCTGCAGAGCTCGGATGGCACTAGCAGGTAGAACTGCCAGGAGGGAGTTACAATAGTCTAGGCGTGAGATGACCAGGGCCTGGACCAGAACCTGCACCACCTTCTGAGTGAGAAGGGGGCGTATTCTCCTGATGTTGTACAGCAAGGCTATTCCACTCCAGTAGCAAGTTGGCCAAATAAGAAAATCACGGGGGGTGTGAGGGCCGCACAGAATAATTATCAATTAATGGCTAAAAATGAAAAACCGTCATTTCCACAGGTAAACAGTCTCACACGCATCTCTTTTCTTTCACTTTACATAGTCAGTTACAGACAGACATTCCATTCAAAAACAGTGCAAGTGCAAAAGTTACATAAAAAACATAAACAAAAAAATGAGACAGTGTTTTTCTGACATGTCCATATCCACAAATGTAGAAAAAAAATTCGAAAATAGAATAATAGTATTCAGATATCAGATTAACAGTTCAGGAAACTATAAAAAACAATTCCAAGCAGAAGTTAGGTAATTTTAGCAGGTCCATATCCCAAAATGCATAATGTGAACTGAACATCTTGAAACAGTATCCATCACAATAATAGTAAATAAGTCTTCAACAACATTTCCAAGCAGAAATAAGGTGTTTTGCAGGTTCATATCCATAAACACAAATAGCCAGATGAATCTGGTAAAATAGGATCCACCAGATTAACAAAAAATGGGCCGACTCATACACAAGCCAAAAAGGTGCGTATAGTAGGTTCATGTCCTTATTTGTTAAAGGTAAGAACTAAAACTCCAGACAAACCAAAATGGAGCCTCTTGAACCATAAAACAGATTTGTAGTCTGTGCATTTACAGTTTGATAGCATCACATGCCTCAGTCAGGGTATTTTACTACTACACAACTAGCTTAACTTATCAGAACTCTGTTGTTTTGAGCCTGTTTGACTGAGTGAGAGAAATACCATTACCTTGATTTGGCAATTTCAACATAGTGTGGCTCATAGGTAGTAGGGGCAACCATGAGACACTTGTGTTTTTATTGGTCATGGAGCAACGTGCCCTTGTTTTAATTGCCTTCATGTGAGGAAAGCTAGACTCACATGTGTAGGTGGACCCAAACATTGTTAGTATTAGCAGCGCCACTTTCCTGATTGTGGAGTATTTGTATTGGCTAACATAGTTACACCAAAAGTTCACTGCACCCTCAGCAAGTCAATCAATCAATCAATCAAATTTTATTTGGATAGCCCATATTCACAAATCACAATTTGTCTCATAGGGCTTTAACATTGTGAGACATCCTCTGTCCTTAACCCTCAACAAGAGTAAGAAAAACTACTAAAAACCCTTTTAACAGGGTAAAATTACGTAGAAACCTCAGAGAGAGCCACATGTAAGGGATCCCTCTCCAAGGACGGACAGAAGTGGAATAGATGTCAAGTGTAGGAAAACATCATCAAGATAAAGGCTTTTAGCAAGTGCTGCTTTAAAGCAAATGAGGACTGGACATCAACCATTTCCATCTGAAGTATGCTCTCATCAATGCAAGACATTACTGCTTTTGCTTTTACACAGAAGTCTGCCTCAGGATTGATGGAGAATGGTCACGAGCAAACTGCAGTACCTCAATAGGAATAGCGGAGTTCACAGAAACGGTCCAAAACCTTTCCTCGGCTGAGCCACCTGACGTCACTATGAACCAGCAAGTCAGTGTGCTCTGCAGATGCGTCAGCAAGCAACATATGGAAGAGGCGATGTTGAAGGCTGGAGGTTGAGCGGATGAAATTCACAATGTTCATAACAGTGTCCATGGTGTTTTTCAGATCGCCGCTGAGCTTTGCGCACATTACCGCCTGATGAATAATGCAGTGTAAAAACTGCTGCCAACCTGGCCACCAGCCCTTTCACTCTACGGGTCATAGTCGGAGCTCCATCCGTAACCAGCAAGCAGACATTTTGTAAATCAAGTTCATGCTCATTAAAAAACGTGACAATCTTTTGAAAGATCACTTCACCTGTAGTGTGTCCCTCCAGCGCAACGACCCCCAGCAGTTTTTCCCAAAAGCGCACTCCATCATAAAACCTCACATTTATGCACAGCTGGGCCATGTCGGTACAGTCAGTCGATTCATCCACAGCGATAGACACGAACTCTGCTTTTCAAAGGTTTTCAAAAAGTTTCCCTGCGACAATTGTTGCCAGTAGTAATGTGTCCTGGAGAGGGTTGCAAAATTCCGGGAATATTCAAAGTTGGAAACTTTCCAACGGGAATATACGGGAATATACAGGAATTAACGGGAATAAACTGGAAAGGTTGTGGGTAATTTACACTGTAATTACTGTATTTACCTTGTCATATACAGACATAAATATAAACATTTTGTTTTGTCATAGGCTGATTTGAGCCCTGAGGAAACTTTGGGCACTTGACTATATGCTGCTGCATCTTTGTGTCATTCTTAACATAGGTCTTTGCACAGTATTTGCAAATGTACACAGCCTTTCCTTCTACAATGGGGTGAATGGGGTGAAATGTCTCCATACATGAGATAGTGCACGTGGCATTGTTCTGTAGAATAAGATGAGAAAAAAGTTTGTAAAAACACACTGATGCAATGCCAGAGATATAAATAGTTAGCCAAACAATTTGAATCTTCTGTAAAAATATTTTATAATTGATGGATAAATGAATGGAAATAGGCTAGATGAACAGATGAACAATCCTCAATCAGCATGCTAATATTAGATTAATATATTGTCCCCAGTAATTTAATCGAAACTTACCTGACTAGTCCTGCACACTACAGCAGGCCTCAATAGCCCTCCTGTAGTGTGCAGGATGCTGGGAATTATCTGTGCATGTGATGGAAGAATGCACAGTGGAGGGTTGAAATTCAGCCGGCAGCGTGTGCTGCATTCCATACATCTTTAAAATAGAGTTTTGAATTATGTTTTTATTGCTCAGCGTTTAATTTGCGTAGTTGTTTTTTTTTTTCAAAATTCCCAAAATTCTCGAGCTTAACTTCCCATGGAAAATTTCCGGAAATTTCCTGGAAATTTACAGGAAACTTTCTGCCCCTTTGCAACCCTATTCCCTATAAGCCTCTGCTTTTACAATGGAACTCTATCTGCAACTGGGTCTGTGGCAACCCTCTGTGTCTCATCAATGCACAAGGCATACCTCTGCAGTGTCCACACAATTCCAACAGTACTTATTCCCCCAGGTCCTGTGGAAAAATTCCACTTAAATGTAAGAGAACACAATGAAAATCATATTTGAGGTTTCCACATTGTCATTTCACAGATTCGACAAGTGTGAAAGATGGTTCCATGAACAGTGCCTGAATACGGACACCAAGGACCTTGAACGAGCAAGGGCTGAAAGCTGGAGTTACTGCATATGCGCTTAAACCCCAGGAATCCTTCAATCGTTCATCCTTTTGTATAAAGGAGGGACCTGCCCCGCCCCGCCCCCTACCCTGCCAGCCCAGCTGCAACCCCCTTCACCTCCGCCTCCAGCACACTACCCCACCCCCCGGAACTGCGTGTCTGACACAGTTATCTGCAGTACAGGGGCCCCGCAGGGAACGGCCCTGGCTCCTTTCCTCTTCACCCTCTACACTGCAGACCTCACCTACAACTCAACCTTCTGTCGCCTGCAGAAGTTCTCTGACGACTCTGCGATTGTCTGCCTCATCACTGACGAGGAAGACAGATATTACAGAGGACTGACGCAGGACTTTCCCTTGTGCAATATATTCTGTACACAGAATATTAGTTTATTTCAATTCCATTCATATTTTTCTATATGCTTCTTTATATTTCAACTTGATGTATTTTGCTGCTGTAACATTGCAAATGTCCCCATTGTGGGACTTATAAAGGAATTTGTATCGTATCGTAGATGTGACTCTCTCTCTGTAGGTTGCTCACCATTGTTCAAAATGTGAATTGTATGTTTAGCTCTACTTATTAGTGCATATTTTTGTGTATTTTGTAATGCATGTTTAAAGGGAAAAAAGTTTTTGTAATTGTTTTTTTTGTTTATTATTTACTCCTGGCAGTGTGAAATGCAAATGGTAAACATATTTGAAGTGTAATTAAAATATATATATATATATACAGTACCAAACAAGTGGTTTAATTTTTCCCCATTGTTTCTTTTGCAGTTTATTTATTTCACTCTGTCTCTGTAGTTCCTCATGCAGACCATTAATGTGGGTAACAAGTTCAACTAGTGCAATCAAAGTTGACAATGTAAAGTTGACACACCCCATCTCATATCCTTGTACATGTATTTGGAAATGCATTTTTGAGAGTACTTCAAACAACATGGAGGAAGGTAAGACACTTAAAAGATATTCATAAACTATTTAATAATTGTTTAAAAAAATTCAAAAATCCTTTTTCATTGTTTAAAAGGGAAACAATTTTTTGATTTAGTTCAGTCTTTACTGATATAATGTCGATGACACCTAGAGGTAGTCTACTATCATGTTGAAGTGGAATGAATCTGTAAAAACAGGAGGTTTCTTCTCAATTCTAATCTGGAAATTGCATAGTCATAGACACCACGAACAGGAATCCACTGGAAATGACTCATAACCTATTAAGGAATATCTTTCAAATTCATCCAAATATTAAATTATGAATACATTGCCATTTTCCCAGACTTGTCCTTCAATTTCTCAGCTATTCTGCAGTAAAAAGCCATGAAAATTGATGAAGATAAATGTATATCAAATGAGAGACTAAAACATAGTTGTGTTTTCGTAATTTTTAGGCGCTCCAACTATCTATACCGCTTTACCGTATAAGGCACAAGTAGAGGTGCAACAAAAAACCCAAGGGGCGACTGGCTTCACACATGACAGCTCACTTTACTGCAGTAGCTGATCGCGCACACCAACTCGCACTGTGCTAGACACCAACTCAGAGAGTAACTGTTACCAATTTACCTATATCGAATATACTCGACGAAAAATGAGGGGGATAAAACGGAGGAGCCCCCAATTTATGCTACGCCCGGAGCAACCTGAGCATAACATAAATCGGCTCCCCTCTTACCCCACTCCAAGGTATAAACAGTGCCACAGCAGAATTTGCAGTCCAAAACAAGGGTGATTTATTTTATAAATCATGATTAAATAAACGTCAGGAAGAGCACAGCAAAAACCACAAACGAAACTATAATATCAAACTAACTTCCCTACATCCAAAAGAAACTAAAATAAAACATGGATTTTACCTGCATACCTAAACAGAAACAGGAGAAAAGAGCGTATCAGCCCTACAATTAACAGGACTGCTCAGAATATCATTCAAAGGTAACGAACAAAAAATAATCTTAACAAAATAGCGATCACACAACAATTCAGGCTGACGGATTACAGAAAGGCAGGTACGGCCTTTTTCGGGGCCAGGAAATAGACGAAGGCCAAGACCGGCATCGGCAGGTGCATTTTCAAAGTCAGCTACATCAGCCTATCCTCCAATCACCAGCCGGTCCTAAAAACTCAGACACAGGAAAAAACAAAGAGCAGGAGAACAGCACCACCACCAGGCAGGGAGGGAAAACACATAGACACACACATACACACGATATGACTCAGAGTCATAACAGACTCACTTCAACATAGACACATAGTTGCTTAGGCTACGAGTTAATTCTCATCACTCAGTGCACCTTCAGTTGCAGCAACAGCTGTTTTCAGAGAAACAGTTGTAAAATGCTATTGTCCACCTGCTCACCAGCAAGTGGCAATTGTTATTATTATTTAATTTGGGGGCGCTTTTTTCCAAAGCGACTTACAATTAGTGCATTCAACATCTATGAGTGGCCATTTAGGGGTTCAGTATCTTTCCCCAGGACACTTCAGCATGCAGATGGGGAAGTCTGAAGATGAAGCCATATATTCAACATTTCGATTCAAGATTAATTTTATTGTCCCTCAGAGAGAAATTTGTCCTGTGGGCTCTTCATCCATGTTGCAGCCATAAAACAACAATTCATGGAATATACATATATTTGAGGTCCCAGGAGGCAGTGGAGACCAAAAGCAGTGTTTTTATTTTGTATTATATCCCCACTGGCACATGTTAAGCGCCCTTGGGTCTCTTGAAAGGCGCTATATAAATTAATAATATACATTTAATATATTATGAATAATATAATGTGTTTGTTCATAAAATAATATTATTTATTATTAAAAAAGAGGGACTACTGGAATTGTCAAATTGACCAATACTGGTCCCAAATAATCATGTTGTTCCTTTTGAATGGGAAAATGAACAGCTGTTTGTGGACAAGCTCACCAAAAATGTGATGTGTCAATATGTAAACAATCCTGCAATCGGTTTGTCTGATGGTTTATCGTAATTATTTGCAATCTGTGGAGTGATGGTTGCTCTGTTGTCTTCCGATTATGGATATCTTGTGTTGTCACTGTCATCATTCTCAGATATGAGTATGATAACATATAAATTATTGCGGCTGATGAATATCCATGACTATATATTGTGAGATCAAACATTGTACAGTTATCGAGGAAAACACTGATTTGAATGATTTTACCCTTATTGCGTTTCGGTTTACTTTAAGTTATTGAAAATATAGTAACTAGCATGAAAATATACAAAAAAGAAAACATCTTTGAACAACACTTAACACAAAGATATTTTTGCAGCATAAGACAAATAAAATCATCAAAGCAGAACACAGCAAATGTTTGACAATTCTTAAAAATGACTTGACTGATTAATCAGTTATCAAAATATAGGTAATAGTTCTGTCAAATGCCTAATCAATTAAAAGACTAATTGCTACAGCTGAACAGATTTATTTAATACTTCCATTGTCAACACTGCAGAGAGAAAAATATATTTCAGTCGTCAGAATATATTATGGTCATTAGAATATTATCAAATGTTATAACAGTTTATATTGCATTTTTTATTTATTTTAATTATATGAGAAACACACATGTGATAGCACACATGGAAAAGTTAAAATAAATTAGAATATGCCCTGTGAATATAGGAAAATACAGTGAAAGATTTATATAAAATTATGAAAGAGGAAGTGTAAAATACTACACTGTGGTCAATAGTACGCTCAGCATTAAATGTAACTGCTAAGTGCCATTAAATATGTTTGTATTGTGATGTGATGTTGTCTTTAGGCCCATTTATACCTAAATGATAAATATGTAATTACGAGTGTTATACAAGTGAAGTGCCCTGATATTTTGCAGTTGAGTAAAAGGTCATTAAATGACAGATAATGAGCAATATGCTGTAACTGAAATATCAAGTCCCGCTATAATACAACAAGTCGAAGTGCCAGTCTGTGCTGGTCATCTGACAGAGGATACCTCCACAATGTTTCCACAAATGTCCACAGTTTGGTCTGTGAAGGGCTAAATCTACCATTCAGTCTCGTGCTCAGAGGGATCCACATCAGGGCATGATCGGAAGCAGTTCTAAGTATGTGTGAAGCATGTTTGATGTTAACTGCAGAGAGCGGACGAGGAGAGAGGTTGGGGGATGACTGCCTTTCAAATATGTCCTGCGGGATATAGCCTACAGCCCATGTATCTGCCCGTCAGTGCCGGTGCGGGTACCAGCTGCAGGCTGTGTGTTGTCTCTAATCGCAGGCCGACACGCTGCTGATCTTGGCGGTATTCTCGGTCCAGGGCTGCAGGTTCTGCAGTGCGAACAGAGACCTGTTCTGCAGGCACAGTGGGTCCGGGGTCAACGGCTGGTTGATGTTTTTCTGAAAGGCTTCCTGATGAAGTTGCATAAGAATCCGGTTGGCCTGCTGCCGCTCGGCCTCCCGCTCCTCCGCAGTCTGCCGCCTGCAACAGTGACAAGGAAACACCGCTGAGTGCTCACATATCAATGTATGTCTCGATATAGTATAAATACCTAAGGACTTGCTACTCGCGCCTTTGTAATTTAAAAATCGAACAGAAGCACAATGAAAATAGAATATCTTGAACATTTATGTTTTTGAAATTGGCCTCCACAGTCCCAAAAATATGGAGGGACATTTCAAAATGGAAGACCGTGACTGTGAAAGACACTTTTTAATTCAATTCAATTTTATTTGTATAGCGCCACATCTTAATAAACATTTTCTCAATGCACTTTAAATGGAAGGACAGAACCTTGAAAAATATTGAGAAATCCACAATGAGCAAGCACTAACATCTGTTGTTCTTGGTCAACAAATACATGAACATACCCTCTGTTAATAACATGTCCTGTGTCTCGCGTAAATTTTCTTTAATTTGCGCAAAACTCTTATACATTTATGATAAATGCAGATATAATGCACAATATTTAAGAACGTTTTTTCAAGTCAATCCATTATTATTTGGTGGCAGCGTTTTTATGCATTCTGCCTTGGTTTGTTTGTCAATATCAGATTTTGGTTTTTAAACAAAACATTGGAGAATCTCAACAAACTGAAATGATGGAGAGTCACGAACACTTTTAGTATGTTGCATTTATGAAAATGGGATCTTGTAGGCTATGTTAGGACAGATTTATTTGCATGTACTATAAAACGTTGAAAACATCCATATACATATGTACTTTACTTTAATGAAAATGTTGGGTCTTTCTCTCTTTTCGTGCTGTAACCTTATTAAATGTTCACTATTTGCTAAATACAATTGGCTTGAACAAACAAATTAATTATAAATCAGGTTGTCAAATGTTGAGGCTTTATTTCTGTTATATTTTGAATTTAACAAGAGCCTTGCCTGTCTTGTTTATATCAGGACTCATTCATACAAAGTCAATTCAAATATTTTAGAGGCTCTGTTCAGTTAGTTAGGTGCATCCAGTTTTGCAGTACACCGATACATCATGACAGCCGTTTCTTTTATTTTGTCCACCCTATTTATTTGAATGGTGGTAGACACAATAACAGAAGCACATGTCCGTGTATTTCATTACAGCTCAGTTTAATCCTCTAAAATGACCCCAGGTGAATCATCTCCTCTCTGAAGCAATATTCAACAAATACTGAACATTAGAATATTTTTTACAATACTGTTGTATTAGACTACATTGGTCTGAGCCGAGTGGACCTAATAGCCTAAACTGACAGCTAAATGTTACTTATGTTTTGCATTAAAGTCTCTGATAAGGCCAAGGGAGAAGAAACGTGTTAGGAAAAAAGCCAATGATGAAAAGAGTCATTATGTATACAAGAATTTTATCCAAAGCTTCTGCCAATTTGTGCATTCAACATCTGTGAGAGGCCATTCGGGGTTCAGCATCTTAACAAAGGAAACTCCCGCATACAGATGGGGGGGAAATTACAATCGAACCGCCGACCTTCTTCATAGAGAGCCACCGCTCCACCCCTCTGCCACAGCCGCAACATATCAACTTTGCGTACAGCGCACGTGCAGGATATATCAAAGTAGCATAATCGTAGGCCCTGTAATACCATATAAGGTAACAATTGCTGTCCCATGTGTTATGAAGTGTTTGTTAATTAAATTGTTATCAAAGATTAAAATAGTTTCGGAGATTATTTCACAGGCCAAGACAGCTTTTAGCTGGATAAGGCAATTTGACACTTTTGTTTTGCAATATTGCATAATAAACAGCATGATAAAATAATTACACATGCCTTCTCTGGTATGCAGAGCAGCCACCAGCTGTGTCAACGCACATCCACTTGGCCACAACAACACCAACTATGCGCGGTACGACTGCGCATTTGACGCTCGTTGTGTGAGCGCTCCAGTCTTGTTTGCGGGTTGACTAGATGTGTCATGAGCCAGGGACTTCCAGCATAACATCAATCACCTGGAGAATGTAATTCATTTGTGGTAAATTGATCTGAAAATATAGCTTACATGCAATTACCATTTCACAAATCAAGCCAGTCGTCTTCGTGCGCGCCTTGCTCAAGACGCATGTCAAACTGTGAACTCCCAATAGCGAAAAGAAATATATGAAGTACATCAATAAATTTAGAATTATATTATTTAAATTGCAGAGCTGAACAGACAAATTTCAACATAATGACGAGTTTCAATAGCATATTTATATTTATTCATATTTCCTTCAGAGTAATGAAATCCTTTAGTGAAAAACTAGATATTAATAACAGAAGACTATGTACGTGTGACTCACACGACAGGTCTGGACCACACATAAATTGCATTAGTACCTGAAAGAAAACTAAAAATATGAGAAATTGGTGAAAGTCGTAAATCACTCACACATCAGATCTGTTTGTACGAATAATTCATGCATGATACTCATGCATTATTTCACCTCCATTTGGTCCGTCTGTTTTGGAACCAGGTTTTGACTTGAGCATCAGTCATCTTCAGAGCTTTGGCTAGAGCAGCTCTCTCAGCAGACGCCAGGTATTTTTGCCGATGGAACCGTTTCTCCAGCTCACAGATCTGCAGGCGTGAGAAAGATGTCCGGGGCTTCTTCTTCTTAGGAGGCGTCCGGGTCTGATAGGGATGACCTACACGACGTGTTACATTGAGGGGTGAGAGTGACACTGGACAGCACAGGACATGACATAAACGAAAACGACAGGACAGGAAAATGACAGGACGGGTCAAAGCAGGGCAGACAACACGCTAAAAGGCAACACAGCATGGGGAAGGAGGCGTTCTACCAAGTATAGTGCGTTAAAGACCACGACAAAACACATTTGATCTCAAGATAGTCTTTAGGCTATTGCAAATATGAACACAATATAATTAATGATGCCTTGCCCCTATATATTGTCAATTTAGCAACCAGGGTCAAACATCATTGTTGATAATTGACATAAAGTACTGTTTAACTGTTTAAGTATTTAATATTTACTCTTAACCACCAAACAGTTTAGTCTACTTTGGAGAACTAACCATTTTTAAGTTTACATATGTGAAAGTAAGTATTTTTTATATATTGTTATTCAAATTAATTTTCATGAGGGAAGGTTGTACAAAATTATTTTGCAAAAATATTTTGTAGTCAAGTATTCAGTGGCCAGTATATATCAGTTCAGGTTGATGAGTTTCAAATTAATTAGGAAAACCATAATGCAGGTTTTTGCTGTATTAGTGACAGTCTGCAAGCATATCCACTATACACAAAGAGAGGAGTTACACAGCTCACGTTGCTCATGAAAAAGAAAAAATAATACACTGCAAAATGTCAGACAACACATTTAAAGTATAACATCAGTCTTTGCATTCACATAGCATAATAATGATCATAACAATCCTTACATGTTTTTCATGCTTTCTAAACGGACCGTTTTTTGGAGTTTCTTCACTTGAATTAGTTAAAGTGAATTGAATTGATGTGAATCTGTAATCTGGTGGGTTGAGAAACAAAGACCAAGCTAAAACTGACAAAATAAGAGACTCTAAGAACGTTTATTCTTAACCCATCCATGATAATCTGTTCATCACTGTTTCATTTGTGAAGTGAAATTATGTCGAGGTGTGTGACTAAACACCTATCCATCTCGACCTTTTAAAAATAGAGCACCGCCGTAAAATTATATACATTTATTCCTTGTAACTTATATTATATTATTACCTGGGAACCTGTCTTTAGTGTAGCGTCGGTTGCTCTCCATCCAGGGGAAGGTGAGTGTAGTCAGGTTGTTGATAGTCCCGCTCACAGGCGGCATGGAGTTCCCTCCGTTCAGAGGCCGGTGTGCGGGTACACGGAAAACCCCAGCGGCATTTGCGTTGGTCCCGTTCACATTGACATCCATATTCATGTGATATGTCCCGCCGAACGAGCTAGTGCCACTATATCCAGTGTTGCCGCACGCGAATCCTGCGTTGTTCCCGCCATCGCTAACGCTGCCGCTGTACCCCGGGTGTCCGAAGTCTGGCTCGTGCATCTTAACACCCAGCATGCAATTATGCTCCACGTTGCTGAGGATCTGATCAATTCCAAAGCTGATGGGCTGTACATGCGCATTCTGTTGCGACCCCAATAAGCTTATCCCTATGTGATCCATGGCCTCCCCGCCTTGGCGCGAGGAACCCAGTTTACTCTGCGTGCTGCTTCACACACTACTCCGTCTGGGCTTCTTCTGGTTGAGCTCGGTATCTAGTGGGCACGGGCGCACGTCTGCATACACATCAGAGGAGCGAGGCCACCCCCCAACACCTCAATGGGACACACACACACACACACACACGCACACACACACACACACACACACACACACACACACACACACACACACACACACACACACACACACACACACACACACACACACACACACACACACACACACACACACACACACACACACACACACACCTTGTATCAGAGTCAAATCAAATATGTGTGTGACATCTCTATTTAGTAAAATAAAAATCACATAGACACTTTCCACAACTTGATACGTTTTTATTCATCCATGTTGCAGAAATTTGGTGCACTAATAAACTAGCTTAATGGCTTTAAGTTCTCCATAATAAATCAGTTAGAAATGATTGATGTGGTCTACGCTATATGCTATACTCAAAATATTGTCATGAACCAGCTCCATTATTAATTCATGCTCAGACTGATGACATTGCTGCAAACACTGGTGCGTTTTTATTACTTTCTGTGAGAACAGAAGATAACTGAATACGTTGCCAAAATATTTCACCACTGTGTCAAGTGTCTCTTTAATAATACTACTAATAAAGTGATGAGTTAGTATTTGACATTAGGCTACATTCATTAAAAAATGAATTCGGATATGATCAACGACTGCGGCAGCTTTGCATGGGAGGGATATTTAATGTACCAGAACAAACATATGTTTAAAAATAAATCATAAAAAACAAGTGCATTTTACCGCTATATTTCTCATTAACGAAAACGTGGCAGGGCTGCTCCAAAACATAAACAATGAAATGCACAACAATGAAATGAAAAATTATTTTCTCTCCTTCTACAAACCATTGGGAGATAATTACTTAACACAGGGCATTAAAGTATTAATATTTGATATGCTCTCGTGTTTTATTGAACAGACCAACATCAAATTTTAATGCATGCAGTACCCTATCACACTGCACTGCAATCACTGCACAGTAAGTCACAGAGATGACTGCTGTGCTCCAAATATTTAACCCAAGTGTATTTATAATGAAGAGGTTTGAAGATTAAGTTTTCTTGAACTTCAGAACTATGTACATTGATTGTTATCTGTAAAATGTCCACACGTTATTTTTCCTCATCTGTACTTACACAACACCCACTTGTAGGGACTCCAGTATTTTCTTAGTGGTTTGTTTATCTGTTCAGATCAAAGCTGTCAGATTTTAGGGGAGGAGTAGGACCCAGACGCAGAGTTTAAAACAAAAGCTCTTTAACAGACACAAAACAAAACATAAACAATGACAGGGAGAAACAAAAACGCAAGGAAGCTTACATAGGGGATCCAGAGGTGCAGAGGCTCAGGAGATCAGTAGCGCAGGACAGGACATATAAACTAAAGTACCAGATCATGACAAAAGCACGATTCCTTATTTGCATTCAGACTTAACCACCATCTGACACTGACACTGGATGTGAGTTTAATATTTCTAGTTTTGCAGTTAAGTTGTAGGCTATATAGGTGTGTAGTTATTAGCTGTTATTAGCTGTAAAACAATTCCTAGATTGATTGGATATGATAGTGGACTGTGTATAAAGAACTTAATCCTTAACATGGAGCCAACATTTACTTTACAGTTTTTCTCAGTTGTTAACACACAAAAAGCGAAAATTCGGCACAATTTGCACAACCTTCACTTCATGTACCAATCGCTCGACCCAATTTGGCACGACTTCACACTCCCTTATCTGCATTAGACTCCGACTTTCCTTCTTTACACTCTGATGTAACTGATGACTGGAGAGAAGAGCTGAGGAGAAAAGAGAAGATATTGTTCTGCCCTTATAGATGTAAGTACTGTGGACAAAATCTAAGAAACGCTTACCATCGTCACAAACACAGCCCTTTAATTAGATTCAAGATCCGCTCTGACAAAAAAGACTAAGGGGCAATTCAGGGTTCAGTATCTTGCCTAAGTGTACTTCAGCAAACGGAATGGGGCAGACTGTGATCGAAATGCCGATCTTCTGGTTAGAGGTTGACTGTTCTAACCACTGAGCTATAGCCAGGGGCGTTTCTAGGAATGAAAGAAAGGGGGGGCTTAGCCCCTAAGGAAGCTGAATGTTTGCGCGCGCAGCGCGCCAATTTTTTTGGGGCTCATTTGGGGCTGAGGATATCCATTGTTTCAGACAGTTCATAGATTGGTTAAATCAGAAAGAGTGTGATTTTTCTCTGTATCTTTGCTTGCATTCATTCAGTATAAGATAACAGAAAGGACAGAATTTTAGGGTCATTGTGAAATTTGACAACACAAATATGAACTTTTCTCAAATAGAGAGAAATAATTTTCCTGCTTGTAAAGGAAAGACGGATATACTAGTTTTCATATTCGCGTCACTCCCAAATCCTAATTCTTAAAGGGACCAAACACAATGGATGGAGAATGGACCTGCCAGTGTCAACTTCTGAGTTGTTTATTTGTTTGGTATGAGCAGAAGGGAATAAGATAGAATAGAGAGCTGTCGATAGTTATTTCTTAAATTTCAAATTTGCTCGCTCACACTCTTGCTCACTGGAGACAATTTCTAACAAAATAGCCAGCTAGCTAGCTTAGTGTTAACATAACTCATTACAATATTCCCTTTCATTTGCCTCAAGTAAACCTAAATTTAAGCAGGTAACAATCGTTGACAACTACAGATAGCCCCATTTTGTAACTACCTGTACTTACAATTTCACTCCATGCATCATTAACTATGAGCTAAACTCCTTGGCTGCAATCCTGCTGTCTTGATGAGAAACGTTACTTTGCAGAGTGAGAAAGCCAGCACAGCAGCGATGCAGACTCCCCAAGGTCCTAGTGCCCGGTCTTTTCATTGTTAAGTATGATGAGAGGCTATTGGATTGTAATTTGAAGGGGGAGAAAACATACAAACCAGAAACGCACTTACATATGTAGCATGTTAGAGTTATAAATAACTTGTCCATGTGTAAAACAAAAGTTTAATTAAAAAAAAAAAATTTTTTTTTTTTTTTTTTAAATCCCAATAATTATTTGGGGGGGCCCCTGGCTATAGCCCCCCCTAAATACAATGCATCATGCACAGTACAACTGAACCCAAACCAGGGATTACAGTAAAATGTACCCACTGACCCGCAACTTTCCCATACAAGGCCTCATGTCAGTCTTGTCCAGTGTTGTTGACCTCTTGACGAGGCAAGACTGAGTAGCTGGTGGGAGGAATAGTTGGCTCTATGTGGAGGAACAGGGAGGAAGCAAACAATGCTTGATGTTTGGCCTGAGCTGAGATGAAGATGAGGCATAGATGTTGAGGAAGACGACTCTTTCCAATATTATCTCTAGCATTGGAATTACAGATGGTAGATATGTGAATTCCCACAGAGGAGGAGACACAAGGCTACTATTAGAGACATGCTTTAAATTGAGCTGCAGTCCACTGAATGTTAATGCATCATTCATGTTTACCTGCTGTCTTGGAAAATTTAATTTAACGTTGTATTTATGTTACAATAATGCGTTTGTACAATAGATGTCATACTCTCTTCTCGGCTGCTGTCTCTTTTCTGACTGACACATGCCTGGCCTCAACCAAGAACCATTCGAACCAACAGATATTTCCCCAAGGTTTTGCATACAAGCGATTCAGGAGTACTAAACTAACTTATAGTAATCATCTACTATCTAATATTTAGATTTTTCTTACAGGTACGAACAGAATTTAGGTGTGTTGTCACATGAAGTTTGGTCTGCTGTTTTTCAGATGACGTTTTTCACTAATACTTTGAATATTTCATTAATTTGAAGCAATAACATGCAAATTACACCTAATCACAATGTCAACCTGTTTCTGTGTAACCCTGCTATTTGAAATATAAATCAATTATAAATGTATTATAGGTCTTGTTAAATTCCGCAATGGCATGTAAGCGGTTCCCGTCTCCCCACTTCCATGTGTTGAAATATCCCAGGGAAAAATACTGATAATACTTGACAGCTGTGCCCGCAGTATTTTAATGGTGTATGATACAGAGGGGCTGCAGATAGATGCACTGTATGAATTTTGGTGTGAATAGTAAAACTGTACTGTGAAGTGCTATGCACTTCAAATATTAGAAATAATAGAAGTCTTATTGATAGAACATTTCTAATGTACAGTTTCCATACATGTACATTCCATCATTACCTAATGTGGACATAGCCTTACACAATATACTATACATACTATACTATAGTAACTAAAGGAACACAAGTAGGCTTGCATTTTGAGGGCACTTCTCGTAATTATTTATATAAAAACAATGTTTTAAAACCAAAAGTTAAATATAGTATAAAATCTCTGACTAGCTTAACAATATATTTTAATGCTCTCACACAGTTGTTAAATACTCAATAATAGTAGAATGAATAGTTATTAGATTAGGAGCCTACAATCAAAATTATGCAGTATAGGCAGGACATTTCCGACAAAAACACATTTTGTCATTCGCATTTCAGTCCTTCCCCCAAAGCATTCAGCGCGGCCCCGCTGACTGGCACTCCCTCTCATGCAGCTGTGAAGTGAAGGAGGCGAGTTGTGTGTGTGGGGACCGGAGGTATTTAAAAAACAGCGCGAGTGGAAAATGGCAGAGGGAGGGCAGCCCCGTCTGATCAACAAAAAGTATAGAAAAAGTTATGTTGTATGGGAACACAGCAGCCCCACACAGTGTAGCGGCCGCGCCGCGCAGCGTCTATTCTCCAGCGCCCGGCTGTTCACACCGGACCGGCGCGGGTCAGCTCGCGATTCTCCGCAGATGGGGACATTTAATAATGAGAGGAAATTTCAAAGTTCTCAGTTACAAAGTGTTTTTACGGAGTGTTAATGTTGCCATCATTAAGGGTTGAATAACCGGGCACCGATATCCTGCATGGTTTCACGGAGGAATAAGACACGCAGCCGTAATCGGTGTTTACCGGAACCTGAAGGGACTGGTACTTCCGGTTAGTCATTAAAAAAAATAAAGCATAGACTTCAGAATAAGGGCACATATTAATAATCGTTTGAATAATCATGATTTTTGTTTTGTCCAAAATAATCGTGATTATGATTTTTTCCATAATCGAGCAGCCCTAGTCAACGTATTAATATTAGTTATTGAAATCAGTCAGACAAATAAGAACTCCATTTTTATTTAGAAATTGCTTTAAAAATGGATTGTAGACTGTAACTGTTATGACAAGTCTGTTGTAATTTCCAAAATAAGGTTTTCAATTCAATTCCGGAATTCCCAGAGTTTTTATCAAGCACAGTCCTGAAAACAGTCATTATAGTCGGTGACTTTAATATTCATGTTGACGATAATAATGATAGCCTTAGTGTTGCATTCATTTTAGTATTATACTTAATTGGATTCAGTCAGTGTGTACACCAACATACTCATTGTTGTAACCACACACTTGACCTTGTACTATCATACGGTGTCAAATTGAATATCTAATAGTACTTAGACATAATCCGATTCTATCAGATTTGAATTATCAGACTACATGCCATTAATGAAAAACTAATTTTCTAGATGTCTACCTGATAGTGCTGTAGCTAAATAATCTGATCGTCTTGACCCACAATTTGAATCTTAGATCCCATCCCTACAAAGTTATTTTAAGAAATTCTGCCCCTAATTAATAGTACTTTACTGAGTACAATCAATCTATCATTATCATCAGGATATGTAACATAGTCCTTTAAGATAGCTGTAATCAACCCCACTGGACCCAGAGGTTTTAGCCAACTACAGACCGATATCCAACCTCCCCTTCCTGTCTAAAATACTTGAGAAGGCTGTGGCCAATCAGCTGTGTGAGATTCTCCAGAAAGATAACGTGTATGAAGACTTTCAGTCGGGGTTAAGAGCATATCACAGCATGGAGACAGCCTTGGCAAGTCACTAATGACCTTCTAAGCTTAAGATCAGGAATTTGTGTCCGTGCTCATTCTGCTAGATTTTAGTGCAGCATTCAACACTATTGACCATCAAATTTTATTACAGAGACTAGAACAGTTAATTAGCATTAAAGAAACCGCCATAAACTGGGTTAAATCATATTTTTCAGATCGATTCAAATTCGTGCAAATTAATGCTCGGCTCGGCCCAATTTTTTTCTCAATATATATGCTTCCACTAGGAAACATTATAAGGACACACTCTGTAAATTTCCACTGCTATACGGATGACATCCAGTTATACTTGTTAATAAAACCAGATCAGTGTAATGAATGAACTAAACTCCAAGCATGTCTGTAAGACATAAAAACCTGGATGACTGGCAATTTTCTCTTATTAAAATCAGATAAAACAGAGGTTCTATTGGCCCTAAACACCTTAGAGATTCATTATCTAATGATATAGCTGTTCTATACGACATTGCCCTTGCTTCCAACTAAACACTCAGGAATTTGGGAGTCATCTTTGATCCCAATTTGTCCTCTGATTGTTACTTAAAACAAATTTCTAGGACCGCCTTCTTTCACTTGCATAACATCTCAAAAATCAGACATGTCCTGTCTCAAAAGATGCAGAAAAATTTCTCCACGCCTTTGTTACATCCAGACTTGATTATTGGAATTCCTTATTATCAAGTTCCAGCAGTAAGACACCGCAGCTTGTCCAAAATGCTGCAACACTTATTTTGACAAGAACCAGGCAAAGAGATCACATTTCTCCTGTATTAGCTACACTACACTGGCTTCCAGTTAAATCTATAACAGAATTTAAAATTCACCTCCTCACCTCAGCTGCAGCTACATCGTGGATTATGATGGTGGACCGTGAATCAGAGATCTTGATCATTATGTCGGATCCTGTATCTTGCTGGCATCTAAATTGTGGATAGTGGTGGTGGACCATGATTGAGGTGGCATTGGATCATGACGATGGATTGTGGACTATGGTGGCAAAAGTCCCCTTAAAAATAAAAGCACAGGATGTTTTTCCTAAAAATGTTTATTGCCCAGGCAAAGGTCCGCGGCCCACTGCGACCCAAAGGTGGGACCCACCATATGAGAAATACTGGTCTAGATTACCAAGTAGCCCAAGCACAGCTGTTACAGCAGAGTTCCATAGTTCTGGATTAGTCCACATTGTTGGGTATGTGGTTTCCTGACTGATGCCTAGGCCACCATTGTAAATCTTCCCACGTAAACCAGAATGGGCAGATTAAGACACAACGACACATCAGAAAACCTGTAGAGTCCCACAAGTTTGTGGTCCCCATAGCAAACACATGACCTCTCCTGTTCAGCACCTAAAGAATCTTGAGTACACCAACGATGACTGAAAAATGAATAATAGTAAACAACCTAATTTCAGTTGCAATACTTGGAATTATTGTATTGGCCATGATTTTCAGAACTTCATTCTGTCATAGCGTGGCCTCTGTCTTGCCAAATTGTTACGGCTGGCTCAGACACTGACAATAATAATGGACACAAGACTAAAAAGGACTATTAATGCATATACGTTTATTGAAATAAACAATAGAATAACTACAAAACAGGTTGAGACGGGCTGACAGGGTTGGGCGGCAGATGGACTTGATGTTTCGAAGAGTAACATTGCCACAACCAGTCACACCCCTCCTGCTCCTGCTATGCCGCCACCTTAGAGTACTTGCTTCAGGATTTATATCTACAACTCCACTTGTCAACTCCATCCCGTTTTTCTGGACCCAGCACAGGCACACACCCACTTCCTCATTATATCACCACAACAAACAACACATGAATACAGCCAACCTCAGAACCCTACCTAAATTCCCCCATCCATTCAGCAAACAATTTATGAAACTCGCTTTGTTAAACACCCGGTCACTTAACAATAAAAGTCTCATTCTCAATGTATTCATCACTGACAATAAATTTACTGAAACTTGGTCAAAAAAACTGGACTACTTCACACTCAATCAACCCACCCCCAATGTATTCCACTACAAAAACAAACCACGCCCTGATGGCCGAGTTGGTGGAATTGACGCCTTTTACAACAGCACACACAGCACTTGTCTCCATGATATTCACCAGCTCATCCTCTCTATAATCAACTATAATCTACTGGCTCTGTCCACCCACCCCTTAAACTCGCCTCTGTCACACCCATCCTCAAAAATCCTGGCCTTGACCCTGACATCCCCAACAACTACAGACACATCTCTAATCTTCCTTTTCTGTCAAAAATCCTGGAACGTACTGTCACCTCCCAACTCAAAACCCACCTGGACTCCAATATACTATACGAACCAGTTCAATCTGGATTCAGATGTCATCACAGCACAGAAACCGCCCTAATCAAGGTCACAAACAAACAACCTATTCTTCTCCTCTGATGAACACTCCCTCAACATCCTTATCCTCCTTGACCTCATTGCTGCCTTTGACACCATCAATCACTCCATCCTCCTGACCCGCCTCGAGTCCTCCCTCCAAATCACTGGCAATGCCCTCTCCAACCGCTCAAACCGCCACCAGTTCATCAGCATCAATAAATCCAACTCCAACACAGCCCAAGTCTCCTAAGGTGTCCCCCAAGGTTCTGTACTTGGTCCGCTCCTCTTTATTCTCTACATGCTCCTCCTCGGTAACATCATACTGATGGCCTCCATTTCCACTGCTATGCTGACGACACACAACTCTACATCTCTACCAAATCCATCACTCCCGCAACTCACTCCACTCTAATTTCATTAGATTACATTACATTACATTTACCTGATGCTTTTATCCAAAGCGACCTACAATAAGTGCATTCAACCATGAGGGCACAAACCCAGAACAACAAGAATCTAGGAAGTACATTTTGTTCAAGCAAGTCAAACTACAAAGTGCTGTATGCCAGTGCCATATAAGTGCTACTTTATTATTATTATTTTTTTAATTCAGGGTATAATCGGAAGAGAAGTATTTTTAGTTTGCGGAAAAAGATGTGTAAACTTTCTGCTGTCCTGATGTCATTGGGGAGCTCGCTCCACCATTTAGGAGCCAGGACAGCAAACAGTGGTGAATTTCTTGAGTGGCTAGCTCGCAGTGAGGGAGCAAAATGCCAATTGGCAGATGCAGAGCAGAGTGGACGGGCTGGGGTGTAAGGTTTGACCATGTCGTGGATGTAGACTGGACCCGATCCATTGGCAGCACGGACACAAGTGCTAACGTATGTAGGCAACCACTGGTAACCACAGAGGGGAGCAGAAGTGTAGTGTGAGTGAATTTAGGTAGGTTAAATACCTGTTAGTGCCATCCGACCTGTGCTGCTCATCCAGAATGCAGCAGCTCGACTCGTCTTTAACCTACCAGTCTAGGCGTGAGGTGATAGGCGTATTTGTGGTAAATGTATAAAATAAGAAGTAGCCCACTCTTAAATAAATAAAACATTTAGCTGCACCCTAATAGCTTAAAAAGAGTAAACATAAAAAATAGGCCAGTTTGTTTTTAAATATGACTAAAGTCCATTCCAGTGTGCTGTCATCCTCTTCTGTTTATTCCCTCAGCCATGCACAGCAATAAACCGTGGCACCTGAACATTAAACACAACAACATCAGCTCAGTGTTTAAAAAATATTTTGCAAAATAATAGTCAATTAAATTATAGTGTTCGCACATGTTTAATGTGATTTCAATTTCTGAACATCACTGCAGATATTCTCTATATCAGGGCTGTAAGATGTGACTTCGATCTTCACACAGGACTGCAGGCTGTCATCTGTTAGGCGGGAGCGATACTTGGATTTTATGAAGTTCAGGCTTGAGAAAACCTGCTCGCATAAGTATGTTGATCCAAAAATGGACTGGACTCCAAATGCATACTTCTTCATGTTCATGTATTTGTCGGGAATGGCATTCCATGTTTCAAATAAAGTTTGTCGGGCTTGGGGAGGGTTTCAATATTGCTCCATTTGTGATCTTGGACGAGAATGGCCTTCTGACGGGCGACATCTTCGAGATCAGCTGTCAGGCTTTTGAACTTGGACAACCATAAGTCTTTGTCAGCTATGTTGGCGGGTTCAATTTCAAGATCTGGTTGGCTTACTCCTGTGAGCGCGGACATGTTCAGCAGTGATGGGTCAATGTCCAGGGGTGAAACAGGGAAGGATAATGTATTTTTTTCCTTTCTGAACTCGTTGAAACTTGCAGTTTGCATTACGATTATCGCACGCTATAAATACTCACAATTCACTGCATGAAAAGAAGCGTTTGTGTCATTATGTGTCGCAGGAAAGTGTTGGCACATTCTTCGGTTAACAGCTTTTCACACGAATCTGCAGGCAGCAAAGGAAACTCTCCTGTTTCCTGCAGTTTTCAAGCCTGATATCTGTTGTGAGGTGACCCCCCTGCTCCTACGCCTAGAGGAGGCTTTCACATGCAAATGACAATGCTCTGAGCTTCACAAATGCAAATCAGGATAGTTCCCCTCAGAGCAGATAACACCTTTTTCTAAGAGGCAGCAACTAAATTATCTGGCTGAGTACACCAGGCTGAAAATATATATAAAACCTGAAATTTTAAATTGTTCTTAAATAAGTAAGTGTGCTATAATGAATTACATTGTATACCACGAACAAAGGTCAATGCTGTCAAATGAAACAATGCACTTTATTTCAAATTTTTATTGTCATCCAAAACAATCCTGAATCTCAACCACTGTACAGAGTGGCATGATTATAGTCACTTTTTCAATTGTGCTGGTTAAATGCACAGAGGATTTGTTAACCACACCTCTATCAGCAATCCGCTCAACAGGAAGAAATGATGCTGGGTATGATATGTCTGTGCCCTGTAATCTCCAAACTTCTCCCGGCTTTCCATAAAAATATCTGTCCTCCCAAAATACTGGCATCATATTCACATGTCAATGGCACACTAAGCTGTTTTCCATGAATTATAAATGGTACCTTTTCACCACTACTTTCAAAATTGCTACGAAACATTAATTGATTTAATGATTTATTTTTTCAGTGTAATATTTAATCCCCCATGGACTGCACAGTGACAAAACACAGCAGCCGGCTGTTTGGCTACAACATACATCTCCACTCAGTTCGATTATTATTTTAAATATAAAGAAGACACAAGATAGAGCTGAAATTCCTTCATAAACTGAACTTCAATTGTCTAATTGTTGTTATTAAACTTTCTCAGTATTCCATTAAAACAGTCAACACTTTTATCCAAAGCGACTTACAATAAGTGCATTCAACTATGAGGTTACCAACACAGAACAGCGTGAATCATGTATGTAAATTTACTAAACACCAGAAAGAATAAACGAGTCCTCAGTCACATACTCATCCCATATGAAGGTGCACTTTAAAAGCTGTTTTAACCGCTGCTTTAAGATGAAAAGGACAGTTGTGGAGATTTACTGTGAAAACCTCACGTCACCCGCTCGCGTCATCAGCTGATGGGCTCGTCCAATCACAGCCTTGTGAAGGCAGAGCGTGTGTCCCGCAGACAGGAAGCGGCTCTTGTTAGCATGGTCGGAACGAGTGACTCTGTTTTCGGGGTAAATAACTCGCTGAAGTCGACACGACGCTGTTTCCCTGGAGGAGAAGAGGAGTGCGTGTGTAAGCAGAGCCGCGGGCCCGGTGTGGACGAGTTGAGGCGGAGAAGACGGACGCACAGTCCCTGAGTTAAGGTAAGAGCTGGGCTAGGAGTTGCCATTGCTAGCTACCACTAAGCTAACTCGTACATCTGAAAAGCATGCCAGCAACTTTGGGATAGCGAGAAAGTTGCTAAAATACGAATACAGCATCGAGTGCTTGAGCAGAACTAGTGCATGTGTAAATATGTATGAATTACTTAGATTAACAGTTTGTTCTCATTAAGTTTTTTCAACAACGTGACTTTTTTCTCTTATGTTTTCACAGCCTCAGCCCCCCCCCCCCACACACACACACAAACAAAGAGGCGTTAGGCTGAGACGCTGAAAGTCCGGATTTAAAGTGCGAAAATTAAGCCATTGAATGTAAGTAACTGTTTATGAATTGTTTTGGAGTTTTTTGGCTGTGGATCTTCCAACGGTGATGCAGCGCGGCTATTTCCGTTTATTAATTATAAAATCATGTCACCCATGTTGTTTTCCAGCTGCCTGTCCATGACGTACAAAGACACACTATGAGCCAGTATGATCCGACCAGACCTTACATCAGCATTGAGGAGTTCAGGAGTTGTCGGAGAAGAAAGAGGGTAAGGTTATATTCATTAAATAATTTTCCAGTTACATGTGAAGGTGTATGTTGTCATTGAACTGTGCTAATTTTACTGAATGTGTTTACAGCTGATTGAAGCGGGACAGATGACATGGATCCATCCTTCCACAGCCAGGAGCGCACCGACCTGTGTCCCACACTTCATATAAGACTGGAAGCTACACTGGATCTCACAGCTACACACCACAGACGTCTACACACTGGGGCAGATTCAGACAGAGTCCCACAAAGAAGTCATGACCCAGAGGCTGCAGAAAGACATTTCAAGCTTCACCTGAGTTTTTCACTGGCTAGGCCAGTTGTGTTTGTACAATATTTGTGCTGTATGTAAATAAAGCTTTGGCTCCACATATACCTTGTTCCCGTTAGTTCCCTGTACAATGTGTTCACCTGTAACATCAAGCATCACATGAATGTATAGTTTTAATTAACTGCAGTGCTTTTGGTAAAGGCTTAGTAATAAATAATAATAAATATTAATATATACATTTTTATTATTAATATTGTGTGGGAGGGGCTTACCCCACGTGTGGAATGCAATGACCCCACGTGTGCACTGCAATGACCCAGGCTGACCAATAGCAACACTTCTACCAACCAATCACGTGTGACTTCGTTTCAACAGTCTGTGGTTTCCTCCAATGGTGAGTAGAGAGAGGCTCTGGCCAGCAGCTTGACTCCGATTCATATGCTAATTAGACCACACGTCGCGATCGGTCCGCGCGGCTCTCTCCTTTGTTCTCCATATCCCCCATAAGGGACGTTCAAGTCGTTTCTCTCAGCTTATTGTCACTGGCGAACGCCGAGGTAACGTCATGAAAACCGTAGGTAAATGCAGGGGATTAGGCCTGTCCCAAGAGATTTCCTGTGACAATAATACTGCTTTTCGTCTAGTGATTTATATGATTACGTTCTTTTTTTAACTTTCCCAGGGAGGGGACGTGAGAGAGCGTACCTCTCTGTACATCTCTGGCAAACACTGTCATCTTGCGCTCAAACGCCAAAACATCCTCCAACAGGGCCGTTCTTCCCTTTCCCTGGAGGCTTTTGTTCAGCGTGTTTAAGTGACCTGTAATATACACCATGAAGTGCAACTTTTCCAACCAATCTAGATCTTCGAGTTCGGATAGGTGAGGCCTTTGCTTTCCAGGAAGGCTTTCAAATGGTCAACACCAGCAGCAAACCGTTTCAGCACGTCTCCCCAGGACAGCCACCGGACTTTGTTATGCAGCAGTAGATCCGAATATGCGCTGTCGACTTCATCTAACAATAAACAGAATTGTTGGTGGTTTAACCCTTTTGCCATTATTTTGTTCACTATCTGAATAGCAAGGTTCAGCACCTCCATACATGTTTGAGCGCACAGTGCTTCTTGGTGCAGTTAAACGTCAGCAGCTTTCGATCTAGCGACTTCTGAAGCAAAGTCACAAAGCCCTTATGTGCTCCTCTCATACTAGGTGCCCAATCAGTAGCCACTGACACCATGTGAGTGATTTTTATTTCCTTGGCTTTTAAACAATTCACAACAGCCTCACAAATGTCCTCCCTTCGTGTTTGGCCTTTTAGCGGTATCAACTCAATGATTTCTTCCTGCAACCCATCAAGAGTTCACATATCTGCATAACAGTGCTGTCTGTTCAATACCGTTTACATCAATTGACTCATCACAGGCTATTGAGTATGCTTTAGCTGAATTGATGTCCTCAATTTGCTGTCTGGTGATATTAGTTGCTATTTTGATGGCCCTTTTCTTGACGGTCTTTGCAGAGAGAGACATATCTCTAATTTTCCTAACAATCTTTTTGTTTTTGAAGTCCGGACTTTTTTAGGATTTATCCATTGTAAGCTTACCAAGGCAGAGGGGCAGAAACTCTAGATTAGCCACCTGCAGGGAAAAGGGCCGGGATGTATACGTAATAGGATGTGACGAATATTTAGTTTACGAAATATTAAAACAAAAAGTGAGAGCAGGTCAGACTGGAGGCGAACACAGAAACTGAAGCCCGGTACAAACCAACTGCAGCTTCTGCTCTGATATAAAAGATGCGGCGCTGATCTCTGGGGATAGCCCTTGGCTGTGATTGGTCCGCTAACGACAGCATTTCAGAACGACATCATTTCCGGACCTCAAACTTCCTGTTTCATCCCCTATGTCACAATAAACCCAAACACAACTACGATTCTACGATTAATGTGACAAGTGTGTTAAGCAAGTGGAGTTGTCCGGCTGACGGTGGCTGGTTAAAGCACTGACAGCATGTGTGTACGGTCACAACGAACTTTCATAACGGCGCAAGCGGGCTAGCCACCATGCTAACTGCGGTGGCAACAGCGCAACAACCCGCTGTCACGACTTTAATTCCACTCCTCTATCATGACACTGTTTCTCAAACACCGTCAGGTCAGAAGCAAACACTGGGTAGTAGTTAGTATCGAGAGTCCCTGCTGACTGTGTGTGGAAGCTGGAGGGGAAGCTAGCTGCCTCTGTGTAGCTTCAAGCTGTGGAATTAGCAACGCAGTTCGGAAACAAGACCGGGGAACCGCTGCGCTAAGAAACGATAACATCAGCATTTTGACTCGCTGGGTGTCACTTTATTTTATTTAGTTGCCATCGTTCACTGTGTGTGAGGAAAGCCGGGAGGAGGTATATAAACAACGTGGACTTCTTCTAAGAATTCATGAACTAGGCTTCTCTAAGCTCGTCTTCCGTTGCGCCACCTACTGTTCTAGCGGTGAATTGTTGTCAGCACCAACAGCCTTTTGGAGATCTATAAATTAAAAAGTTTTTGTCGGGTCCGTCCGTTCGTCCGTAACGGATTCGGGGTAGCATACTGGAGCCTTTACTCTTGCCTTTTTCAGAGAGTTAGGGAAACAGCCAGTTGACCGGGAAGTGTTGATAAGATGGGTGAGAAAAGGAAGAAGGTCTGGAGCAGTAGATCGGAGAATGGGAGATGGGATGTGTAACAGTAGTCAGTTGATTGGGCGGGCGTTGGACTCTCACAAACTGCCTCACAGATATTAAGACCTGGAAGCAAAATAACTTTCTCAAACTCAACAGCGACAAATCTGAAATCCTCATCATCGGCCCCAAATCAATTACCACCTCCTGCTACTATTTCTCCCTCTCCGGTTCCCGCATCTACACAAATCAATAACATCCGTGTTATCTTTAACCAAACTCTCTCCTCTGAACACCAAGTCAACCACATCAGAAAAACAACCCTTTTCCACCCACTGAAAAAATCATCCACGCCTTAATCACCTCACGACTCGACTATTGCAATAGCATCCTTTACGGCTCATCCACCAAAATCATTAGAAACCTACAATACGTCCAAAACTCAGCTGCATGTCTGCTCACCCGCTCCCGCACCAGAGACCACATCAACCCCATTCTTCAAAACCTTCACTGGCTCACCATTCAACAAAGAATACATTTAAAAATGATCCTCATCACATACAAAACCCTTCACAACCTCGCCCCTTCTTACCTCTCTGACCTCCTGCATCGACACAATCCCACCTGCAACCTCAGATCCACCAACAATAACCTCCTCACCCCTCGTACCCTGTCCAAGCACCGAACCTGGGGGTACAGGGCCTTCTACCTCTCTACTCCCTCCATCTGGAACTCTCTCCCCCAACACTTCAGAAATTCTCCCTCACTCACCTCCCTCAAAAATTGACTCAAAACTCACCATTTTAAATCTGATTATAA
Organism: Limanda limanda; assembly: GCF_963576545.1. NCBI lineage: Eukaryota > Metazoa > Chordata > Actinopteri > Pleuronectiformes > Pleuronectidae > Limanda > Limanda limanda. The sequence goes on from NC_083650.1 coordinate 131,612, forward strand.
TCTGTGATTTATTGATGTATTATAATGGGTTTTAACTAGGGCTGGGCAACGATTAAAAGTTTTAATCGCCATTAATTGCATGATTTCCCTGATTAATCATGATTAATCGCATTTGTATACACAAAATCTAATAATGAATTCAAAATTAGTGTATAGCGCACTTTTATTTGAAATGTTCTGCCATATGAACAAAAGTGCCATAACATTTGTTGTGCAAACACTTTTAACATCAGAAGTTTAATACAGTAGCAGTTAAATAAAATATTCAGTGTAAATCTCAACTTAAACAATGTTATCAAAGCAAATACAAAATTAAAGCTCATTGCCACTGCCAGGGCATTGATGTTATCCTGTTCGTTATAAAAAAGAAAATAACTGGCCACAAAATCCTGAGCCACAATCATATCATTAGAACAGGCAATCTCTGAGGTAACAGCAAGTTGGAAAGTTGTCGCTTTTGCAGTCCTCTCCTTTTCATACAACTTGTGTATTTGTCATGTGATGGTGCGTATTGACGGCATCTCATGTCCATGTTTGTTTATTCGCCAATTCTTTTCTTTTCCGGTTCCGCAGCAGTCAGCAACAGACTTTCACAAAATAAAAGGTTGACTTTCACAATAATACAATAAATAATAAAACCTGCGTTAATGCGCGATAAAAATAATTGTTGGGGTTAAATAATTGATGAGTTAACGCGATTATAACGAGTCAACTTGCCCAGCCCTAGTTTTAACGTAAAATTACTGTCTTTTAACAGCTATACAGTAACCTTATTGTTATTGTTTTTTGTCACTGTTTTTACCATGTTAAGTTCCTTTGAAGAGCTATATAAATAAAATGTATTATTAATATTTTATTGTAAAGTGTTATGGTAGAAGGGGTACTCAACTGGGTACTAGGTACTCAACAATTGCACTGATCTTGGCCCAAATGGGGCAAACCTGACCCTGCCCTACTTTCTTGCCAAGATAGGAAGTAGCCTTTGCAAACTCATATCTACTCACATCCAAGGCCAGGGAGGCATTTTCAAAGTCTTGTAAAGCTGTCAGGATAGTTTTCATGTGACTTTCCCAGCCAGCTGAATACACACTGTAACATCATCTAGGTAGGCCTCACAGTTTGCTACACCAGACAGCTCAGTCCACATGAGCCGCTGGAAAGTGGCAGGGGCATTACGCCTGTCAAATGCCATCACCGTTTACTTGAGGAAATTGTTGGAATGACAAAGGTGGAGATTTCAGAGGCTCTCCTTGTCAGGGGAACTTGCCAGTACCCTTTGAGCAAATCAAGCTTGGTCATAAAACAAGCTGCTCTTACCCTATCAATGCAGTCCTCAAAACGTGGGAGAGAAAAAGAGTCAGGCTTAGTTAAATCGTTGACTTTCTGATCTGTGTAGTACATAGGAGTTAGGTCAACCTTAGGAACCAATAAGCCGGGGCGAACTCCAAGAACTGGTACTGGGAACTGCAAGACCATTGGGTAGCAGGTACTCAACGTCTTTTTGCATCAACTCATGCTTGATGGGGTTCACATGATAAGAATAGTCCTGCTTGTTAAGAGCACTATCACCTACCTCAATGTAATGCTTTAGTACATTTGTGCAAGTTGGTACATCTATAAATAAATCAGGATGACCCCGTATCAGCTGAGGCATCAGGAAGATATGCCATATGACTCTAAATACTACAGGTGCATCCTGCTTGGTCAAGCCATCATTAGCAGAGCATGTGCCACTGTAGCAACAAAACTCTCAAAAATATAAATAATTTTTCAAATCAATCAGAAAATTGAATTTGTATGATTCAATCGTTTAAGTCTTTATCCTAAAGTTTGGTTTACACTCATCTTTAAAACAAAACAATTTACATATACACTTTTAAATCTTGTACTTTCTACAAAATAGATACTAATTCTACATTTATCTTTATCAACACTATTTAAATTGGAAATTACAAATCTGACCTTATCTCTCTTTACACTCAATTAAAAACATTGTTATTTGCCTTTAAAGTTCTGTTTACTGTTTTATCCATCACCCTAATACAAACATTGCCAGTTTGATAGGCATAGATGTTTGAAATTAGTCCTGCCTTGCAGTGTTACTGAACAGGAGCATTAAACTCCCCACTACAATAAGATAATGAGTGTTTGAATACAAAACACTTGTTGAAATATGATCAAATATTTTTGGTCCACAATGGTACACCTTGCTAATTCAACAGTCAAAGTCATTTGTACAGAGTAAGTGACACACGTCCACACATTGCTGTGGTTGTGACGTGTTAAAACTAGGGCTGTCAAAGATTAAAAAAAATTAACTAATTAATCTCACATTTTGAAATTCATTAATCTAGATTAATCGCGATTAAAAGTTTGTTTTTCTTCTAAAGACTAAATCTTATAAATTAACGAGTAATCACTTCAGACAGCCTGTATTTTACACAATGCTGTGTTTTCAAAGAGGCTCAGGCCTATAACACCTACCTATAAAGTGTCAGCCAGGTCGTTAAATATCATGTATGATAAATTGTGTAAAAAAATAAGATAAAAAAAAAACAGCTGAAAATATTCCCAATGTCTTTGGAAACAATAACACTGCTTCTTTCTTCAGTGAAACATCCAGATTAGTAATAGGTAAAAAAAAAAGGTGTATTTGAGACACCATTACGAATACGTATTCTCCACATCGGCTTGAGTGGAGAATACGTAATTTACCCTCCACACCCGACAGTAGGACTACACACACGAACATGCGCACAAACACACACACAGTTCGAGGAAGATTTAAAAAATGCACATGAGAGGACGGAAAGAGTGGAGTTGCCTGTGTGACGGTCTCTGTTTGCACTGCTGCTTTCTTCATTCACTTCACTTGTATCAGGCTTAGTGAAACAGTTTAACTTAATTTTCTGTAACGGGACACAGTCACAGTTACCTACAAAAGAAAAGTTGCATATTACTAAACAAGTTTCATACACTAAAATAACCATTAGAAACTAACTAAAATACGGAGCCCCCCAGGGGACACGTGGGGAAAAAAATTATGGGTGAAAAAAAAAAAAAAAGGAGAAACTTTCTCGAGATCTCGAGATACTTTCTGACTGCGGGGTCTGTCATGGGACACTGTGTGTGTGGGGGGGGGGTGTGTGCGTTTGTGTGTGTGTGGGGCGGGGGTGTGTGTGTATGCTTGTCTCTGTTCCTCTTCACTAAAACTGATAATCACATGTATTTTTTAGTTATTATCCGATGATGACCGATCATGACTTCGGATCGCTCCGTCACTTTAACGCTGACGGTCCTGTACTGTGCGCGTCACGGTACGTCTCGTGTTGTGTGGAGCGGGGGACTACGTGCACACAGTGTTTAAACATGTGTTTCATGAGCTCAAACAAACACAAAGTAAACATCAGTCCTGTAGGTGTCCTAATAACTTGTGATCAGTGCTGGTGTTTATTGTTAAAGTGAGCACAGGACAGAGGGAAGTGAGGCGGAAGCAGACACAGACACACACAGGACGACCGGACTTAATGAGCGTCTGTTCTGATCCTGGAGCAGCGATGGTTATAATTATTCAGCGGCAGCACATCGCTAAGACAATGAACGGAGCAGAACACATGGATCGATCCTGTTATGTCTCTGTATCGATGCACAGTCGCCCACTTCCGCGAGTAAGGCGGCTGTCCCCGCAGCCGCTCACCCTCGGCTTCCCTGCTCTGTGGCGCCCCGCCGGATGTACATTGTCCAAAAACTCTCGAGATCTCGAGAAAGTCCGTCCATTTTTTTTTTTCTTCACCCATCATTTTCCCCCCCCCGTGTCCCCTGGGGGGCTCCGTACTAAAACACTAACAGACAGAGCGACACAATTTACTCAGAGCGGAGGAATCTGCTTCTGAGATAAAAAAGGGTGCACTGCTACACTAATCCCCAGAAGTTCCCGCTGTGGGCCTTCAAAATAAGACAGACACGGCAAAATAAAAGAAAGACATAAAAAAAACTGTAACTGCAGTTCCACGTTGAACAGGATTTAACTAACAACATATTTACACCGTTACACCTGCATGGTTCAAGTAGCTTCTCCAACTTCTCCAGTTCAGCCAGCTCTGGTGCAATAAACATCGAGATGTTGGTCTTGCTGAATTTTCTTCCGCACACCGGATGTAAACAAAGCTGCGTTAACTGCGTTAAAATATTTTATCGCATTAATCTAGGGCACAATAATCTCATAGATTAACGCGTTAACTTTGACAGCCCTAGTTAAAACACATTGAAGAGATGGTGGCTACATGCCAGCCATATGCAGCTTCTCTTTTCACACACAACCAATAACAAGTCTTTTAGCCAAGATCATAATGTTGAATTTTCTAAGCTACCTGCAATTAGATAGTATCCCTTGCCTCCCAGACCAATAACAGGCATGATTCAATCTCTGCTGGACTGAGGTGTGGTGGTAGAAACCACCAGTCTTTTCAATACTCACATCTTGCCAATTCCAAAACCAAACGAAACTGATGAGAGATCTGTTCAGGGTTTGTAATCTTTTGATGATTTCCATTGTTAAGATACCAATTAGATTTAGTCTTCATTGCTTCCTGATTCAAAGTTTTATACAGTGGTCGATTTGAGCACAGATGTCTCTTAATTCCACTACACCCAGACAGACAGTACTTATTTGCATTACCTTCAAGATTCAGCAGCTGACTTTTGCCGGCTTGCCCCAGGGGCTTTCAGGAAAGGTCTGGCAGTGTATGCCGCAGTGGTCAAACATGAACTGATGACCTGCTCCTGCCCGGTGGCAGCACACTCCTGCAGTAGGCTGTTGATCTGCTGATAGTCTCCCTGTCAAAGGATGCTTTTTTTGCTTTTACTCTATTTCGCTGTTTACTTCCGGAATATGGTCATAGAACATCCCTGGCTAAGCTACAGATCTGCTTGCCAGAGGTTAAATATCTTGGGAAATGTGCTGAGAGTTAGACAGCATGAGAGTATAAGAGAAAGTATAAGTCTTGAACAATATTCCTCCACCTAATATAAAAAAGGGACAGTTCTTTTTTTGGGAAAAGCAAACTATTCTAGACACTGGATCTACGAGTAAGCTGCAATGGACTCCATTGTGTGCACTGCCGCGCTGCAGGCTGTGCTGATCACAGCATGATAGACTGAGGAGATTGACAAAGCTTGATGCAGAAATACAAGCCTCATTACCGTCCTGTTGCATACTACTTGTAATGCTTGTCTCCTGTTAATGCCCCAATCGCCTGTTTTAGGGCTGTAAACAGCTGTCTCAATCTTGCTTTCAAGATTGAAAAAAATATTAATGTCCCCCAATTGTTTTGAATCATGATTATGTGGTTCATGTTACCCGTTCAGTTTTGCATATCTTGAACATTTCTGCGGCTGTGGCTCTGTGTTTAGAGCAGTGCAATCCCAGTTTTCCCCATTCCGAAAGTGTTCATGGGCAAGATGCTGAACCCCAAAAATTGCCTCTTCTTGATGAGAAAAGTTCTGCCCACAGATGCACTGTATGAACGTATGTGTGAAATGTAAAACTGTCCTGTTAAGCGATTTGATTGGTAATCAACACTAGAAAAGTTTTCATGAATCTGGACTTTGCCTCTTTGATGAAGTGTCTTTGGATTTGTTTGTTTTTTGTTCTGTATGTAGACTCTTTGGTTTATGGACTTTTTCCTGTGTTTCCTTGTGTTTGGGTTTGTGTTTCAGTGATTTCATTCTGAGTTCTTTGTTTTCAGTTTTTTGCTCCTTGTGTGTCTCTGCCTTGACTTCTACTTTTTTTTATAGTACCCTGTGTATATAAGTCCACCTGTGATTGTCTGCACCTGTTCCCTCGCTGTGTATGTAAGTCTCTGTGCTTACCTCTGTCAGTCCGTCGCCTTACATCTTATGTTTTACGTCATCCCTAACTTTATGGTAGCCCAGCAGGGCTTCGCCTTTATGTTCAAAAGGTCTGTGAATTTGAGGCAGTGGTGGACAGCAAGCTGCAAGTGGTGCTCCCCAAGAAGATTTCAATCCAACAGACATGGCTCAAAGAAAGACCTTTGCTGAGCAATTTTATACCCCACCTAGTGGTTGTCCAGAACAGACTTAACACCTTCATCACCTATCCAGCCACTTCTAAACCCAAGCCTCTGCAAAATAACCATCCCCCTGCCATCCCAGAGTCAATTCCCTCAGTTAACCCGTACCTCGGCACCCATCGGGCTTTTGGGGGACCCAGCAGTTTCCGCCTAATTTCTAGTGTGCATGGCGGACGTCGGAGAGGAAGTTTTCCACCCAGCCTCAACCCATCTCCTCTTCGGCCTGCTAACAGGCAGCCACCTCCAGTCCTGGCTGGGCCACAGCCCCCTCTAGTCTTGGTTTTGGGGGTCCCAGCGGACCTCACTCCAGTTTCGGAGTAAGGGGTCCCGGCAGGCACCAATCCAGTCTGCCCCAAGCTTGGGGGTCCTGCTGACACCCATTCTTTTGCCTGCCCCACGCTCGGGGGTTTGGCCGGTGCCGCTGCCTGTTCCTGCCCCAGGCTAAAGGTCCAGCCAACCCCCCTTCCTGTTCCCCTGTGTCTGATGTGAAGCAGCTAACTCCTCAAGTCTCCCCTGTGTGTGAGCTGTAGCAGCTGCCTCCTCCAATCTCCCTTGTGTCGGAACTGCAGCGGCTGCCACCTCCAGAGTCCCCTTCGTCTGAGCTTCAGCCTCCTACTCCGTCTCTGCCTCGCCTCCCGGCCGTCCTCCCGAGCACCCATGCTCCTTCTCTGCCCGGCCTGCGGGTCATCATCCCAAGCCATCATGCTCTGTCCAATTACCCCTGCCTACTCTGTGTATATAAGTCTCTGTGCTTACCTTTGTCATTCTGTCGTCTTACATGGTCATCTTAAGACTTATGTCACCACTCTGTCGTCATTCCTTTACCTTCATCCCTATGACAAATACTATGGGGAAATTAATGTTTGTTAAGTTTTTGTGCTTGAGTGGTGTGATTGGTGATGTGTGCATGTGTGTGAGAGCGACGGAGAGGGAGAGAGACAGAGTGAGGAATAATAACATTACACAATTTTATTTCTCTGATTTGTTTACTTCTGCATACACAAACAGACACACACACAAATGTACATACACACACCCCTCAAGCACACATTCACTCCCCATGACACACATACACACACACACCTTCAAAGCTCAGCACTCTGTAAATCATATACAAAAATATACACAAATATTTGAGATGTGGTTTATTATATGCACATGCATGTGAAGGCCCTCATGTGCATGTGCATGTAATGTTTGTGTGAACTAGTGGGTTAACCGGTGAGGATGTGTGCAAGTGTGTGAGAGAGGAAGAAAGACGGAGTAAGGAGATTTTCCTAAACACACACATACAATCTTTTTTACTCATCACACTCTCTGAGGTCTGTGTCAACGCAACACTCACATCATTCATTAGGTTTATGGGTTCCATTATACAGAAATAGTGCCACTACAGGAGACCACAAAATAGTATACATTTTACTTATATGACAAATATGGGAAAATGGGTCAATATGATGTTGAATAGTAAAAAACTTAAATTCAAAGCCAGGATCTCAGAATGAAAGCATAAAAATGTGGAATGCATGATTTTATGTTCTAACTGCAGGGCGATAAAAAAAAGCAGTTATAATGGGTGTCAATGGGGCATTTTTCCCAAGAAGGTTCTGGAAGGTACTATTTTTTACAGATTGAAATGAGGTTGAGATTTTAGAATGCCACAAAAAAAACACACTCTTGTAAAATGTCAAGCCAGATGCATTAACACAGCCAAAACAGTCAAAAAAGGAAAACTGAAATGGCCAAGATTTTCACAAGGTGCCCTAATGGTTAAACAGCATTTGCATAGAAACGATTCTGCCCCAGGTTATTTGATTTATATGAATGGTCACTTTATCTGGTTTCCACTTCCCCTCGTTTTGGTGCAGCGAAAAAAAGAGCCATTTAAAGCCATTTTGATTATACACACAAACAAACACATCATGCATGTTATTTACAATAGCAGTAGAGAAACAACAACAATTTACTGAGCTAAATCAAATAATATGCCATGTTAGATTTGGTTTTCCCGAAGAAGCAGATCTCTAATATCCTGTTGTCAATGTGTATTAGGCCAGAACATCAGTTACATAGTGTTTGTTGTAATTATGTCCTTTTTTTGTTATGAATTAAGTCTTTATTTATGTCCCAAATGATAAATAAAACACATGTGGCAGCTATTTTAAATGCAGAGTTGTTGTGGGTAAATTAATCTTAATTTAACACAACAGTATGAGGTGTTTTGATAGATAATCTTAATTTTATATGTATAGAATTCTGTCTCAGAAATATAAATTTGACAAATTAAACGGCTTAAAAATATGTTGATAGTTCAATGAGTATCGAACATTTTAATTGTGCATAGACATCCTGCTTACATGTAGCCGGGGTCATATTCAAGATTCAACTGTGAGGTAAAACAAAGAAAAAGATTCTGTCTGGTTAAATCTTTAAATGTGTTTTAAAGTGGTAGAGTTAAAGCAACATGTCTGACACATCCTTTAAATTAACAATTGAAGAGTAGGTAGTGGTACTTAATGAAGGTCAGCCACTGGGATTTGCGTCTTTGATTTGCAGATTTTATTACTTAAAATTATGTAGGCAACGTTATGAGTCACTATTCATCTCATCTGCCCAAATGTACAAGACTCTTGGTGCATAAAGTATAACTGTTATAGGCCGTAGGGCTGTGCACCTCTCTACAGGCTCCTATGTGCTGAAGAGACAGTTTTGAGAGCAGGTCCTGAACGTAGGCAGAGCCACGGCTGTGCTCATGGCAGGTCTCTCTCAGATCTTCCCCAGTGTGTACATTGGTGGCCCGTCCCTCGCTTTTGTCTGTGGCGCCCACGCTGTTAAGACCACATGATTAGCATTTCAATAGCAGCACACCAAGATATATGAGGTTACAAATCCCCGCAGGCCTTTTCCTTTCAGCCAGAGAGTGGCCAGTAAATCACAAAGACCTCTGGCTGAATACAAACCAACTTCCCATAGGCACCAATGAGAACCAATCACATTTCAGATGAGGTCACTTCACAGTAAAGAACCAATCCTGTAATACTAAAGATTCCATGTGAGCCTGTATAAAAGGCAAGATTTTCACAGATGTCTTCAGGCTGCTGGGACAGGCTCGGTGTTAAGGCCAGGGGCAGAGGCTGAGACAGAGGTAAAGTGAAAACTAAGGTTTATTGGAATGTCCAATAAAGCAAGCAAGCAGGCAGGCAGGCCGGTTTCGGAATCTTAAATGTTGTGATTTTGCGGCTGCTAAAACTAACATGAACTAAGTCTATAGTCCGACGCAGACTGAGAGCAGAGGTGGAGCTTTTAAAGGCAGCTGGTCAATCAAGGCCCACACTCCAGCACACCAGGTCCTCATCTGCAGTTAACATTCACGCCCACACACACAGAGACAGAGAGAGAGAGATTTTGATTTTTTAAGTCACTTTTATTGTCACGGTGAAGTTCCAACAAACAAATTACTACAACATATCAAACATGCTTGAGCCAATAAAAGGAAAAAAAACACATCATAATTAGGGTTGGGTACCGAGAACCGGTGCCATATTGGAACCGGTTCCAATACAACCGGTACCTACCCGGACCGAAATGCAACGGAGATTTTGGTGCTTCATTTCGGTGCCTGAGCCAATCGAAGCCTGAGGTCTCCGCTCGTCCCGCCTCCTCACACTTCCCCTCCTTCCTTCACCCGAAGCGGCGCCTCCCGCCGGGCCCCCGCAGCCGCGGCTGCCGGTGGACAAACTCTTGTCTCCGCGCTGCCCGCGTCGCGTCAGGGCTTCCGTGCAGGTGTGGGGTCTGTGGGATCTCCCCGGCGCTGGCTGGCCCCCGCCGGGCGCATTTCCTCCGTGGCGGTGCGCCGCGACCGGCTCCGGAAGGCTTGGAAAGGCTCGGGACGGGAGGAGCGAAGACCAAGCCGAGAAAGGTTTCACAAAAGCGTCTGCATTTGGGGGGGCCGAAGCCTGCCTGCGACAGCCCCAGCCGCGGAGAAACGGGGGTCTCCGAGTGAAAAGCGACCCTCAGTCTTCAATTGGCTCAGGCACCGAAGTCAGAGTGTGTGTGTTTTGTATTTATTTTTATTTATTTAAGTATAGTGTAAGCTTTTGTTAACAGTTCATATATATTATTCATAGTTTTAAGTTAAAAAGTTTTTGTATTCATTTATATTTATAATCTACTTTAAACAGTTCATATATTTGCCAATAAAAAAGCCTTTCTTAAATGACGTCAAGCTTCGTTTTGTGCACTTTAAAAAAAATAAGTATCGGTTCAGGAACCGTTTAGGCACCGGTATCGTTTTAAAAGTATCGGTTAGGAACCGGTATCAGATAAAAACTAAACGATACCCATCCCTAATCATAATACAACACTATCCCTCCAGTCCTCCAGTTTGCCTTCACGGGCCAATTTGGCTCGGGCTTTAGACATCAGTTTCTTCAGGCGGTAAACTTCCTGATCTGTGAAAAACGGCTGGCCGCTACCTTCAGATCTCCCCATGAAGCCTTTCGCTGATTCGATGAAATGTTTCGGATCTAGGTAGAAGTCATCTATATTAACCATTCTCATGCCCTTAGTTTCTTGTAAAAACTGCCGCATTCCTTTGACAGAGCAATCATACACGGAAGCAAACGGTGGATTTTCCTTCGACATTTTTTTGCCTGAGCACTATTTGTCTTATTTTCTGGGTTTTTTCTTTTGGTTTTTTCTTTTGGCTGACAGCAGGATCAGCAGAACCACCGGCCGAGGCAGGCGGGGGGGCCGGTGCAGGAGCAGCGGAACCATCACCTGCCGAGGCAGGCGGGGGGGCCGGAGCAGTGGAACCACCGGCCGAGGCAGGCGGGGGGGCCGGTGCAGAGGCAGCTGACTGGCTCTCACCGGCTCTGTCTGGACACAAGCGGATCAGGTGTCCCTCTTTCCCACATCCAAAACATTTCATGTTACCTGAAGTAACATGCACCGTGTAGTTAAACTCCTCTATTTTAAAACTAAAGACCAGGTTTAGTTCTTCATCACTCTTCTTTAGAACCATGAACACGTGTCTCCTAAACGACATGACATGTTTGAGCTGTGGGGATTTACAATATATGGGAATCATTTTTATAGGGGACATTAAATGTCCATGTCTCGCCAGTTCTCTCTCTAAAAGATCATTGTTCAGGAACGGGGGGACATTAGAGATCAGGATCTTCTTTACAGGGTTTGCCAGAGACAACACAGGTGTGAAGGATCCCTTAATCACCACTCCCCTCTCCAGTAGCAGGTTAGCTTTCTCTATGCCATCTACAAACACCAACACCGCACTGTTCATACGTGAGGCAGACTTCACACTGTCACACCCAACAACCTCACCCACAGCCAGACTGACCTCCTCCACCGAGCAGTCCACAGCTGGACACAGTTTGATGCCGTGTCGGCGTGTTAGCTTGTGGAGGCTGGAGCTTCCACCTGCAGCAGCCATGCTGCACCAACACACCGGCAACTAAACAACTAAAACTGCTCCTCCTGACTCTGTCACTCACACAAAAAAAAATGCAGAAACAACAAACAATTTGAACAAATGTTTCAGCTCACTCACCACACTCACTCCCAACATGCACTCCGAGAAAGAGAGAGAGAGAGCAATTGGGGCATCTTAGCCTTTGCTCTTTTTTTTTCAAAGGAAATATAGGATGGTTGAATAAAACTTTTTTCTTTTCTTTTTCAAATCAAACAAACAACCAAACCTTTACACACTTAAATGTGAATGTGAAATCTGAATCTGACCCATCTGTAGAAGCATCATTCTTGTGGACGAAGGAGTTCCAAGTTCAGATCATGCAGATGAAAATGAACTAGTTCACATTCATAGTGCATTCATTTTTTTATTGGGATGACAAACATACTATCATGTGTTGGTTATGAATCGATAGTGTCGAATCATGTCTGTGTGGAGTTCATATTTAAGAATACACACTCTAATACACATCTCTCTAATGTTTACCTTTGATTGTGTTGTCATTATGTCCCCATTGTGAAAAACTGACACAAGACAGCTGTGGAGATGTGTATTTTAACTGAGCCTCTAGGACAGTTAGTACGTACACATCATTGGATTCTTTCGTCATCAGAAAACTCATACCTCTCTGGTAAAAGCAGACCATGTGATATGGTGTGAATGAAAGTAGTAGACAATCACTCTTAAGTGTCTGTCCTGTCGCATAGGGTTAGGGTTAGGGTTAGGGTTAGTTAGTGACGGCACTGAAAACAGATTTAGTAAAGCCCCTTCTTAAAAAACTCATCTTGATTCCTCTTTGCTAAACAACTACAGACCAATTTCCAGTCGGCCTTTCCTTAGTAAAATTCTGGAAAAAGCCGTATTTAAACAGTTGGACACAGCAACGAAACAGCACTTATGAGAATAATAAATTACATGGAGTGAGAGCAGAGAAAAAAATACGTCTATCTTGATGCTCCGAGACTTATTGTGCGGCATTTGCCGCACAGTAAATCAAAAGATCCTTTTACACAGGCTCAAAAGTTGGATTGATATCACAGGCCCAGCTCTAAACAAGTTCAAAACATACCTACTGGCAGGAAATATTTCATAAGCCTCAGTGACCATGTTTCACAAAAGCATGATAACCTTTTTGGCATTCCAAAGGGTTTAATTCTTAGTCCATTACTATTTTGCTTATATACTATGTTACCACTAGGAAAAATGATTAGTGACCATGGTGTGAACTATCTTTGTTATACTGATGAGACTCAATTATATCTATCCGTACCGCCAGATGACTCTGATGCTCCAATCTAAATTATGTATTGCCTCTTCAGAGTGGAAAAATGGATGAGCAAAATTTTCTCAAATTAAAAGAAGATTTTGGTAATTGGAACTTATGATCAGAGACAAAACATTATTAGCAAACTTGGAAGTCTGGCGCATCACAACAAATCAAAAGTAAAGAACCTGGGTGTTACACTTGACTCAGAGCTACATTTTCATTCACACATAAACAATGTCTCAAAGATGTGAAATATTGCAAGAGTAAGACCATACCTCACTCTGGAAGATGCCAAAAAGTTGACTCTTTTTTGACGCTTTTATGCTTTCTCGCCTGGTATACTGTAAGGACCTTTATTCAGGATAACTGAAAAAATCCATTGATCAACTACAGCTTTTACAAAATTCATCAGCCAGGGTTTTACGAGAAATAGGAAAAGAGATCACATCACACCAGTTTTAGTGTCTTTACACTGGTTTCCAGTATCACTGAGGATTGATAAAATTATTTTACTTGTTCTTAAGTCTCTTAATGGTACAGCACCCTCATACATCTGATTGTTTATCCGAATATGTTCCAAACCGTTCCCTCAGGTCGTCTACCGCTGGCTTGCTCAATAACACCGAAACAAACTATATAAAGTTTGGGGAGGCTGCTTTTTGTGTTGCTATGCACCAAAGGTTTGAACAAACCCCCACCATACATCAGACAACATACATTTGTTTTCCTTTGTTTGATTGCTAACGTCTTCTTAGTGATCTCTTATATTATTTATTGTTACTATTATTACTATGTAGTGCTTTTTAGTTTTTAGCTTTACTAACGTAAAGCCTTCACTCTTGTGGGTGGGTTGAGAGACAAATGTATAGCATAATACCCACTATGTTATGTACTGGATTTAACCAAAATGTTCCTGATAGACTTGACTGTAAAGAACTTACCATTTCACTTAATGGTTCACAGAGAATTACCAAAGAGACACTGGCGCCACTGGAGTTTCTTTCATGAAGAAAACATGTGCACATGCACACACACACACAGCCAACAGATGGGCTGTGTCTGGTGAATGATGGCCCCTGTCAGATCACTGAGACCCCAACAACCACTACTATTCTCTTAGTGCATCGAGGGTGCCTTCGTTCTGTCCAAGGCGATCCAGTTCAAGTGTGTTCTTCCTGCCATCTGTGTCAGACTGGATGGAATGAGTTGCAACTATTCTGGTTTCCAGTTCTTATCCATTGTGTATTTTGTGTCAGGTTTAGTGTTTAATCTTCAAAAAAGTAAAAGAAGCAACATCAAGGCCATCATGTCATCAGTTAATGTCTTTGACTGTCTATGTTAAGAAAAACAAGCATGCATATTTTTGTGCAGCAATTATGAACCACAGTTACCATTTATTGTTCAGTAATATCGAATAGCCTTAAACTGATGTTGGTGTTCATGTGACAGTCCCATCTAGCAGCTGTGGTAATTGTGACCTACAGAATACTCAAGCTAAATTGTTATTTTGAACAAACAAGCAGTTGTAGAGTATTCAGTGAAAGCATTCAGACTATTTACTGAGTAAAAAGTATCAACAGGCCTACCACAATGTAAAAATTGCTACATATAGGAGTTTTTACTTTATGCTCTGTAGCCAAATGCCTTGCCTCAACTTACAAAGTAGTTTATTAGCAGATAGCAGAAACTGGTTTCTTTTATTAACTTTAATTCAAGAGAGAGAGAGAGAGAGAAAAAAAAGAGAGAGAGAGACTGGCTGGTGCCTGTGTAGCCCAAGCGGTATGTTTTGCTGCCTTAATGATGTGCTGAGAGCTACATCAAGATGCAATGTCTCTTCAGCTTCCCTCAGAGCTCCTCCTCCGCCTACTAGAACAACTACTTCTTCTCTCCTATCCTCTCCTCTTCTCCAAAGAATTTTAACAGATCTTTGTGCTCAGCTAAGACTCATTCTGTCACTTCGTTGTGTTGCAATACCTATGGTAAACAGCCCACACTCTTTTTTTACCTTTGTCTTGAGTTTTCAACCATGTATGGGTGAACATTGGTTTTCTAAGAAGCAGGTCCCCCATTCAACCTTAAAATTGTATGAAACATTCTGTTATCCTGGAAATGTGTTTCTCAATTTCACCTGAATTCTGCGTGTGTCTGTGTGAGTGAATTTAAGCCTCTGCGAAGGGAACTGGTTCGTGTTTAAAAGACAGTCACACAAAAGAAGAAACACACAGATTAGAAGGTGAGAGTTTAACTATAGAAAGATCAACATGTCTGTGTGAGAGTATATCAGCATGCGTGTCTCCTGAGACTGATGGGGAGGGTGTTTTTTCCAGCGGTCAGAGGTTAGCATTAATTGGCTTAAGTGAGTGTTCATACCGAAAACAAACAGCAGTCATGAGGGCACAGATCAGAGGCCATTGCAGAGCAACTAACCAGTAAACATACTGGTGCTAGTCACAATACTACCCTCCAAGTGCTCTCTCTGTGAACTCCAAAAGAAATGGGCAGATGGATACACTGTAGTTTGCAAGGTGAAAAACAAGGTAAAAAACCCATCTGAAACCATGAATTGCTGTTGATGTTTACAGGACGTTTTTTTGCCATTCACCGATTCACAATGCTTTGGGTAGCTCTTTCTATGAAAATGGCACAGTGGACAGTGGCAATTTGGGGTTCATTGTCTTGCAGACATATCTGACATAAGTGTTGAATGAATTATAAGGTAATTGCAGGAGTCTCAATACTCAGGAATTAAGGATGTAAATTGTCTTCACTTAGTGAATATTTTATGTTCAACCTGTAAATGCATTGAATACTTCATTATTACTGAATGGCCTGAAGGAAAAAATCTGCCATAAGCCTCTTCTTATGGCAGAGGAAATAGGTATAGCTCTATTTGTGATAGGAACGGGCTGTGTGATATTAAATAAGTGTCCAATAGAGATGAAAAAGTTGTTAAAAACTTCTGCAAAAATAATTGTGACCAGTATTACATAGATAGATAGATAGATAGATAGATAGATAGATAGATAGATAGATAGATAGATAGATAGATAGATAGATAGATAGATAGATAGATAGATAGATAGATAGATAGATAGATAGATAGATAGATAGATAGATAGATAGATAGATAAACAGAATGATATAGGCCTTTATTGCCATTGCATAAATCCATGTGGAGACCCAGTGCTGTGGAGAGATGTGGACTTAATCTGACTCTCTAAGAGCAATCAGACATGAAGTCTCCGAACAAGTAGCAGATAGTGTGACAGTCCTAAATCCAGTAGTTTTGTGACCAGTCTGTTTGGAATAACAGTATTGAATGCAGAGCTAAAGTCTATGAAGAGCAGACTTGTGTAGCTCCCCTGATGATCCAGATAGGTTAATGCTGTGTGGAGAGCTATAACAATGCTATATTCCGTAGATCTGTTTGTTCTCTAGGCAAACTAGTGTGGGTGGGAGGCAGGAAATGATGTGGCATTGGACTAGTTTCTCAAAGTACTTCATAAAAATTGGTGTAGGCGACACTGTACAATAGTTATTATGGCATCTGATTGTGGTCTTTTTTGGCAGCTGGATGATGTGGCAGTCTTCAGGCAGGATGGGTTTTTTGGAATGAGACAGGGACAGGCTGAAGATCTGTGTGAAGACCCCAGCCAGCTGGTATGCACATTCTTTCAGTACCCTTCCAGATACACCGTCAGGCAGCTGGGCCTGGAGTGTAAAATTTGTTTTTTGTTGTCTTTTCCTTTTTGGATGTGGCAGTTTTATGGTATGGA
The DNA here is from genome assembly GCF_963576545.1 of Limanda limanda. Taxonomy (NCBI): domain Eukaryota; kingdom Metazoa; phylum Chordata; class Actinopteri; order Pleuronectiformes; family Pleuronectidae; genus Limanda; species Limanda limanda. Next base: position 148,235 of record NC_083650.1, read on the forward strand.
GAATGTACTAAGAATTCAATCTCAGGACATGCTACAGGCTAAAAGTAAATATGTGAATGGCAGTCACAGAGACCTAAGGCCATACAGTGGCCTTGATTTTGGAATGAACTTATCAAATTTGAGGTCAAGGGATAGAAGACACACCATAACTCCTTGCTTGGTATGTTTCTTCAGCTTCCTGGAGCTGGTCGGAAGTGTTTAACATGCCTCTCAAGCCTGTCACACTCAGAGATATTTATGAGCTTGAAAGCACAAAGTTCAACCACTCTGTTAGGCAAATTGATGCTGGTCTGTAATTATATAACAAGCCAAAGTTTTATCTGGCTCCTAACTCTGTTTCCTAAGGCCCAAACCGCAGCAATTACATGCACAAGCTCAGTCCAAGTAAGAGGGTAAAAAGGAAGACCAGTGATCTACATGACTGAAGACCTTCATCTTTTAACACCATCAAGCCCTGTCTGTTTATTTGTTGATTAGTTGGTTTGTCAGCAGGATTACGCAAAAACTACTGAATCTAAGTATGGGACATGGGCCAAGAAAGAACCCATTCAATATTACTGCAGATCCGGATGAAGGGGCGGGTTCAGCATTAGATATAGATCATATAGATTAGCCTTCCCGATTTATTTCACAAATAGACTCAATTGGTTTTATTGAACATGGAAATAAACCCCTTCATTTTTTAAATCACAATCTTGATCTTGTTTTGACATATGTCATATAAATTCAAACTTCAATATGTCCCCAAAACCCCCTTATGTCAGACGATTATTAGTTACGTTTGAATATTTAAAAAAAAGCTATAATGGTCAGGTAGTACTTTAAATACATTTAAGGGAATAATTCCTTTGGCATTTACTCCATTACAGAGTTTAAAATAAACCAATAAATCAATCTGTCTCTCACTTACACACACAGAAATAACATCTGTAGTGCTTCAACAAGAGTGCATTTCTTGTGTGACGGTATCAATGAGTTCAGAAAGAAAAAATGCTTATAATGGTTAAGCAGTTCCGAGCAGACAGGATAATCAGTAATCTCGACAACGACAGTGGTAAGTTTATGCATGTGGGCGTGGCTCAAGGAGCACTTCCAGCAGTACCCAGAGGGAAATCAGGTGGAAGAGTTTGTTGCCAGGCAACGGGAGCAGGGAGAGGAGGACATCAAGAGGATATAAAAGATGGACGTAGCTTCCGGTTCCAAACGAAGAAGCCGATGCGGAAGTGCTTAAAAGTGTAATACCACCAAGGATCCAGCAGGGACTGGCTCAACTGGCTGCAAGAAAACTCTGGGTCCAAAGATTGCCATTAAAAAATGTGTCTGTTTGATTGACACACAGACTCCTTGAAGATTGACAGGCAGCAGCTGCGACGGTTCAAACGAGAGAGAGCCAATCACCGGAGGAAAACTGGAGCTTTATTTACACCGTGTTTACTCACTACTCTCACATTTACTGTGATTCTGTTGGATCAGTCTCTGTAGAAGGTTTTTACACTGACACTTTTATGGTTAGTTTGTTTTATTATGGCCGGAGCAACGTTCAAGGACCCTGTTGCTTTAGCTTCGGTTATTAGTTTTGAATTCACTGGGTTTAAGGGCTTTTCTTCAGTAACAACCATAGACCAGGGGTCTTCAACGTTTTCAGGCCAAGGTCCCCCAAACTGATGGCGAGATGGAGCAGGGACCCCCTACTATATAAATTGCATAAAATAGTGTTTATATTATACTGGGCCTGGTGTCATGTATAAACATAGCTACCCTGTTATTGTGCATTCAATACTAAGCTATTCAAATAAGATACAGGTTCATATATTCATTAACATTTTTATTTTTAACATGTGCAGGGTACAGGCCATGCCACTGCCATTTATAAACATACATCTTGCATACAACACTGAGCTAACAATTAATAAAAACTTATTCAAATAATTCACAGATTTACGTTTTTATTTTAAACATACATATAGAAGGGACAGTGAATCCTCAAGCTATCTGTGGATGGCACACATACTCCCAGATTACTGAGATGTCTGATGCTGATGTGTTGCACACAATTTATCTAACCGTTGACGGATTGAGGTTGTCAGGCAGAGGGTCATATCAGCCTCAGGCTGCAGCCTTGACCTGTATTTGTTTTTCAGGTAGGTGAGTGAGGAAAATCCACTTTCGCAAAGATAAGTTGTTGCAAAGGGAAAAAGGCTCATCATACCTTTTGCTGCTAATGTTGATGCTGAACTACTCCAGCACAAATTAGCATCTCATTTCGTATGAAATGTATGTTACTTGTGTCTAAACAGGCAAGACAGGCAGTTATGGAAACATTGTATTACATTTCTCCTCCTTCCACGTTTCATACAATTGCAGTTGCAAAGGTCTTTGCAAAACAAACATTGATATCGAGGAAAATGCTCAAGAGATAAGTAACATTTTGTTTCAAACAAATCCAATAATACTACATCAGAAAATGGTTAACTATCAACCGATTACAGGAGAAATAGATATTTCCGGGAGCATTTCTCAGTGAAGATCAAGGGTTTGTCTCTTTCCTTGTTCCTTCTTAGCCCAGCATTCCAGACTTAGCACAGCATTCCACACTATCAATCGTTACTTACTAAAAAGACTAGGACAGTTAATTGGCACTAAGGCAGCTGCCATAAGCTATCCTATCAGATCGATTCCAATTTGTGCAAATTAATGATTAGTCAAAGTTAATCAGGGGGGGTGCTCAGGGGTTCTGTGCTTGGCCCAATTTTATTCATCTTATATACAGTCCCTGACAAAAGTCTTGTCACTTATCCATTTTGTAGAAACAACAGCCTATAACCTGACTTCTAATTTATCCATTGGTTTTATATGAAAGCTTAAACCCTCCCAAATTATGTTTAATATACTAAAATAAATTTCACTGAAGAAGGATTGATCATTTAATGAACACAGAAAGGTCAGATTTTGGCAAGACAAAAGTTTTGTCGCCTACAGAGAGTAATGTGAAAATTTAACAAATAATTTACTTCAAATACGAAAATATGTTGCAAAACATCAGTGAATTAAGTAGTGGTGCTGTGATATCCATATTTAATATCTTGTATGACTTCCATGAGCTTGAAGGACTGCATCCATGCTGTTCGACAATGATTTATAATTTATTGATGAAGTCATCAGGAATAGCAAAGAAAGCAGTCTCACATGCCTCCCAGAGTTCATCAAGGTTCTTTGGTTTCGTCTTCCATGCTTCCTCTTTCATTCTACCCCAGACAAGCTCAATGATGTTCATGTCTGGTGACTGGGCTGGCCAGTCCTGGAGCACTTGATCTTCTTTGCCTTGAGGAACTTTGAGGTAGAGATGGAAGTGTGCGATGGACCACCATCCTGCTGCAAAATTTGACCCCTTGTATGGTTGGGAAGGTAAGAGGTAGCTAATACTTCTTGATATTTTAGGCTATTGATATTGCGTTCCACCCTGCAAATCTCTCACACACCCCAATACTGGATGTAACCCCAGACCATGATTTTTCCGCCACCAAACTTAACTGTTTTCTGGGTGAATCTCGGATCCATGTGGGCTCCAGTAGGTTTCCTGCAATATTTGCGGCGGCTGTGATGTAATTCAACCGAAGATTCATCTGAGAAATCCACCTTCTGCCACTTTTCCAGCATCCATCCTTTTAGCAGGCTGTGGGCCACACGTTTTTTTAATTGCCTTTTGTTTCGTGCTGGTTTCTGGGCATTGATTCTACCATGAAGGCCATTTCGAGACAGTATTCTACAAACTGTCCTGGTTGACACGGGGACTTGAGGTGACCAGGCCTGGTGGAGCTCTGCTGCAGTGGAAAAGGGGCTGGCCTTGGATTTCCGAGCAGTTGTCTTGCGGGGTCTGTCGGACCTGGGCTTGTCAAAAACATCTCCAGTCTCTTCAAATCTTTTCGTTCTTATTCTTTGTACTTGATGCTGAGAAACATTGAAGGTGTCAGCCACCTCAGCAGTGGATCTGATCTTCAGCCTCTTGATAATCAATGCTTTGGTCTCAGGGTGAATCTTAGGCATGTTGTCAGAGGTCAAGTTGCAGTTGATGTGACGGTCTGGTGTGCTGGGGTTCTTTTTATACACACCCACTAATTGATTGATCAATTATTGATCAAAGTTGAGGCTGTAATCTAGGATTGGGTGCATCATATGACAAGGCGACAAGACTTTTGTCTTTGCAAAAACTGACTCAGTGGGCTTTACCAAGCTGTGAACGTTAGAATGCTTTTCAGCAGTTCCGTTTGGCACCAAAACATTATTTCAAAAGCTGTTGGGATTGAAATTAGCCATTTCTTGTAAAAAAAAAATTCTTACAAATATATTTGAGGAGCACTTAAGGTCAACTTGTACCCAAGCGACAAGACTTTTGTCAGGGACTGTATGCTTCCATTGGTAAACATTATCGGAACGCCAACTATAAATCTTCATTGCTATGCGGACACACATTTATACTTGACAATCTAATCAATTAATTAAACTTGCATGTTTAAAAGACAAAAAACCTGGATGACCCAACATTTTAACTGAGGTTGTAATACCTGGCCCTAAACACCTCAGAGATGCATGATTTAATAATATAGCTATTCTAGATGGCATTGCCCTTGCTTCCAGTGAAACCATCAGGAATTTGTGAGTTATCTAGTACTGCCTTCTTTCAAATAAGTGGCATTTTTAAAATCAGGCACTTTCCGTCTCAAAAAGATTCAAAAAAATTAGTCCACGACTTTGTTACGTTCAGAATGAATATTGAATTGAATTTTCTAATTCCTTATTATCAGGCTCCACCTGTAAGCCTTTAAAGACTGCAGATTGTCCGAAATGTGCATGTGTCCTGACAAGAACCAGTAAAACATGCCTCCTGTGTTAGCTTCACTACACTGGCTTTCTGTTAAATTCAGAATAGAATTAAAAATTCTTCTCCTCACCCACCAAGCCCTTAATAATATGGCACCATAATACCTTAAAGATCTCATAGTACCATATCACCCCACTAGAGAACTGCCCTCCCAGAATTCAGGCTTACTTGTCGTCCCTAGAGTCTCTAAAAGTAGAATTGCACTCATAGAGCAAGCAGTCAAGTAAACAATATATATATATATATATATATATATTATATTATAATATATTCCTTCCGTTTCATCTGTAATTAATTACACATCTAATTGAATTGATCCTAATTGTAATAACTTGTAGTTACCTTAACTTTTAAGTTATTCCATCAATTTAACTGAAATTTAGTGCAGTAAATTAAATTAGTCTTGGGGTTGAGGAAGGAATTAGAGTTATTCCTATTGAAAATTATAAGTTGCATCAAATTGAAGTTGAGTTAAGAGAAATTAAGTTGAGTAAACCCAAACACTAATTTAAAATACTTCTGTTTTGGTTTGTTGCCTTAAAATTTTGTGTTGACCCAACTTTTTCTTTTATACATTGTGGCTATCAAGACTATAAAAGCACTATATTAATACTGATCATTTACCATATGAAAAAATGGTGACGAATCGCTCTGTGCTTATTTGGAGGGCTGAAAGGGACTAAAGGCCGACATATTCTTCTCCAGTTTTGACGGACACGGACAGATAGGACCACCCTATCCGCCGTGGAATGCCCTCTCTGAGTGCCTCGGAGAGCTTTTCGTGTACCTCTGATTTTTCTAACTGTCCATGTTTATTTCAGATAGCCTACGGACAGCCATTGGCTGTGATTGGTCCGCTAACGACATAATTTCCGTACAACGTCATTTCCGTACGACGTCATTTCCGGACCTCAAACTTCCTGCTTTTTTCCCTGTGTCACAACAAACCCAAACACAACTATGATTCTACGGTTAATGTGACGTGTGTGTTAAGCCAGCGGAGTTGTCCGGCTGACGGTGGCTGGTGAGAGCACTGACGGCATGTGTGCACGGTCACATACGGTTATAACAAGCTTTCATAACGTCGCTAGCGGGCTAGCCACCATGCTAACTGCGGTGGTAACAGTGCAAAATCCCGCTGTCACGACTTTAATTCCACTTCTATCATGACACTGTTCTACAATACCGTGTACAATTTTTACAATTACACTGGGTAGTAGTTAGTGTCGGGAGTCCCTGCTGACTGTGTGTGGAAGCTGGCGGGAAGCTAGCTAGCTCCGTGTAGCTTCAAGCCACATGTAGCCTCAAGCAGCTTCAAGCTGTGGGATTAGCAACACAGTTCGGAAACAAGACCGGGGAACCGCTGCACTAAGAAACGATTACATCAGCATTTTGACCTGCTGGGTGTCACTTTATTTTATTTAGTTGCCATCGTAGCATACACTGTGTGTGAGGAAAGTGGGGAGTAAGTAAATAAACAGCGTGGACTTCTTCTGATTACTCGTGAGGTAGGCTTCTCCAAGCCTGTCTTCCGTTGCGCCACCTACTGTTTGGCGGTGAATTGTTTTCAGACGGACGGTCGTCGGAGAAGAAAAAATCAAAAACACTCCCTGGTATCCGTGCGTCCCTCTCCGCGGCACGGATACGTAGAAGCATAATGGAGCCTTAAGTGTAAAAACACCCTAATTCAAGTGTGACCATGGTTGCTGCTTCATTGTCCCATCGATCTCTCTTTCCCCCACACACACACTCATCTTGTCACTGTCAAGCTCCCTCCCTTGGGATCTACACCATCTACCATCAACTACCATCCTAAGGGTTATCCTTGCACACACACACACAGACACACATACAAACAAAGAGGTATGAGCTCTTTCTCTGTGTGTGCTTCTGTGTGTAGGAGAGGTGTAATTTTAACAACCTTTAATTTACCAAACTTTTGTTTGATGTTCAAACATAGCCACATCAATCTCATGCCAATTATAACGGCTCCATGCCGACTGAGCCCTAGTCACTGTGACAACCTGGATGATTGATCACCTACCACAACGATTCTCTAACCTGATCACGCAAATTACCGTGGCGACCGCCAGGGCCATCTGAGTGCCACAGTGTAAAATTAAATTGCACACACACAGAAACAATCTAACACACACACACACACACAAAATAAAAAACAGCAGAAGTGTCATTCTCCTCTTTCCACGTCATACTCACAAAAAGAATATCTACTGGGGGTGTCTGTGGGCCCCAAGCACCAGGTGATGGCGATGTTGGGGGGACATGAAGACGTATTAATGTACTAAAGACTTAATGAACCTCCTTCGAGAGGAGAAACAGAGGACGGTTGTGACAGGGAGGAGGAAGAGTTGGGGATGGTGTTTATTAGTTTACAGCAGATTAATGGGGATAATCATTTAAGTGATGGAGATGGATTACCCGCTCAAAGCTGGATGCACACCTACAGCCCCCACCCCCCCGCACACACACGTATATGAACGCCTATCTTACACCCAATGCAAAGCAGTGGTGAGTGCATCAGAAGTCTTTTTGCTAATTTCAGACTAATACAGTTGTCATTTCTCTGTCTAGAACCCAAGTGGTTTAAATAGCTAATGCATTTGCACCATCTGAACACCCATGGCATGTTGGTCTGAAAAATGTCTGAAAATGAGGTGCTGCATTGTGGACAGTGATTGCACTTTAGATTACTTCACTTACTGCCTCTGCTGGCTGAACCTGCTGCAATACTGCTCACCTGAATAATGAGGATAAAGAGGATTTGTTGCTGTTGTGAACACGTCTGTGCATACAACCTCCGTGCATGTGTGGACGGCAATCTGTGGATACATTTCTGACCCAATTCTCCTGACTTTATCAGCAGGTCATGTCTGAAAATAGCTTTTGTAGGTTTGTCGCCTTAACAAAGACAACAATTAGCCTTAAATTTGTTTGTTACTTTGTCATCTTTTGTGTATAACCCAAAATACTTTCACGCACCATTTATTTTGGCGTCATGATTGTCCGCTTGATGTGTGTAGCTGTCTGCTGCTACTCCTATGCTCTGTGCTGTGTGTGTCAACCTAACCTGATGTGCCTGTAACTCTATTTCAGCCACATGATTGGTTCAGGGTAGCGCTATTCTTATTATCAATGGCTGTTCATGTTGGTGAATATATGGGACAGCATGGTGTAAATAGAAAAGAATGTTTAATTGAACCTGTGATGTCACTACGACAATGTAGCCCTATATCTCTCTTTTATTAAATCACATGATGCTCCAATGGAGTTTACAGTTGTGCTGCTAATTTTTGCAAGGTCTGTAAAACTTTGTCTTGAATTACTGCGTTTGTAGTTTAGAATCTAAAAGGAATTTGATGTCCTTTCTGTTTACCAGTATTGTGTGCGTCTGCCGTTGTTTAAAGATTTCTGCTTCATATTTTACATACATGCCTGTGGGTGGATTGCATTTCTTAGTCAAATGTGTCCTTGTTTTGTGTGTTGATGAAGTCGAGTTGAGGTGTCTGGGAGAGCACCTTCACCGGTACCAGAGGATCAATCAGCGCAGTTGACAGCTGTTAGCTGACTGATCCTCATCTTTAAAAGGCAACAGCTGAGCTGCCTCACAGAGTCATGTGAAGAGACACACGCGGAGAGACAAGGACTGAGAAGCATGAGCAGTGACTTAGAGACACTGAGCCGAGCTGCAAAAAAGGACGCCAGCAGGAAGTTTGTTCAGTTCGAGTATAATAAAAGATGTCGAAAAGCAACTCCTTTGTCTCTGGCTGAGTGTGGGAAATCCCAGTGGCAACGTCCATTGCCAAATTGGGGTTTTAACCATCTTGTTGTGTAGGTTGTTCATCATCGTTTCGCCCTTCCCCTCCTCAGCTCCAGTGCATCATTCTTTCTCTTTTTCTTGTGGGGACAGTCTCTGACCCAATGTCTGACCCCTCCTCTGCCTCGTATTCATCGTCGTCCACAACCACGCCCTCGCTCAACGGCGTTCTCGAACTTAGTTGTGACCAGGTATTGAGACATCATCTCACCCTGGTCTTGTCACACCGCGGTGAGATCATGTCTTGTTTTGTGTTTTTTTGTCACGTCATTTCCGGTTTTATTTTGAAAAGTAACTCTCCTCTCGTTTCAGGTCACTTGCCCTTCCTCATGTGTCACCGGTCTGATCGTCTCCCCTGATTCCTGATTGTGTCCACCTGTTCCCTTTTCCCCCATGTGTTCATATAGTCTGCGTCTCCCTTTGTCTTGTGCCAGTGTGTCGTCTTTTGTCGTCATTCCAGCCCGTGCCATAGAAACCAGAGTCATAGTGTAAGTTTTGCTTAGCCTCGTGCTTAAAGTTTTTCCTCAGTTGAGTGATTATTCTTTGTAGCCTTTTTTGTTTCAGTGTTTAGTCTTAGTTAGGTTTATAGAATGAAGCTTTGTTTTTCCTCCCTTTGGAGCGTTTTTGTTTAATTGTTATTTTTTGCATTGCAGTATTTAGATAGCTTTTTCCTCCTTTTTGGAGCGACTTTATTTTTGTATCATAGTTTACTGTGTGGAGGTGTAAATAAAACATTCTCCTAACACATCCGCTCTGCGTCTGAGTCCTGCCTTTCGCCCGGCCTGACAGTACACGCTGGCCAGTATGGACTCAGCAGAGGAACACCCAGTGGCGGCGATCCTGCAAGCCCAGGAATCACGGATTTCTCGTCAGGAAGAGTTCCAGGCAGCCATGGCAGCAAGCCTCAACTTCCTATCGGACCAAGTGCAGCGTCTCGTCGATCTTTCCGTTCCACCGCCAGATCCACCCACCGTGCCTGTGGTCCCAGCAGCCCCCACTCCAGCTCCGGCCGTGCCCGGCTTCGGACCAGTAATGAGACTGGCATCCCCAGAACGTTTTTCAGGAGAACCGGGTCAGTGTAAACCTTTTTGATTGACTGCTCAATCCATTATGAACACACGCCACATGCCTTTCCCACAGACAGATCTAAGATTGCCTTGATGATCTCCCACCTGACGGGGAGAGCTCGGGCATGGGCCACAGCCGAGTGGGCGCGTGATTCTCCCCTCTGCAGCTCACTGGCAGAATTTAAAGCAGCTCTCCAGAGAACTTTTGACCCGGTCTCATCCGCCCGTGAGAAAGCCTGTGAGCTGAGTGGAGTTAAGCAAGGCAACAACACTGTATGTGACTATGCCATCCATTTTCGCACCCTGGCGGTAACTCCAAGACCTCACGTCCCGCTCCCCGGAGCCTCACGAACGTTAAAATAATACACCACGCTGTCACTACAGTAATTAGAGTGCTCATAGACTCTGGGGCTGACGAGAGCTTTATGGACTGGGGGTTAGCCAAGAGACTCGGGCTGAAAACTGAACTTTTAGAGAGACCCATCAAAGCCAAGGATCTTAATGAAAATGACTTGTTTACCATTACTCATGCCACAGAGCCAGTAGAACTTCACCTTCACAACCATCAGGAATCCATGACATTTTTTTTGTTTAATTCATCTAGTCATGCTTTAATTTTGAGATTTCCATGGCTGCTTCGCCACAATCCTCACATTGATTGGAGATCTGGGGAAATTATGGGCTGGGGAAAAGACTGTGAGAGCCGATGTATTGATTCCAGGGAGGTAACCATGCTTAACATTGTCTCTGCTGATTCCCCTGCAGACCCTGAATATCCCGATTTAAGCTCCGTCCCTTCATGCTATCTTCACCTTAAAGAGGTATTCAACAAGTCCAAGGCGCAGTCACTCCCTCCGCACCGTCCCTACGACTGCGTCATTGATCTCATTCCCGGCTCCACCATCCCCAGGGGACGCATATATTCAATCTCAGGACCAGAAAAAGAGGCCATGAGAGACTACATAGACTCATCACTGAAGGCAGGGCTAATACGTCCCTCCTCGTCTCCAGCAGGTGCCGGTTTCTTTTTTGTGGGAAAGAAAGATGGTTCATTACGGCCATGCATAGACTACAGCCCATTAAATGACATTACAATTAAGAACCGTTACCCTCTACCCCTCATGTCATCTGTTTTTGATCAAATACAGCAGGCCAAGATATTCACAGAGCTCAATTTACGCAATGCTTATTATTTGGTCAGAATAAAGGAGGGAGATGAATGGAAAACAGGATTTAATACACCCAGCGGACACTACGAGTATTTGGTCATGCCCTTCGGACTCACTAACGCACCCGCGGTTTTTCAGGCCATGATCAATGACGTCCTTCGGGACTTTTTAGACCAGTTCGTTTACGTCTACATAGATGATATATTGATTTACTCCTCTGATTTGGAATCTCACCAGGCTCACGTGACCCAGGTTCTCCAAAGGCTCCTAGAGCATAAGCTTTTTGTCAAGGCTGAAAAAAGCGAATTTCACGCCGGCACCATCTCGTTCCTGGGCTTTATTGTGGCCCCTGGGAAAGTACAGATGGACCCGGCTAAGATAAGTGCTGTCGCTGATTGGCCCACACCCGATGGCCGCAGGAAGCTTCAGCAATTCCTCGGATTTGCTAACTTCTATAGGCGGTTCATCAGGGGCTTCAGCGCTATAGCTGCTCCGCTACATGCATTAACCTCTTCCAAGGTGCGTTTTCTTTGGTCTCCAGAGGCGCAGGCGGCTTTTCAGGAGCTTGAACGCCGCTTCACCACCGCTCCGATCCTCACCATGCCGGACCCGCAGCGGCAGTTTGTGGTGGAGGTAGACGCCTCCAACGAGGGGATCGGGGCCATCCTCTCTCAAAGATCGCAGCAGGACGGTAAGATGCACCCATGTGCTTATTTGTCCCGGCGGCTGTCTAAGGCTGAACGGAACTATGATGTCGGAAACAGGGAACTGCTCGCAGTCAAGGTGGCGTTAGAAGAGTGGCGTCATTGGTTAGAGGGGGCCAGCCAGCCGTTTCTAGTGTGGACGGATCACAAGAACTTGGAGTACATACGTCAAGCTAAGCGACTTAATTCTCGCCAGGCCAGGTGGGCGCTGTTTTTTAACCGCTTTTCTTTTTCCCTCTCTTACAGGCCGGGGTCCCGGAACGTCAAGCCGGATATTCTGTCTCGACTCTTTGACCCCGAGCCTGTTGCCAAGGTGCCTGAACCCCTCCTCCCACTGTCCTGTGTGGTTGGAGCGGTAACATGGCAAATAGAAAAGGTGGTGAAGCTGGCCAACGGTGTAGCCCTGCCACCTAGTGGGTGCCCTGAAAATAAGCTGTATGTTCCGGCCGATCTGCGCTCACAGGTGATCCACTGGGCTCACACCTCGCCGCTTTTCTGTCATCCGGGAGTCAGGCGGACTATGTTCGCCATCTCCCGGAGGTTCTGGTGGCCATCTATGGAGCCGGAGGTCCGGGAGTACGTCGAGGCTTGCTCGGTCTGCGCCCGCAATAAATCCTCCACCGGATCTCGTATGGGACTGCTCCATCCACTTCCCATCCCCTCTCGGCCTTGGTCAGACATCTCCCTGGATTTCGTCACGGGGCTCCCAACCTCTCAAGGTAACACCACGGTCCTGACCGTGGTGGACCGTTTTTCCAAGATGGTTAGATTTATTGCCTTACCTAAACTCCCATCAGCCAGTGAAACAGCAGAAATCATGCTCAACCACATATTCAAGATCCATGGTTTTCCAAGAGACATTGTTTCCGACCGAGGGCCCCAGTTTGCCTCCAGAGTCCGGAAGGAGTTCTGTAAGCTCATCGGAGCCAAAGTAAGCCTGACGTCGGGATACCATCCGGAGGCTAACGGCCAGACCGAGCGGCTCAACCAGCAGCTGGAGACCGGCCTCCGGTGTCTTGTGTCACAGAACCCCGCTACATGGAGCAAACACCTGGTCTGGGTGGAGTATGCACACAACACACTCCCCACATCTGCCACAGGATTCACCCCTTTTAAATGTGTGTTTGGCTACGAGCCCCCTCTCTTCGGAAACAATGAGCCGGAGGTTTCAGTTCCCTCTGCCCATGCCTTATTCCGCTGCTGCCGCCGCATCTGGGCAGCCGCAAGGCAGGTGCTCATCAGACAAGGAGATCGGATGAAAAGAGCGGCCGACCGCAGAAGGAGATCGGCGCTCGACTACCAGCCCGGCCAGAGAGTGTGGCTCTCTGCCAAAGACCTGAACCTCAAAGTGCCATCGAAGAAGCTAGCACCTCGGTTTGTGGGCCCTTTCCCCATCTCACAGAGTCATGTGAAGAGACACACGCGGAGAGACAAGGACTGAGAAGCATGAGCAGTGACTTAGAGCCGAGCTGCAAAAAAGGACGCCAGCAGGAAGTTTGTTCAGTTCGAGTATAATAAAAGATGTCGAAAAGCAACTCCTTTGTCTCTGGCTGAGTGTGGGAAATCCTAGTGGCAACGTCCATTGCCACATTGGGGTTTTAACCATCTTGTTGTGTTGGTTGTTCATCATCGTTTCCCCCTTCCCCTCCTCAGCTCCAGTGCATCATTCTTTCTCTTTTTCTTGTGGGGACAGTCCCTGACCCAATGTCTGACCCCTCCTCTGCCTCTCATTCATCGTCTACAACCACGCCCTCGCTCAACGGCGTTCTCGAACTTAGTTGTGACCAGGTATTGAGACATCATCTCACCCTGGTCTTGTCACACCGCGGTGAGATCATGTCTTGTTTTGTGTTTTTTTGTCACGTCATTTCCGGTTTTATTTTGAAAAGTAACTCTCCTCTCGTTTCAGGTCACTTGCCCTTCCTCATGTGTCACCGGTCTGATCGTCTCCCCTGATTCCTGATTGTGTCCACCTGTTCCCTTTTCCCTCATGTGTTCATATAGTCTGCGTCTCCCTTTGTCTTGTGCCAGTGTGTCGTCTTTTGTCGTCATTCCAGCCCGTGCCATAAAAACCAGAGTCATAGTGTAAGTTTTGCTTAGCCTCGTGCTTAAAGTTTTTCCTCAGTTGAGTGATTATTCTTTGTAGCCTTTTTTGTTTCAGTGTTTAGTCTTAGTTAGGTTTATAGAATGAAGCTTTGTTTTTCCTCCCTTTGGAGCGTTTTTGTTTAATTGTTATTTTTTGCATTGCAGTATTTAGATAGCTTTTTCCTCCTTTTTGGAGCGACTTTATTTTTGTATCATAGTTTACTGTGTGGAGGTGTAAATAAAACATTCTCCTAACACATCCGCTCTGCGTCTGAGTCCTGCCTTTTGCCCGGCCTGACAGGTCTTGTCTGCAGATTGACAAGTGTGTCATATCCATCTGGGCTGTAAACCTCTCTCCGATTCGTTCAGTTGGTTCACTGCTGCCTAGGGCTGCTCGATTATTCAAACGATTATTAATATGTGCCCTTATTCTGAAGTCTATGCTTTATTTTTTTTAATGACTAACCGGAAGTACCAGTCACTTCCGGTTCCGGTAAACACCGATTACGGCTGCGTGTCTTATTCCTCCATGAAACCATGCAGGATATCGGTGCCCGGTTATTCAACCCTTAATGATGGCAACATTAACACTCTCCGTAAAAACACTTGGTAACTGAGAACTTTGAAATTTCCTCTCATTATTAAATTTCACCATCTGCCCTCCCCCCCCCCCCCACTACAAGCACACAGACAGAGAGAGAAAGAGAGGGGGGGGGGCTATGAGGACCATCATCATTTACCCCCGAACCCCGACATTGAACGGGTTCCATACAACAAAAAGCGGAGAATCGCGAGCTGACCTGCGCCGGTCCGGTGTGAACAGCGGGGCGGCTGCGCGCTGGAGAATAGACGCTGCGCAGCGCGGCCGCTACACTGTGTGGGGCTGCTGTGTTCCCATACAACATAACTTTTTCTACACTTTTTGTTGATCAGACGGGGCTGCCCTCCCTCTGCCATTTTCCACTCGCGCTGTTTTTTAAATACCTTCGGTCCCCACACACACAACTCGCCTCCTTCACTTCACAGCTGCTTGAGAGGGAGTGCCAGTCAGCGGGGCCGCGCTGAATGCTTTGGGGGAAGGACTGAAATGCGAATGCGCGTCTCTTTCGAAAAAAATGCCAAATAATCGTTTCAACTCGATTCTATTTTGGAGATCGTTTGACCCAATAATCGTAATCACGATTAAATTTCGATTAATTGAGCAACCCTACTGCTGCCACATATGTTGCATTTCCATCATCATCCCAGAATCTGTGACCCTGTGACACTCTTGACTAGTCTGATCCAATCTTTTGCATCAACAATCTCCTTATTTCAAACATAGTCGGTCTGAAATCTATGCAGTAAACACTGTAGTCTGTGCAAAATTATCAGAGAGTTATGTGCATACTCGATCCAGGTGAGTCGGCTGCTCCAGGTGGATGGTTTTCGGGCACAGACAATCGATTGGATGGCCGCCTCCAGGTCCTAGTTTGCTTGCTCTGAGATTATGTTAGAGGGGCGCGAGCACTCTCCAGGGGGGTGCCGCCGCCGACCTGTCACTGGTTAGTGAAAGCTCCCTCAGTGGCGAAATGCAAGGGGATGGACTGACACAAACAAATCAAATACTGTTTTGTTCCTGATCCACCAATCAAAAGAGGAGTGTTATCATTTGAATGCGAGTTGCACGTACGCTTCAGAGTATTAGGCATGGTCAGCGCTCACCCTCACTGAGACAACACCCTGCAGAGTTTGTGCGATTGCTCTTGTTTCCTCTTTCATTCATCATTATCATTATCATCATCAACAACAACTTCACTTCCTCATTGACTCCCGATCCCCCGCAAAACCAGCCAATGAGAGACTGTCTTCCCCAAACAACCCCATCCTATTGGTCCAAACAATCACATGTCGTCGTCGTCCCCCGACCCCTTCACTGACGCTCAGGACATCAGAACACTCCTTAAACTAAGTGATTTTACTGAACAACGTCAAAATCACACATAAACATAAACCCAGTCCGTTACAATACCATATAACATATAACCTTGTTATAACATATAACCTCGTACATATAACATAGTAAAATAAAGCAGCAGTTTACAGGGTGAAGGAGTAGGGAATATTAAATTAAATAATATGAATATAGATGTAGTAAGTACGTAGTAAGTGTATTTGTATGGGTGGTGGAGCAGAATGTACATGATAACTGTTCAGAGGGTCAGTGTTGCTGGTTCAAAAGCCTTACGGCCTGGGGGGAAAAGCTATTTTTGAGTCTGGTAGTCCGTGCTCGGATGCTCCGTTAACGTCTGCCAGACGGCAGCAGTGTGAGAATTCCACAGCCTGGGTGGCTGTGGTCCTTGATAATCTGCCGTGCTTTTCTCAGGCATCTTGTGTTGTAGATGCCTTGCACAGAAGGGAGATGGCAGCCGATGAAACGCTACGCCAGGGCTCTTCAATAGGCGGCCCACGGGCCGAATCCGGCCCTCGAAAAGTGCTTGAATAAAAAAAAAAATAATTATACTATCAATTTAGTAGCACTTAAATGGCACTTACTCATAGCACTTTGTAGGTTTGCTTTATTTTGAACCGAATGAAAAATGCCAGGATCCTCTCCATTATGACTCATGCTTTACGCATGTCAAGACGCTTGTCTCGGTCTCGTGACTTTTTCGTTAAACACAAACGCACACGGTATTTGCCGGACCCATTTGTCAACAAAACAGGTGAATCCAGCATGTCTGTGCAAGGAGAAGATCAGCTGCTGGAGATTGCAAATGACGACGGCCTTAAAAGTATGTTCGAGAAAACCATTCCACTGGTGTCCTGGATTAAAGTCACGGCAGAATACCCTGAGATCGCCACAAGAGCACTAAAAACTGTGTTGCCATTTCCGACATCATATCTGTGCGAAGCGGAGTTTTCTGCTGTGATGGCAACCAAAACGAAATTAAGTGTAGACTGGACTTCAGCAACAAACATCGGCTGTCATTGTCACTATTAGCCCTAGATGGGACCGCCTTGTTGCATAGAAACAGGCTCAGGGCTTCCACTGATTCAGCGTTGTGGTTAGTTATATTTTTCATGCACTTATTTTTGTTTTTTATTTTCGATTGATTCATTGTTACTCACTGTTGTGTTGTTGGTGCCATGTTATGAGGACGGATCTAATAAAGTTGCATAAGAATACACATCAGTTTCACATTTATTATTATTATATTTAGAAAATACCCCAGTTTTTATGCTAGTCGTATATCATTATATTTTGTCGTATTTATCTGCCCTCTAGTGACATCGGTGGAATTTTACTTATAACTTACAACTTATAAACCTGACAAGATGCCATTTCTCTCATTAGATGGCAAATGCAGGCAAATTACATGCAAGTTAATAGGCATGTTAGTCAAGCAAGCAATTAAGGTACATTTTTGTAACAGTATGATGTAATTATGTCGTATTCACCTCATTAATTGTCATGCATTGTTATATTGTAATTCAATTCAGAGGCCTACAATGCAGTTTTATTTTGTATTTGTTGGTGCACTTGGAAGTTTTTCTAAGTAAATTCTAAACAACTGATACAGTTCACCTGAACTGAGTGATTCATTTTGAAACACATTTCCTTGATTGACTACCATGCACTTTTAAGTTGTTGCAATTCTATTCAGTTCCATGCAATGCACTTTGTTGGTGGAGATACATTTGATTCTGCCTGTCACTCAAATCAGTTTAATCTTAAGTATTGAGGATAATGACCAGTAAAGTTGTGTTGGTACAGCTATGTACAATGAAGTGCATGTTTTTGTTAGTTAATTGCATTTCTCCAATTATCTGTTAATATGGCTTGGTTATTGCTCACCTGGTTTTATTTTTGAATCCTTGGGCCTATGCGTCCTCTTGGGAATATGTTGTAAAGCTTTACAAAATAAAATATATTAACTCCTTCAGCATATTGTTGTAATTTCTTGTTACCGTGATTACTCATATCCTCTGGCCCCTGACTTTGCCTCAGTTTCAAGAACCAGCCCCAGCTCCAAACTAATTGAAGAGCCCTGGTCTTGTAGAACTGGACTCAATCTGCCTCGATCGGTTGGGGTGAGCAGGGAAAAATGGGGAGGAGAAGAGAGATGGGTGGAAAAGAAGGGAGAGAAGAGAGATAGGGGGAGGAGAGGAGAGAGAGACCAGGAACAGTAGTGCACTATTAGGTATCAGCTCTCATTCATTGACGTGCATAACCCACCTCCACCCCAATCTCCTCTAGTCTTCAGCAGAATCATCTTCACCTCATCCGGATTCCCGACCTGATCATGGTGGCAGCTGATCGCAAACTAAATTCAACAAGACTGCCTGACACAATATACCTATTATACATGGCATCTATTTCACTTCTGTTTCCCCACTGTTAATAGTTCTTTTTTAGTTTTTCCTTACTCTTGTTGAGTGTCGAGGGCAGAGGTTGTCGCATGACTAATTGAACCAACACCAATGTCTACAACCCGGGGGGTATTCCTGGTCTGCGCTCTGCTTCACCCCCCTTCTAAACCTGATGACATCGAACAGGGGTCTAAAATGTCAAAGACTAAAATATTCGCATTACTGTGTGCACTTCTACATTAAAACTTTCTGCATAAGACATCCGTTACTGCCTGAGTTCTTTGATTTGTCTTGGTGTGTCAGACCTTGACAAGATTATAAAGTAAACATGAAGATTTCTACTATTTGACTGTAACAACAAAAACAATCAGAGGTCAGTATGTGTGTGAAGGGGAATCGCCTGTCGTTTTTCTCAGACAACTGGCCTTACACCCAACAAGAGGCAGATCCAAATTAATCTATCTGAATCAAAACTAAACGAGCAGAAATTAAGGACATGAGCTGAGCTGTAGTAAAAAATAAAAAAAAATTAGATTTTGTATATCAATAAGGCAATAGCCACCACATGGTTACACCCTGACCTTGGTGTAATCAGCAGTTTGCCGGTGAGCCTGTGTCTGTCGGGAAAGATTAGAGAAAGACTGTGGTGTGTTAGTTGAACCCCACAGCCCCAAAAAGAAGGGGATGTTTTCCGAGGCGGCTTTGGGCTGCACTTAACACAGAGGGACCTGAGGTTTAAACTCCAGAAAATATGTTTTTGAAGTAGTGCGAAGAGGCCTATTTCCTTTTAATCTATAACGGGGATTAGCAATCAATCAAAGTCAATTACATTTTATTTGTATAGACCATATTCACAAATCACAATTTGTCTCTTAGGGCTTTAACAAGGTGTGACATCCTCTGCCCTTAACCCTCAACAAGAGTATGGCTAAACTACAAAAAAAACTTTTAACAGGGTAAAAAGAACATAGAAACCTCAGAGAGAGCCATATGTAAGGGATCCCTCTCCCCGGACGGACAGAAGTGCAATAGATGCCACGTCTAATAGAGAACATCAGAAAGATAAGGGTATTTGCAGAGGTGATTAGAATAAACATTTTGTAGAATAATGGAAGTTCAATGAACTGATGGATTATTGTCAGTAATGTCTAGTATCTGAGTAGTTATATTGTATATCAAGCAGTTCCGTTGTAATCATAGTCCATGGTCAGCAACCACCATGATCAGGATCCACGATCAGATGCCACCATATTCCACAGTCCTGATCCACTGCCGCCATCAGAATCCACCATCAGCTGCCACCGCGATCATGGTCCAAGACAAGCCTGGACCGGCTCTAACTATAAACTTTATCGTAATGGAAGGTATTAAGTAGGGATGAGCGAGTACAGCATTATCTGTATCTGTTAACCCGGAAGTGGGTGTGGTTTAACCCGGAAGTGGGCTGGTTCAACATAACTTTCTTTTTTAAATTTTTTTATGATTTTTTTTTAAATTTTTTTAAATTTATTTCCACACCAGGTGTGTGTCTGTGTGTGTGGGTGGGTGTGTGTGTGTGTGTGTGTTTGTGTGTGTGTGTGTGTGTGTGTGTGTGTGTGAGTGAGATGCGAGGGACGTTCACTGTCTCCCGGAGAAATGAACACTCTGTGTTTTTAGTATAGAAAGACGTGAATTATCACATACAGACTGGTTTTGTTATTTTCACTTTACATTAACACTTAAAGTTTAGTGCAGTGTAATTGTTTGCCGTGATAATTAAAAGCCAGTGTGATAATAAATGACAATTTCAAACCATACAAACTGTCATGTTGTACTGTATTTAATAGAGGTTTACTTTACTGTAAAGTAAATGTAAAGTGAAAATAACAAAACCAGTCATTATGACTTGTGAACAAATATAATTCACGTCTTTCTATACTAAAAACACAGAGTGTTCATTTCTCCGGGAGACAGTGAACGTCCCTCGCATCTCCAGCGCTCCTCTACTGAGCCAATGCAGGTCTCGTGAAACATTTTCCAAAGACTCGTACCCGAATACCCAGTAGGGAAATGAACGAATCATTTCTGCTTCCTTGACTGAGCCTATGGAACAGTCCCGATGCGCAGTGAACCTGAGTGACTGAGAGACAGAGAGCTGTTCTGTGAGTGAGTGAGCAGAGCCGTGTGTGACGGGAGGAGCGCTGTGACGCTGTGTGAGGATTTTCATTCAGTCCGAGCACAGATAATGACTCCGATTACTCGTATTATACTCGTGATCGGCAAAAGTGCTTTATCCGTACCGGATACTCGTTTCAGCCGAGTATCCGGCTCATCTCTAGTATTAAGCCTAATCTTAAACGTACAGATGGTGTCTGCCTCCCGAACAGATAGTGGGAGATGATTCCACAGGAGAGGAGCTTGATAGCTGAAAGCTCTCGCTCCTACTCTACTTTTAGAGACTTTAGGGACGACAAGTTAGCCTGAATTATCGAAAAGAGCAGGCTCCGTTTGGATTTCTGATCCCAGAGTTGAGGCACTGATAGTTTTAAGAGTGGTACACAAGGTGATATACTTTCTGAGTTTACGTTCAAAATCCTTTAAGTTTTTTTAATTAATGGAAATATGCCAACAAAGGAAATAATCAGTCTACAGCCGAAGTTAAAACTGTGAACAGAGCGGAGCAGAGAAAAAGTGTCAAGTTAATCAGTCCACCGTTGATAGACAGGCAAAACAAGGTTCCTGGTCAGAAGCAATGTTTTGCTCCAGAATGCCAGCTGGAGTCATAGGCAGATAAAAGGATTGAGGTACAGAATGTTGTGTCTTTAACTGTGCTCATGTGTGAGTGGACTGATGGTGAATTGTTGGTTGCTGGGTCATTTGTCAATTCACTACTGATAGGTTAAGTGATCACTGTTTCTCTGAAACAGAGTTAGTCTTTTGACCAAATGAAGAAAAACCATCAAAGATTTCAGATACATTAGATAATGTGTGATATGATTGGGGGAATTAATGAAATTTGCTATGAAGCATTGAATTTCGTATTTAGATCCTTCAAATTTGTAAAAGTACATAAGCATCAACAAAACATGTCTAAGTGCAAGTATATTCATTGGTTGAAATCTTTATCTTGATATTAACAGCACTAGCACTATAAAATAAATGTAGTTCGATGAAAATAAAATAAAGAAAAAGGAAATACTGCAGAGCAACTGGACTGAACTAGTTTACCACTGAAATAGTTAAGTTAAGTTTCATTGTATCAACTGCAAAAAGATAGATGACCTTGGAGTTCAAATCCAAAGGAGAGACGGGAGAGAGTCTCTGTACTCTCCTCCTCTATTTGGGACATATGATGAAGATGGAGAATAATAATATACTACTGTTCAAAATTAGCAAAATGTAAAACACACATTATGACATAAATTTAAAATAAATAAATCAAATTTATTTAAAGTAACGCAGATGAACGATCACTCGCTGGATGTTGCTGTGCCTCATGTTCTATTGCAGGAGTGTCCAAACTACGGCCCGCGGCCTCAACATTTAAAAAAAAAAAAACTAATTTTTTTTAAACTAACAATTTAATAGCACTTAAATGGCACTAACTTATAGCACTTTGTAGTTTTGCTGTATTTTGGAAGAAATTGTACTTTCTTGATTCTTAATGTTTTGGAATCGTACCCTCGGGTACCCTTGAATGCACTTATTATAAGTCGCTTTGGATAAAAGCGTCAGCTAAATGAAATGTAATGGACTATGGCCCACTGTATTGTACTCCTCAGTTAATGCCGCCACGCCCCCCTGCCCTGAGCTAGGATAGGTACAGCACAGTAAAACAAGATAATTTGTTACCTTCGTCGGGTCCTTTTATAAATATAGAAATATATCTTTTACTCATGCAAATTTGTTAGAGCTACAAATACTTGTTGTAGACCATTTTTTTAAGTAGGTTGATGCTTTCCCAACTAGGAGACAGCATACAGAAAAGTAAAAAAATGCCGTTAAGTGCCCTTAAGTGGATACTGTTAGCTATAAATAGCTGAGGTCAGGTTGAGAGAATGAAAACCACAATAAAAGAAACTCTGACCAAAACGATGATGACCACTAGTTTTAAGTGATCACATACATTGCCTATTTTGCTTTATTCCAATCAAAGCACACCTATTGCAAGCCCACCTTTTACACCCCATAAAAAAAACTCTGCTTTGGACTGATGGTTATATGTGAGAGTATTTTAATAAAACAACTAACTAACTAACTAACTAAACAACCTAAACCAGATCTTGTTTCATTTGCAGGTGCTAAGCAGTCTACCAAAATCGTCAAATGAACTTATTCATCCATTTTAATGTAGAAGATTATATGTCTATGGTGAAGTGAGCCGGGCACACCGACATGGCACATCAGAAGAAATAAAGCATAACCACTGTTCTTGGTAGGAATGTGCACAGACAGATTCTCTTCCTTGCACACCTCCATGCTGCAGTGTTTCTTCAGTTTTGTTTGTTGTGGTTAGCCTGTGGTAGCTAATATGCTGCTAGCTCAGCAACATGTCTGCTTGGTGTTGCATTCGCTGTGGAGGGGTGGTTGTAGTGGACTTGTTGGGGAGCGGCGGTGGTGGGTTCAGAGCGCTGGACTAGTACCGGCTGGGTGGGGCTGAGAGACGAGTGCGATCCCAAATCACATCATACGTATAGGAAATACGTAACGAGACGAAGTGAAAAAGGTCGCAGAGCCGGGCCGTCTCTCCCCGTCTCTCCCCGTCGCCAGGCTTCGGCCCACCTGACTCTTCGTCTCCAGTAGCCGTATTTCTACAGAGGTAATGGATAGGAAAAAATCTGGGCGCTTGTATCTCGTGAAGGAGGGAGTAAGTGTGAGGGGGGCGGGGGGTCACACTCAAAACAGGTAAATCTGAGGAGGGCTGCTTTAGACAGGGTAAAAAGGGTGCTGTTTTAAATGATCCTTGTGGTATCTTGACCAAAATATGTTTCAGACATTTCATTAAGATCCCAATGAACCATATCAACTGCGGTAAAATGGGCATAATATGTCTCCTTTAACTATGGAAACAGTGAAAACACAGAGTTTCTCTGGTCTCAGCTGCTCAGAGATCAGCGCATCAGCTTCTTGATCAGAGCAGAAGCTGCAGTTGGTTTCTACTGAGCTTCAGTATCTGTGTTCGCCTCCAGTCTGACCTGCTCTCGCTTTTTGTTTTAATATTTCGCATATATTTTTAAGTTATTGTAGCGTCCCCGCTTACACAGGACACGGAACTTTTTTGTTGTTTAGTAACTTTTATTATCCTCTACAAGAACGGAGATACATTGTACATTGTTGTTGTGTACATTACTGTTGAAAATAAACTTCTAATAAAGTGAGTTTTGGTGTAACCAGTTGTCATTTTTATGTTGAGGCGGCGGGGGTTTTGTAGGCAGCTGCTGAATGTAACTTATAAAGTAACTTGTAATCTAACTTAGTTACTTTTAAAATCAAGTAATCTGTAGAGTAACTAAGTTACTTTTTAAAGGAGTCATCAGTAATCAGTTTTCAAAGTAACTGTGGCAACACTGCCTTAGAGCAAAGAGAAACAGGCAGTCTTTGACTCGATATGTTGAAATATGCTGAGTTTGATGAATTCTCCAATGTTTAATCCCATTCTTTTATTAAGGCTGATTACAGACCTCCAAGTATATAAGTGTGGCTGATGAGATACCCGACCCAAAGCCTGACACTGATTGGATGTTTCATAGGTAAAGTTAAATTACATGAATCTTTGTGAGTAGAGGATGGAAATAGCAGGACTTCACCCCTGTGGGTGGAGCCATTAATGTTTGTTTCCACCTGAGAGAAATCCCTAATGCTTTCAATGGTTGCTGTTACAAGTCAGATTTCCAGTAATCAGACAGTCAATTTTTGAGTCGAATAAGTGCGTTTCTATTCCTAGATAATTAAGAGATTATAGTTGATTTACAGGACTGTTGCCTTTTTGTGATTAATTATATATAATTTGTGTTCAATTCAAATATTTCATTACCAGTTTTACTTTATTTTTAGGCTTGTCTTTTGTTTTAATAAATTTTAGTGTTTCTATTTGATATAATAATGAAGGTGTTCTTATCCCAAGGGTGTGAGGGTATAAAACTCCGGGTCAGTTGGTAATTGACCCAATAACTTTGTAATTGTACAATATGGGTGTTTGGATTTTAAAGATTTAATTAGAGCAGGGGTGGGGAACGTCCAGCAAGACAGTTCTGATCTGACCTGCGAGGTAATTCATAAACAAACACACAATAGAGGAAAATCTGGAATACTAACTTAAAACATCCCATCAACGTTTACTGAGCTGTTTACATACAGTTGGGCAAAAAAGTATTTAGTCAGAGGGTTAGGGTTAGGGTTAGGGTTATCCAGAAAATCACATTGTCTGATTTTTAAAGAATTTATTTCCAAATTATGGTGGAAAATAAGTATTTGGTCAATAACAAAAGTTCATCTTAATACTTTGTTATATACCCTTTGTTGGCAAGTCTTCACAAGCTTTTCACACACTGTTGCTGGTATTTTGGCCCATTCCTCCATGCAGATCTCCTCTAGAGCAGTGATGCCCTTGCTGATGGAAATAGGTTTTCTCTCAAAATCTCACGATAAGTCACGGATCAGTCGTCCTGGTCCCCTTGCAGAAAAACAGCCCCAAAGCATGATGTTTCCACCCCCATGCTTCAAAGTAGGTATGGTGTTCTTTGGATGCAACTCGGCATTCTCTCTCTTCCAAACACGACGAGTTGAGTTTTTACCAAAAAGTTCTATTTTGGTTTCATCTGACCATATGACATTCTCCCAATCCTCTTCTGGATCATCCAAATGCTCTCTAGCAAACTTCAGACGGGCCTGGACATATACTTGCTTAAGCATGTGATTACCTGGATTCTTTCCCCCCATTATATCTCTCATAGTTGAAGTGTACCTATGATGAAAATTACAGGCATCTCTCATCTTTTTAAGTGGGAGAACTTGCACAATTGGTGGCTGACTAAATACTTTTTTGCCCCACTGTATATCCTATGCAAAATGTTTGATATGTATTCAAGAGCAATTTTGTTGACAGGGCTAGAGACTTAATTTTATCTGTTGTTTTAGGTGCGAGTGATTTATTTCATTCATGTTTTATTCATCAAGGATTTTTTAATATGTCTAATTCAAATTCAAAAGACAGATGGAAGGTTCTTTACAATTACATTTTAAAGAAACTTCACAACTTAATTGTACTTGTATGATTATGCTGTAATATTATAATATATCAGTCATTTAAAATGGTTTAAAAGTTATGACAATAATATAAATGATCGCAATAATTTTCTGGAACAATATATCATTCGACTAAATTTGCTATCGAGACAGGCCTACGATAATTCTTTCACAATGCACTAAGTTAGAGGTTTCCGCCACTGTGATGAAGAAAAACATTCTGTATCTCATAATTATGACTTACCATCTTATAATTATGACTTAGTATCTCATAATTATGATTTACTATCTCTTTATTATGAGATAGTATCTCATAATTATGACTTAGCAACTCATTATTATTATAAATCTACTCGCTGTGCGCTTTAAGTTGAAATAATAAGCTGCTCTATTTGCAGGACTGTCTCTAAAACAAATGAAACTTATATACTGTTATATCAATATCTACTATTA
Organism: Limanda limanda; assembly: GCF_963576545.1. NCBI lineage: Eukaryota > Metazoa > Chordata > Actinopteri > Pleuronectiformes > Pleuronectidae > Limanda > Limanda limanda. The sequence goes on from NC_083650.1 coordinate 174,004, forward strand.
AAATTAACTACAGAATATGTCATTTCAAATGACAAAACATTCACCACCACTCTGAAAAATACAAAGGTGGTTGTACAGCTTGCACATGTGTTCAAAAATAGCACAGAACATAAAATAAATGACCAGTCTCTTAACAAGTTAAACTGAACAGTTTACACAAATATCTAGCTTCTCACAATAACTACATTTTAAGGATATTTATGTAGCCAATCCACAACCACTACCAACCATGGCGGCTAAAGATTGGTGAAGAAACTTTTGTCTCCATCGATTTTGATGCTCTCTACTATACCACCTCTTCTTACAACTGTACGCAGGATAACTTGCAGGTGGTTCATCTAATTGGAAGGCTTTGTTGTTGTTTTACCACTTGCCTTAATTGAGGGTTGGGGCAGAGGTTGTTGTTTCAAAGTTTTTGATTTACCAGACAAACAAGGTGATGGCGTTAATGTCAACACTGTGGGCTGCGGCTGATGCATGCAGTCTAGACCTGAGCAGTCTAGACCTGAGCTAGTCAAAAGCTTGCCAACCATCGCCCCCGCTGGAACGTGTAGGAAGGTGTACCGCTACCAGAGACACAGGCAGAAGCTGTATTAATGCTAGCTAATGCTCAGATGTATGCGGTCACTGCTGTAGTGTTAAAGTTTTTAATTTTATAGCTTTTTAGATTTAACACTGGTTTTATTTATTATGATATATTAATATTTTATCTATTCTATCTTTGGTGGTATTCCATCATTTCACTCTTTCAAATCATATTTTCTGTCTTGTTTTATAAACATTTTATTGTTTTATTATCATTTACTTTGTAATATTTTACAATGTATGACAAATTGGTTTCTGAACTTCTTAATCTGTATTTCTCATTTTGTCAATCGTTTGAAAACACTTTGAACTGCAGTTGATTTGTTTGAAAGGTACCATATAAATAAAGTTTGATTGATTGATTATTTTGTATGTGTTGTCTAAACCTTAAATATCTACAAAGTTGTTATTGTAACCCAAATACTCACTCAAACTGTATTGTACTTTCACATTACATTGTCATCAAGTGATCCAGTCAAGTGAAAAATAAATATTTTTTCATTTTCCTAAATTTATTTTGCATTTTGTAATATGAAAAATCTGTTTAAGATTTGGGCAAAGTGGACATAAGATAATATACAGCTGATGCCCTTATGTACGGGGGCTCTGAGAGCCCAATGCACTGCAACTGAAGTAAACACATGCAAGTAGACAAAACACAAGCAAAGTAAGAAAACATATTCATCAATTTGACAACCCCAGACATTGCAGACAGCAAATCTATTACTGTCTAAACACGTTACATACAACACAACAAATTACGCACAACACATGCACAACAAAACACATTATGCACAACACAACACATTATGCACGAACCAACGCACAACAGGTTATGCACAACATTACACACAACACATTATAGATATGCGTTGCAATTACAGAAAATGACAACAGAAGTTTTTCCAAGGGACACTTAAAAGTGATGGACACTCTGGACATGCCGTGGTTTGAAGTTGTTAAAGTCGATGTCCGTCACTGATGTTGGAAAATTTGCTATATAGCAAGGGCCTGAACTACTAAGATCAGTGCTACATTCAGTTGGTGGGCATTTTACAGGCGATCTTGTAAAAAATTATTGCGCAAATGATAACAGGTGTAAACATGGTAGAGGCAGTAGCATTTAAATTAGTGCTTTGCCTGCATTACTTGTTTATAGCATGGATGGAGCGTTACGGAGAGCAAAGTGAAAGCAGGCGCAAAGCGAAATTTAATGCCATGGAATTGGAGGTGAAGTGGGAGAGGCAAACAACCATGTTGTTGAGCTACAGCAAAGAAATATTAATCTAACTCAAAGAAACACAATATGGGAGATTATCTGCGAGACAGTAAAGGCTATGCGTAAAACCAAACATATGATGAAATACAGAGAAGATGGCAGGACATAAGAAGAAGAACAAAAGATTAAAAAATAGCTCATAATAAAACTGGAGACAAGCACAAATTGCGAAAAAGAAAACCCCCAGTTAAAAATATAAAATGTTCAAATAAATCAAAAACCCTTACACTTAAGCAACAACTTTAACAACGTCAAACTCGTGGCAACAACAAATAAACGTTTCAAGACGTGTTTATCACTTGTATGTGTCCCCTTGAAACACTTCTGTTGACTTTTCTGTAATTGCAGTGCGTTTCTATAATGTGTTGTGTGTAATGTGTTGTCAAATTGATAAAGAGGTTTTCTTACTTTACGTGTTTTGTCTACTTGCATGTGTTTTCTTAAGTAGTAGTGCTTTGAGCTCTCAGGGCCACCGTACTTATGGCTAATCAACCTCCAATCCAATTGAAAAATCCAAAAGGAAGATTTAACAAATACACAGTGCATGGACAAACAAGACAAACAAGTTCATTTACAGAATGTAAATAAGCCTTATTATAATTACAACAGCACTCCCTTTTTCTGGGTTTTCAGATATTCCCTAAAATGTGAGCATCATTTGCATGATTTAATGTCTGTTTTATAATTTATTTTCATAGAGGATGGCAGAGAAGGGATGGTAAAATTGGCAGGTTATCACTAGATAACCCCCCCTCATTCCTATCAAAATCACCTTCTGATGTGGCCCTGATCCTCCATCTGGATCCTAAAGCAACATGTCTTATTCCTTAAAAGAAACCTAAATACTCTACCTGGCTTAAAGCAAACGCTGCTCCAGCCTTCAACTTAACTCACTGCTGACTTCATTAGTGTCAAATGGGGTGAAATTGTATCTGTCCGATTTGCAGCTGTAAAAAAACATTATGTTGCTCATTCTGCTAGGTGATTGAGTTTAGTGCTGATATGGAGTTGATGAAGGGAGTTGCTGCTCCCTGAAGGAAATTAACACACCATTGTCTGGCCTTGTAGGAGATATTGCCTCAGTCCAAAAGCAATCAAAGTGTCACACACAAACTTGCGAACACTTATTCCGTCAATGTCACAGACATACTAACATACACATAATGTGTCCAAATACAGAGTAAATGCCCAACTTCATCCCACCTAACACAGGCACACACAGAGGTTTAATTACTGTCCTGTATTTGGGTTTCCCTGTCTCCTGGCCATTGCTGTAAGATAGATATCTGTGTCAGGGTGGCTGACAGATTGAGCACAGGTGCCAATGTATATGCACACTTACAAACACACACACACAGTTTTTATGTTTTCAGCACCCACCTCCCTCCCTACACAACATGCAGACACATCGTTTCCCCCTTACCTCTTTCTCCCTACTATATATCCTACTTGAGTAGTTACAGTGTGAGTAAATACCCACCCTAAGTAAGACTGAATGGTCTGGATTAAAGTAGAATAAATCAGACTGCAGACTGAGCTCAGTTAACAGCACGAGTCCCACACATAAACACAACTTTATCTAGCTCGGTACGAGTGCAGTGGACAGTAAAAACACTGGGCAGGGTCCCCACCAGTTATTCAAAAGCTTTGGGAAAGAAGGCATCACAACTTTGGTATTCATGTACCGTACACAATGATGGGCTGCTGTGGCTCAGAGGGTGGGTCATCCACTAACCAGAGCCGTTTTCACGACCAGCAACAAATTATCTGCAAGATAGAGTAAGTGTGTGTGTGTGGTGGGGAGAAGTTCCCATAAACAGTACTAACTTTAAATGTAAATAACCGTCCTACACTCGTCTCACAACACACTCACTTCCTCGTTCCCAACCCTAACCTGATTACAAACCCTGTCCACATCCCCAGCAGACTTGGAGGCTGCTCCTCTCTCAATGTGGTGGCATGCTGTGTCACTTTTTCCTCCCAGGCAGGTGCTACTGTATTCAACTCGGCTCCACGCGCAGCTCTCACTTGTGAAGTGTTATCAGCCACAGCTTCCCGTGTCCCAGCACACAGCATCTCTTTTTAATAATAATAATAATTCATTTTATTTGTAAGGCACTCTTCATCCGAGGATCTCAGAGTGGCTAAGCTTACTGGAGGGACCTAGGATGGCCCAGTAATGTTTGGATATGCAGGTCAGCTGGTTACAGAGTCGGCAGGAATATTCTCAGGCTTGTAAAACTGCCAGAAACTGGAACCCCTCGCGTTCCTGGCAGTTGTCTGTGCTGCCCGCAGTTTTCTGTGACCAGCCATTAACATGAAAATCCACCGAAATCTGCAGCGAAACTAACTGACACAAATTCTTCTTTTCATGCAGTGATAACACTTAAGCAAACATTCCTAGTAGAGGATAATGTCAAACAGTTGGAACTAACTTAATTTGGTACGTATCATTTATAAATGATATATATTTTCTTAACCAGTCATTTAAAAAATAAATAATAATAATTTAATAAAGATCAATCATAATACTATAAATAAATAATAAAATCTCTGCGCATAGAGAGCAATTAAGACCACAGCCTTAACCCAGGATGGAGATAAATAAATAATCAGTCCTTAATATTTAAGTGGCAGATATAATTTTTCAGATAAATTTTGTATAAAATGTTATATCTAAAATTAATTGATTAATAAAATATATAAATTCCTTAAAGCTTTTCTTTGTTCTATGCCTCTGCTGACATTGCTCTTGTTGGGAAAGGTTCAATATTACAGATGCCTTCTAAGTTATGTCACTTTCCCCTGACAATGCTATTTTGGTATAAATAGTGTTCACATATGGTTGCCAAAGTAGCCCTTGTTTTTTCAACTCCCTCTCAAATGTGTTAAGCTTGTTCCTCTTCAACTCTCCTAATTTACCTTGTCTGCCCCCCCCCTCCCCCTGCCAGCAGCATCTTCATAGTTAAAGGCCTTGTACCTCTCTTACAGAGCAATCTCAATGCCCTTCCAAAATTTGGAATATCTCAGTATAAGTCTCGATAGTTAAGCATCTCTGTCAGACATGTTGTCTCTCATCAGAGCAGATTTGTTTGTGGCGGCAGGACATTCAAATTTTCATTGCTAAGAATAATAGTTTTTTCTGTTCTTTCTCCTCTATGATGAAACACTTTCACCACTCCCCAACCCATTTGTCGGCACCCCTGCTCACCAACAATGGTTGAAAACCCATGACGAGATCTTCTCAAAGCTTCGCAATCTCTGCCTGAGCTGAACACCTGAACGCTATTCCCCTCACTCCCTAAGGAGTGGCACAGCTACGACTGCAGCTCTCCATCATCCATGCTAACTGTGCTATGTCAGGCTCCATAAAGAAGTAGTATAGATCATCATTTGCTGCAACCTTGATGCGTTAATATGTATCTCTCACTCATGCCGCCGAAGCTGATCCCACCCCACTATCACAATCAGTTACAGTAAAATACAGTAAATACACTACTCACTGTTTGTTTAACAAGTATATTTTCGCGGGACCTCGAAACCACAGCTCCACACAACAATCCCTAGGGAGCCTTACAACATCATCATCCCATATGACACAGGTGGGAGGGAACGAGGGCGGCCAGACGTGACTGGATTAACATATCCAATGGCTTAATTGACAGTAACATGTGTCTTGTTATATTTGTTTCCACCTCTTTGTAAATTTAGAGAAAGAGTTAAGTCCTACTGACTTGCCAGCAGTACACCTTCTATTGGTTTTGTATTTTTTATATAGTGCTTTTCTAGTCTTGATGACCACTCAAACCTTTTTACACTACAGTTTTTACATTCACCCATCCACACACACATTTATACAGTTCATCTATAGGCAGCACTTTGTTATTCTATGGGGGGCCATTCAGGGTTCAAGGACACTTCGGCATGCAGATGGGTCAGACTGGGGATCAAAGCAGATGTTGGGGGAGTAAAGTGCCTCGCTTAGGGGCACTAGACAGGGTAGGGAGAATCCTCTTGGATTTTTGGACAGATCAATCCAGGTTCGTCTTTTTGTGGTTTCTCCGTGGAGTCGAACCAGAGACGAACCAGAGACCTTTTCTGCCCATAGTCCAAGTTTCTGCCACTAGTCCACCGCCTCTCACACATTCACCCATTCACACACATATTCATACAGTGCATCTATTAGCAGCACGTTGTTGTTCTATGAGGGGCAATTCGGGGTTCAGCATCTTGCCCAAGGACACTTCGGCATGCAGATGGGGAAGACTGGGGATCGAACTGCCGACCTTCAGGTTGGAGGACGACCGGTCTACTCCTCAGCCACAGCCGCCCCTATTCCATTGCAAAAATAAAGGAAGCAGTTTAAGAACTTAAAGCTGACAATGGTAACACTAAAGTGGGGGTTACAGAGACTCAGATCCAACTACGGCTCAACCTTTTGCATATACAACACTGAAATCAAGGCAATGCTGCCATCTTGTGGTGACAACTAAATATAACACATCGAAGACACATTTTCTTCGGCCAGTTTAACTAGCAAACAACTTTAACTAATTCAATAAAATATTCAACAGCTCAATATAAACATACTTGCAACACATGGGACAAACACACAACCACAGTTGTGTAGAATTAATGGCAAGTTGTTCAAAAGTCTGTTCCCGCTGGAACTGCAGAGAGTTCCATACATGTATTGTCCTTTGAGCCGTTAACAGCTAGCGAAAACAAATCTCTTTACAAAGCAAAACTACTACGATCTTTACAAGCATTTCGCTTCATAAACAATTAAAGCGGTAAATGCTGATAGATTTTACACATATGACAGGCAAAGCCATACGATGCAACGCATTTAGAATGACATCGACTGAAAGATGTTCCAACTTGGTTTGGTATCTCTGGGCTTACTGGAAATACAGAAGATTCAGGATCACAACCTGTGAGTATGTTTTAGTAGGTATGGGTTTGTTATGTTTGAAACTTAGAAGGTGGCTAGAAAAGAGAGCCTGGTTGTTGCTTGCTTGCTAACATTATTGTTAAGTCTGTTTGGTATATTCCCTCAGCTGCAGAAGAAATTTACCCCCAAACTGTGAAAATAATGTGGCGATCGATCTCAAACAATTGAGCAATGTTAACATGTGTAGGTAGTTTTGTGATTTTGGACGTGCTGATATGCTATGGTAAACGTATTGCATCATTTCCTGTTTTCCTGCCAATGGTGATGGTCCTCCTCTTGTCACTAACTCTGATATTTAGCAGATAGAGATATAAATCTGAGCAGCTGGGAGCCCAGGGCGGCTGGGTGAATGTCCAAAGGTGGCATAGTGCTAAATCAAAGCCCAGCATTTCGGACAAAGCGGTGCACATCTTCAACAGATATCCTCCACTAAATGACAACAACACCAACTCAGTTTATTAATCCAAAATGAAAAACCCAGAGTTGGGACCAGGACGCAGAGCTGCAGGCCTACACACTTCAGTCACACAACCACAACCCCATAGAGACGTTGTCTGCCCCCAGCCCCAATCAATTATTTAAAGGAAACATATTATGCCCATTTTACCACAGTTGATATCTTTGGGGTCTTAATGAAATGTCTGTAACCTATTCAAATACCACAAGGATCATTTAAAAGAGCACCCTTTTTACCCTGTCTAAAACAGCCCTCTTCAGATTGACCTGTTTTGAGTGCTGGAGACGAAGATACAATCTTGCAACCATATCGTTTTGAACCACAGTCAGGTGGGCCAAAGCCTGGCTGCGAGAGCCCCAGCACCCCAGCGCAGGCCCGCAGTGGGAGCTGGAGCAGTTAGCAGCCAGCTCCCCAGCGTTAGCTCGCAACCCGTCAGACATCTAAGTGGCTGATAAACATGCCGATCGTCGAGGAATCTACTCCCCCCAGTCATATAAACAATGACATTCCTCCACTTTGGCCGAGGAGGTGCAGTTGCTGCTATTTTAACTCCAATTTATCAATTGCTCTAAAACTATACTATAACTCATTTGAAAGTTTTGTCCTTAGTCGGCCACACCTACCCCAGAAATAACAACAGCCAATCCTATTTGCTGTATTTTATGGTGTTCCTGGGGCTTATTCTGAATTCGTACGTTTTTATCAAGCCTAGTCTTAACAACTTTAATATTCATGTTGATAATTATAACTATGGCCTTAGTCTTGCATTCATTTCAATATAAGACTTAATTGCTTTCACTCAGTGTGTACATCTAACAGTAATTCCACATAACCCGTTATCAGACCATAAATTAATAACCTTCAGTTTCGTATTATCAGACTACATGCCTTTAAAATCCTTTTCTGTCTACTAATAGTGCTATAGCTAAATTTAAGGAAATAATTCCGATCACATTCAACCCAGTATCATCCCTTAAACTCAGATAAAACAGAGGTTCTAATACTTGGCCCTAAATACCTTAGAGATACATTATCTAATGGTATAGCTGCTCTAGACCACATTGCCCTTGCTTCCAATGAAACAGTCAGGAACTTGGGTGTAATCTTCAATCCTGATTTATCCTTTAATTCTCACCTAAATCGAATTCTAGGACCGCCTTCTTCTACTTCCACGCGTAATGTCTCAAAAATCAGATATGTCCTTTCTCAAAAAGATGCAGAAAAACTAGTTCACGCCTTTGTTACATCCAGACTTGATTATTGTAATCCTTATTATCAGGCTCCATTTAAAATTCTCTGGATGATGTACGCACACATCACGTGCATCATCCAGCTCGAAGGCAAGTTTAGCGGTGGCCATGGCCAGAGCAAAAGCTGATGGTGCTCAAGCTAGAGCAGCACACTCCAAGAGGGAAATCGAGCTAAAAGTCGAGCATGCATGCATTCAAGCTACTCTGGATGCATTAAAGGAAGAAAAACAAAGGGATGCTGCCATAGCTGAAGCAAACACGTTGCAAGCTGGTTTATTAGAACTTGATGTTAATGTGCCCAGCAGAGGCCCTGGTCCAGTGTCTCAGGAAATGAAATACCAGTGCACCGCTGATTATTTTGAATGGCAAGCCGGCAGAAGCACAGGTGAATAACCTATGAAAATAAATTACATTGTTGCCCCTCATCAAAGCCAATCACAATTTAACAATGAAGATGATGATGTTAAGCCAACACTGCATTCCCAACGCAAAGGTTTTTCCAGAACACAACCTACTGCTCCTGCCTACACCACGCCTCATCATACATCACAGGCTCCTCAGGATCGTGGATCACCACCACAACAGAACATTGATGATCATTCCCCACTTCCTGAGCAAAGAAGCTCTTACAGATCCAGTTATAATCATCCCCAAACAACTATGGATCTGGCTAAATATCTTGCACGCAGAAACCTAGTAACCTCAGGCCTCACCACATTTGATGACCAACCAATGAACTATTGGGCGTGGAAAGCACCTTTTCTGACTGCTATTGCTGGTTTAGACTTATCTTCTGGTGAAGAGCTCGACCTGCTATACAAATATCTGGGTAAAGAGTCAGCAGAACATGCAAGAATAATCAAAGCAGTCATCATCAGAAACCCAAATGCTGGACTGTTAATTGCGTGGGAGAGACTTGAGGAAATCTACGGCTCACCAGAAGCTATTGAACAAGCCCTCTTCAACAAGCTGGAAAGCTTTCCAAAGTTTACCACAAGAGAACAACAGAGACTCAGAGAACTAGCAGACCTGCTGTTAGAGCTGGAAGCCGCAAAGAGAGACGGCTCCCTCCCAGGCCTGCTGTACTTGGATACCTCCAGGGGGGTAAATCCAATTATCGAAAAACTCCCACACAACATTCAGGAAAAGTGGATGTCTTTTGGTTCGAAGTTCAAACATGATCATCGTGTCAGTTTCCCACCGTTCTCTGTATTAGTAGACTTTGTTAGCACAGAAGACAAACTCGCACTGATCCCAGCTTTAATCTCTTCACGCCAGTCTTTATGGAGAGAAAGAATAAATGGGACAGACCTGTGAAAATGCCTGTACATGTGCACAAGACACAAGTTTCACCATCAGAAAGATCTGAGTTCAGAGATGACAAATCAGCAGATCCAAACAAACATTGTCCCCTGCACAACAAACCACATCCTTTAAGGAAATGCAGAGGCTTTAGAGAAAAGAGTCTAGAGGAACGCAAACAGCTTTTAAAGGAAAACTATGTATGCTTCCGCTGCTGCTCATCCACAGATCATCTCGCCAGGAACTGCCAAGCTGAAGTCCAATGTATGGAATGTGGGAGCACCGGTCACGTGACAGCGCTCCACCCAGGACCACCTGTCTGGAAATCCAAGACGTCCCCTCCCTCTTCAGAGTATGGCAGGGAGGAAGACAAAGCAGACATCCAGGAGGTCACATCAAGGTGCACACAGCTGTGTGGTGAAGGAGTAAGCTCCAGAGCATGCTCCAAGATATGCCTCGTATTTTCAACATCTCAGGGTCCTCCTACCCGTACACATTGAAAACATGTGCTGGACAAAAAGAGACAACGGGCAGGAGAGCCTGTGGGTTTACCGTGGAGTCAGCAGATGAGAAACTTAGTTTTCCTCTACCCACACTTCTAGAGTGCAACCAAATTCCTAATAACCGCTCAGAGATACCTACCCCGACTGCAGCTCGCCACCATACTCACCTGAAGCACATCACCGACATGATACCACCCCTCGATTCAGACGCTGTCATACTCCTCCTACTGGGCAGAGACATTATCAGTGTCCACAAGGCCAGTGAACAGATAAGTGGTCCAGGAAACGCTCCTTTTGCTCAAAGGCTGGACCTGGGATGGGTTGTCGTCGGTGACGTGTGCCTTGCAGGAGCCTACAGACCATCAGAGGTGAGCAGCTACAAGACGTCCATTTTAGATAATGGTCAGGCCAGCCATCAGCAGCCATGCAACAGCCAAATCAAGGTAAAAGAGATCTTCAGTCAAGCACCTAAGCATTCACCTCATGCTGCACTGACCCCCTCGTACTGCTCAACGACACGTCATGACGACAGCTTAGGACTTTGAGGATTTTTGAAAAAGTACAGACGTTTTGTTGAAACAGATTAACAGAAATAATTGTTGCATGTTTTAATATATCTGTTTCCTTCCATCATTGTTGTGGAAATCATTGTTTATAATTATTGACATTGACATTGTATTGACAAATAATTAACATTGACGTGATCAGACATCTCTTCACATATATTATTATCATTATTAAAAGGTGATCTTTGCAACTTTGCTATTCAGGAAGTTTGTATCAAACAAGTGGCCCTTCGTACTACTCAGTACCTTTGAAGTAGCTCTTAGTTTCAAAAAGGTTGGTGACCCCTGCCCTACGGGCTACGCAAAGTGGAGAATGGACTTGCTCTGCTCCATGCATATTGCCCACCTATCTCATTAGTGATCTCCTACTTTCAATCCGGGAGGCAGACACCATCTGTACATTTAAGAGTAACATTAAAACCTTCCTTTACGATAACGCTTATAGTTAGAGCCGGTCCAGGCTTGTCTTAGACCTGCTCTTAGTTATGCTGCTATAGGTCTAGAATGTCAGGGACACATAACACACGGAGCTTCTCTTTCCAGCTCCTCCTTCCTCTTCTCAATCTTTATCACGTCAAAGAAATGAGTATCTCATCAATACATGTACTTCACTTCTTTCCCGGAGTCCCTTCGCCTTATCAGCCACATCGTGGATTATAATGGTGGATCGCGTATCAGAGATCGTGATCATAATGCTGGATCCAGTAGGGCGGATTGTTGGCATCTGATAATGGTGGTAGACCACGATCGAGGTGGCAGCTGATGGTGGGTCCTGATGGCAGCAGTGGACAATGACTATAGTGGCATCCGATCTTGATGGTGGATCATGATCATGGTGGCTGCTGATTTCTTATATGGCTGAAGAGGTTTTAATTCCATCAGCGAGAAAATTCAGTGCGGTAAGTTGAGACTGAATGAATCCAGTCAGATACAGTGCCAGGATCATCATGTTCATTCACTATTGTATTTAGTACTTTCAAACTTGTAGCCCTTAACTTGGGAGAAAGTATCATCGGCTGCATCTAACAACACCTTATGAGGTATTTCAAGTAGATCGCCAATCTTATAATTTGTGGACTATGATTGCAGCACTGCTCGGCCATTACTAACAATAATCCATCAATTCATTGACCTTCAGTTATGCTTCAAAATGTGAATTCTAATCAATGCTGCAAATATCCTTATATTTCAGATTTTCTCCTTTACACTTGACACTCACTTTTGTCCCTCCTGGGAGAGGGATCCCTCACATGTGGCGCTCTGAGGTTTCTATGTTCTTTTACCCTGTTAAAAGTTTTTTTTAGTAGTTTTTCCTTGCTCTTGTTGAGGATTAAGAACAGAGGATGTCACACCTTGTTAAAGCCCTATGAGACAAATTGTGATTTGTGAATACGGGCAATACAAATAAAATTTGATTGATTGATTGATTAATACAACTGACGAATTCGTAAAAAACCCTAGTTCCACTGATATTGATAATCTTGTCGATAGCACTGCAGATTCACTACGATTAACATTAGACTCCATAAGTTTACGCTTTAACCAACTACAGACAAATATCCAACCTCTCCTTCCTGTCTAAAATCCGCAAGAAAGTTGTAGCCAATTGGCTGTGTGAGTTTCTCCAGGAAAGTAATCCATATAAAGACTTTCTGTCAGGGTTGAGTGCGCATCACAGCACAGGGACAGCCTTGGCAAAAGTCAATAATTACCTTCTAATAGCTTCAGATCAAAGGTTTATGTCTGTCCTTGGCCTGTTAGATCTCAGTGCAGCAGCATTCAACACAATTGATCATCACATTTTATTACAGACACTAGAACAGGTTATTGGAGTCAAAGGCCCAATTTTATTCACACTATTAATGCTTCAACTAGGAAACATTATTGGGACACATTCGGTAAATATCCACTGCTATGCGGATGACACTCAGTTATACTTATCAATAAAACCAGAACAGTGTAATCAATTAACTAAACTTCAAGCATGTTTGAAGGACATGAAAACCAGGATGACCCGCAATGTTCTCCTATTAAACTCAGACAAAAGAGAGGTTCTATCTAATGATGTAACTTCTCTAGATCTTCTCAACCATTTGCGGGCCCTGAGCGCCCCCCATATGTCATCAGTTTGAGACTCCCAGTGACACGTGAGCTAAAGCTAACCGCTAGACTGTAGTATTTGGAGTGATGGAAAAGTTCCTTACGCGGGAAAACAATGACAGTAACGCTACTTATCCATTAAAAAATAAAACGTCAAATTTGTACCTAGGTACAACCCTGTTTCATTTAATATGGTTTTGTTAACAGAGGTGACAATGGAGAGCCCAGTGTGTGGAGTGCGGCTTGACTCTTTCAAATGAGATGCTGAAGCTTTCCAAACTTACGCTGGGTTCATGCCGGACGCGGAAGAGCCGCGAAGGGGGGCTATTAAGACCATCATCATTTACCCCTGAACCCTTACATTGAACGGAGCTTACAACAGCCAGCGGAGGAAGCATAATCGGGGGCTGACCAGCACAGAGAAATGCACATCCGGTGTGAACAGCGAGGCGGCTGTGCGATCAAGAATTGACGCTGTGGGTCAATTGGTTGAATTCTGGGCTCAGACTTATTTCTCTGATGCCAGAAGAGTCATGATATAGAGAACACAGAGAGTCATTCTGGACTTCTGGTCTGGCTAAGAGAAGCACCTATGAACCTAGCTGTAAATGGATGCCACTGCATGAAATTTAAAGGTGTATTTGCTTGTTACTGTAATACAGTTTCAATGTTTAGTTTGGACAATTAAATATTCAATAAATCTATGAATGTGACCTGTAGTGTAAAGTGCTTGGAGTGGTTGTTCAGACTAGAACGGTGCTGTATAAATGCAGTCAAGTTTGTGTCTTCTCCTCTGCCTCTTTGTTAATTCATTTAAAAGTAATTGCTTCCAGCAGGCTTTTCTCTCACTCCATCACGCTGCTCTCTGTCATGTGATGACACTGTGTGGGCTTGTTATCAGGAGCCTGTAGACTGCTGGCCTACACAGCTCATGGGCACTTTGACCTGTCTGACAACGCCTGCTGCTACAGCATGAGATACTCTGCAGTGTAGAGAGAGAGAAATCTGTTGATTGGGACTACATGACAGATTTCTTCAATGGCTGAAGAGGTTTTCTTTCCATCAGCGAGAAAATTCACTGCGGTAAGTTGAGACTGAATGAATCCAGTCAGATACAGTGCCAGGGTCATATTCTTCATTCACTATTGTATTTAGTACTTTCAAACTTGTAGCCCTGAACTTGGGAGAAAGTATCATTGGCTGCATCTAACAACACCTTATGAGGTTTTTCAAGTAGATCGCCAAGCCTAAAATTCAAATTCAAAATCTATTTTGATAAATATAACCTACACTGTAATACTGTTAGACTGATAATGCACATTTTCCTCACTGTTTCTTGATGATGGCTGAACTTACTGGTGTTTGACATCAGTCATGGAAATTGAATACAGTAGACATAACACTTTATAATTTAAAGAAAATCTAATTCCGATAAGATATATTTTATGCTTTATAAACAAATATTCTACTTCATAATCAGAAATGGGTGTCAGTGTCTGTACAAGGGTTCCGATTGATTGGCTACATGAGTTTTAAATCATTTTTGTGTGTGTTACACTGCTATGGGTGTAACAACTAGGGTTGCAAAATTCCGGGAATATTCAAAGTTGGAAACTTTCCACGGGAATTAACGGGAATATACGGGAATATACGGGAATATACGGGAATTAATGGGAATTAACAGGAATAAACTGGAAATGTTGTGGGTAATTTATACTAACTGTATTTACCTTGTCATATACAGACATAAATATAAACATTTTGTTTTGTCATAGGCTGATTTGAGCCCTGAGGAAACTTTGGGCACTTGACTATATGCTTCTGCATCGTTGTGTCATTCTTAACATAGGTCTTTGCAGAGTATTTGCAAATGTACACAGCCTTTCCTTCTACATTGGATGGTGTGAAATGTCTCCACACATGAGATATTGCACGTGGCATTGTTCTGTAGAATAAGATGAGAAAAAAGTTTGTAAAAAAACACTAATGCAATGCCAGAGATATAAATAGTTAGCCAAACAATTGGATTCGTCTGTAAACATATTTTACAATTGATGGATAAATGAATGGAAATAGGCTAGATGAACAGATGAACAATCCTCAATCAGCATGCTAATATGTTTTCCCGAGTAATATCATTGAAACTTACCTGACTAGTCCTGCACACTACAGCAGGCCTCAATAGCCCTGCTGTAGAGTGAAGGATGCTGGGAGTTATCTGTGCATGTGAAGGAAGAATGCACAGTGGAGGGTTGAAATTCAACGTGCAGCGTGTGCTGCATTCCATACATCTTTAAAATAGTGTTTTGAATGATGTTTTTATTGCTCAGCGTTTAATTTGTGTATTTATTTTTTTTTTTCAAAATTCCCAAAATTCCCGAGCTAAAGTTCACATGGAAAGTTTCCGAAAATTTACCGGAAACTTTCCACCCCTTTGCAACCCTAGTAACAACCAACACACTTGTTTAGTCACATCTACGAGATTTGACTATATGCTGCTATAGTCTAGGCCTATAGCAGCATAACTACGGGATGGTTATGCGGCTATATATAGGCAGAAGTATGTTGCTGCAAAGAGGGGCATGCAATAGTTTTTAGTTCTTGAGTTGTGTTTGTTGACCCTATTGAGGTCTCCCTTACCATCCTCTCAGGTACTTGCTTGTTGGTATCCATTCAAATGCTATCAATGGGAATGCGGGGATCAGGAGGCTTGGAAAGATGCTGCGCTTGTATATCTAGGGTTCCTGTTCTATTGGTAGGCAACCCTTGTCCACCCTAGGACCAGGCTAGGAATGTGTCATCAACTAATCTGGTTCGATTCCAGATTTCTGTTTGGAGATTGAAACAGGAAGTCAATATCCTCAAGTTTTCAACTTTTTAATGCCGTTTTAATAAAGGAAAAATTCCTTACATACAAGGAAGTAAATATCAGCACTCAAAGGAGATATTTCCTTACTTAGGAAAATTGAATAACTCTTTTTTCCTAAATGTTGTCTGTGTCACTATAAATTCCTGTTGATTAAGGTTGTTTGGAGAAACCATTTACACACTAAATACCTGGTGTGAGCAACTAATCTTCATTATTCTCATTAGGTATAGTTAGAACAAGAAATGTGTCTCCCACTCTTCTCAATAAAAGCTACATTCAGTATTCTGCACTTTTGAACACACTTCTCTCTACCTATGTCTGCAGCACTTGACCAGCTCAATGTTGGCGGTAGCATTCCTCACCTCCTTTGGGAGCTCCATGCTTTATGGCTACAATCTAGCTGTGGTTAACTCCCCTGCTGTGGTAAGACATGCATGCAAGCACACACACACACACACGTTTGCTTTTCCTAGCCCCTTACCCTAACCTTAATCAGCAACGCTAACCCTAACTCTAACCTAGACCTAATTGCTAAGGAATTTGAAGGACTGAAGCATGACATGCATTAGATTGTCCTTCATTTAGAGGAGCTATATGGTCACCTCATTGGCATATACTTTTGATTTCAAAAGTAAAAAATTTGATTTTGGTCTCATTGGTGGTAGCATAATAATTTTGTCTGTTCATTAGTTGCACAGTCCAGTACAGCAAGTTATCAAAATTAACAAAGGAATAAAGAAAGCATACAGTTGGATTCAGTTCATTTCATGATGCAAAATAATGAAAGAATGAAAAATACATTCAAATGTATTAAAAGATGGATACAGGAAATTCTGAATGTATTGGTATAAACAGGTTTTAAAAGAAAACTAATTTATGTGTCACTGTTTATCAACTCTTTTAGATTCAATACTCAAGTCAATACTCAAACGTTTGTGCAAAATGCACAAACGTTTTCTTCCTTTCTCTTTCTAGATTAGTAAAAAAAACTAAATTTATTAAAAGATCTATTTGAAATATGGTGAAGTATTAAACATTCACTGCAACTACCATGTAAAGAAACAACACACCCCAATTTCCAAACAAAATTATTAATGCTGACTGTTGTGCATTTAGTTAAGGCCAATTTACGGTTCTGCGTTTTTGAAAAAACGGACAGATAAGACCGCCCTATCCGTCGTGAAACGCCCTCTCCGAGCGCTACGGAGAGCTTTTCGTACAGGTCTGATTTTTCTAACTTCTCCGTGTTGTGTCGGAGACCCGACCGACAGCTCTTGGCTGTGATTGGTCCGCGAACGACATCATTTCCGTATGACGTCATTTCCGTACGACGTCATTTCTGTTCGACGTCATTTCCGGACCTGTAACTTCCTGATTCACAATAAACACAACTACGATTCTACGATTAATGTGACGTGTGTGTTAAGCCAGCGGAGTTGTCCGGCTGACGGTGGCTCGTTCGAGCACTGAGGGCATATGTGTACGGTCACAGACACTCTTCGCCCCCCGTGGAGCCCTCTCCGAGAAACGGAGAACATAGAAGTATATAAGAGCCTTTAGGTTTGGACCCCAAAGCAGACACGAACGAGATGTGGTAGGTAATTAACAGAGCTTATTTCCAGGAGAGGTAGATGCAGGCTGGAACGGCAGGGAGCTGGCTGGCTAGAAACTTTGGACATGCGGAAAAGGGAAGACTGGGATCGAACAGCGAACCTTCCTGTTAGAGGACGACGACTCTAACCCCTGAGCCTGGTGTGTTTAAAAATGTATCAAACTTCTGATTGCACAGAATAGCTACCTGGTATCTTTCTTCCGACTATACCCATACTTTGGTCTCAGGTCAGTTGTGGACTCCCCAGTCCAACGAAAGTTATCATTCAGACAGTTTAGTCTTTTTTTTGCTGAAATGTATCTTACAGTGTCAGTCTGTTGACAATTTCACATCCAGGTTTTCCTTTAAGGTACATAGATACCAGGGTTTCCCCCAGAAAACTTGCTAAGCCTGGTGGTAGGATGGCTAGAAGGCACCCGCGGGGGGGGGGGGGGGGGGTTGAGTCGGATTTTGAGCTGGACACCATTGTTTCTTATACTCTAAACATGTTGCACTTTGTTTAATATGCACACCTAACTTTTTTATTTTGAAAAGAGGTTAAATAGATGCTATGATATCTTTTTGAGTTGCACTGCTGACTTAACTTATAAGCCCTCTTTTTTATTTATTTTTATCACGTTGGAGTTGCTAGTTTAAACCTACAGTTTTGCACTTTAATATTTGAGCCTTTGTTTACATTTTGTTTTGTGCTGCATTAACATAGCAGTCAGGCCTCTTATTTCAGAAACAATGAACCGTAACAGTTTGGTTACCAATAAAAGGTAAGCCTACTACTTCTTTGCTTTCAGCCAGCTACTCAAACAGACAAGCAACAAAATAACAAACAAACAAAATACACAGGCAAGTGTCGGCCTACTTTGAAATAAATTAAACACAGAACTTTGTAGGGCTATTTGAGTCCTCCTCATATTTGTGGAAAATGTATGAAATAAGAAGTACCCTATTTTTAAATAAATAAAACCAAATAGCTGCAGCCTAATCGTGTAACGGACTAGGTTTATGTTTGGTTTTGACTTATGTTCAGTAAAACACTGTGTTGAAGGAGCGTTCTGATGTCTGACGGTCAGTGAAGGTGACGTATGTTCAGTAAAACACTGTGTTGAAGGAGCGTTCTGATGTCCGAGGGTCAGTGAATGGGTCTGGGTGGGACATGTGACTGTTTGGACCAATAGGATGGTTGCTTGGGGATCGGGGCCATGTCTGTGATCGGGGCTCAATGAGGAAGTGAAGTGTTGTTGATGTGCGCGAGTGACGGATTTTTTTTTTTTTTTTAAATAAAAAAAACAATCGACGCTTAGCCTGGCGGGGGGGGGGAGCCTGGCGGCCCGCCAGGCCTATACAGCACTGGGGGAAACCCTGAGATACAGTTTTCAGTGTCTAATGCCTGGGAGAACTTGGTGCCAAAAACACTTACCAGCTTACTTTAGACTATTTTGGTGTTTGCCACAGCTCAAGTCCCAACAAATGACAAATTCCTGTTCTGGGATGCATTCACCGGTACTTGCACAAAACGGTGGCCCCTTTTCAAAACTTGACTCCACTGGGATTCCTCACCATTGCAGGAGACGTCCATGCCCAGATCCCCTTGGCAAAAAGCTCACTGAACCCTAAATTGCTGCTGCACTATCCATGGTGCGCAAGTGGGCAATAGCATTTGTTGCTTCCACACCCGTTTATCTGACCATCTTTGACTGCAGCAACCAGATCAAAGCCCAAAGAAGAGTGCTCCAGCACATACACACGCTGATTGATCTCTGTGGTGATTGCATGAAGACCATAGCTTACATCAGCCTAGAACTGCTGTGTGTACTGTGTTCTAGTTGCTCCATTCTCCCAAGTAGGCTTGATACATCCACGTTATTAAAGGTTACCAATGGCAGTTTATCTAAGTATTGAGAGACAAATCTCAGAATGATCTCCTCACACTCAATCAATACTTTTTATAATGTAAGTGTCTTTTTGAGGCCCTTCACGTGAAACGCACCGCTTTCATGTGGGGCACTGTTAAAACTAAATTCACTTGGAAGACTAGATCCACTAAAAGTCTAAAATATTTGCAGCCAACATCAAGACATAATTGCTGCATCAAAGAGTTTTAAAGAGCATAAATGTGGTAATGTCACTGCTTCTTAAATGTTCATTACAACCTTCAGTGGCCTGTAAGACATAAACAAAGATGTGCATTTGTATTTTTGAATGTGTCTGACTGTTCAGAACTGCAAGTTTTTTCACCCAAATTCCTCCAGAATATACTGAGTGGTGTTTCAGTTTGACCCACTTTTTTGTAGCTCCTCCAACATCGAATAGAGGGCTTGACCACAATTCCTCATAGTCCGCCTTTTCATCCTGACTGAGTGTTTGTAGGTGTTTCCCATGTGTTTTTTGAATAACTTTCAATGTAAGTAACATTTCTTTCACTTTATTTGCATTATATTGTGTTTTTGAATGAAGGTTAATGGATAATGTTGAATAAGTTTGATCTGATTTGTTTAATATGTTTAAGCCTATGTCTGGCTAATTATTATTTGATATTTATGTACTTTAATGTGGAAATATCGAACACAATTTAAAGGCTTGATTCATGATTTGATAAATTAGTTTTTCTCTTTGTTTAGAACCACGGCAATTATCCAATCAATCAATGGACAGCTGATTGCCAACAGTTGTCTTCTGTAGGGCTGGGTTTAAAAAAATGATTTTCTGATTAAAATCGATCTTCATTTAAATGATCCGATGTCGATTCATTAAAATGAGGAATCGATCTTTCAAGATATGCCTTTTCCCATGAGTGACCAATTTTACATAACATTTTCCAAGATCCAGTGTGTCCAATTTGTTGAAGAACAGTGGCAACCATAAGTAGTAATATTAGGTTTCAGAAAAGGTCTGCAGCTGCAGAATGATTAGCGCTGTTGCGTCATCAGGAGGGCAGAAGGAGCAGTTGGTTTTTACCATGCTTAAGTTTCCTGTGTCTCCCCCATACCAGGATGGTTTGACCAAACCTGGCAAACGCCACCTGTCATCACGGCCTTGAAAACTCAAACAACAGAGTTGTGGTTGAAGTGCAGCAGCAATGCCGCTGAAAACACGGAGGGACAAGTGCCAAAGAAGGCGAAACCAGAGCCGGCAAAATTCCGTCAGTATTCAAGAGAATATGTTTTAATGGGATTTATGTCCACGAGTTGCCACCCACACAATCCTCCACGACATCAGCCAAAGCCCTGGAGGCCTCTTATGCCGTGTCTTTGCTCATAGCTAAAGCCAAAAAAATCATTCACTACAGCCGAAGACCTGCTCCTTCCAGCCGCTGTTGTGTGGGCTGAGACCATGCTGAACACAAACGCAGCGGAGAAATTAAAGACTGTGCCTTTGTCAAATGACTGTGTTTTTAAAAAAGCATTTTAAAAACCTGTAAGACAAGGTGGGTGGCTCTCTGAAGAAAGCAGAGCTGAGGATAAGGGCCTCTGCAAAGGTGTTTTTCACCTGCTTTCCTCAGGTGGATGATTTGCTCTCTAGTGAGGATGTGGACAGTGCTCCAGTCAAGTCGGTCATCGTTGGACATTTGACCAAGTTGATTCAGGTTTTCATTCCTACTTTCCTGACTTTGAGGAGAAATCTGCACAGCTGGATTGGGTGATAAGCCCATTTCTCTTGTCCAAAGCAAGCGGAAGCAAGCTACTTGTCACTTATCATTTAAAACTCCTGGAAGGGTCATCTGACCGTTGCCTCCAGATGAAGTTTGCCACATCCACACTCACACAGTTTTGAGTGTGTGTGAAGCAGGAGCACCCTGACCTGGGACAGAAAGCTTTTGAGCAGCTACTATCCTTTGCCTCCACATATTTATCTGAAGCCTCCTTCTCTGCAATGACTGATCAAAACAAAGAAAAACAAAGAAACAGACTGTGCCTGGAGAAGAGCTTGATCAGCAGCTCCTCAGCAGTTGCCTCCCTGCCACCAAGACTGACAAAGATCCTCAGTGAAGCACAAGCACAAGTTTCTCAATAAAATGTAAATGCAAAAGTGATCACTCTGTTCAATGCAACAATGCAATCTTCAGTGTTGACAGCTTTTCGATCCTTAAAGAAGATATTTTAAGATGATAGATATTATTATTATTTACTTGAAGCAAATCTTTTATTTGAAATTAAGTTAATGATTTGTTTATTTATAATTAAGTTCATGAGTTCAGTTTGAGAATATGTCTTTGTTGTGATCCCGAAAGAGGGCACTTTAAGTTGATAATTACTATTTATGTGCACACATTTTTTTATTTATAATTGAGATAATTATTTCTTTTTAAATAAGTCTGTAGGTATTTTTACATCTTTTTATTTCCAAATAGTTCAAGAGAGACCACTACAAATGAGCAATGTTATGCACATTGATGGAGTTTTAAAATGTAAGTGTCTAGTTACAAAGTTTAATAAATCAGACACTAATGGCACAGCACTGTGTATTACATCTTTTTTTCAACCAAAAATGCTTTGCGCTGGTGAGGGGGTACTTGGCTGAATTTTTTTTTCAAAGGGGATACATCACTGAAAAAAGGTTGAGAACCACTGAACTAAAGAAACAATTTTCCACCCATCCACTACTATCCAAATGCAGCATTATATGAATGAAAGATTTGCTGTTCAGGCATTAGCCCTCATGGCCTTTTGTGCTGAGATAATCTGGTCTTACCCCAGGCTGAACTTAATGCACAAAGACCAATGACCCTCTGCTTTCACGGTAGATTCAGGAATGCGAAAGGAGTGTGAAGTGTACCGCTGGGATGGGTACAGAGTAGGTTTGCAGAGTAGGTGAAGGAGTGACGTGAACCAATATCTTGACATGGCCTTTCCTTTGTCAGTCAGGATTCTTCTTTCTTCAATCGAGGATGCCATTGAAGATATCGGGTAATAGAAGATAGGGGACAGAAGCAGTGTTAGTTTGTGATATGACAGCAGTTGAACCTTTTCCCTCTCCATCAGATTTTGACAGCTTTGACCAAAACCCCAAGAGGGGAAGGCACTTATCATTGCTTCCTGGAGGCTCTTTTTAAGGCTTTTGAAGAGCAGACTAATGGAGGGATTCCCGAGCCGGCTACATACTGAAGGATATTTGCCTCTTAAATGAACATAATATTAGCTACAGAAGCTTTGATGGATTAAGGTGGCATATTTTGAGATAAAAAACAAAGAACATAAAGCACAGTTGCTTCATTATTCTACTTTACACACAGCAGTGACCAATATTTTATATCGGATCTGGATACTACATCTAGATTGACAATATGTGAAGTTTGACCACAGTTTTTAAGTTCAACGAGCTAGAGATAAATGATCGCTGTCTAATAAGAACTTTATCTAATTACAAAAGTCTTGAGTTTTCTCTTGTGGGAAACACTTTTGTTGCTTTAATGCATCTTTTTGGCTGGGACTTCCAATGAGAATCGACTACTAGGTAAAGAATAAATGGCAAGTTGCAATTAATATTGAGCAATATCCAAGAAAGGGCTCCTGAAAGAGTATTGAAAATACAGGGGCTGCTATATGACAGACATCTAAAAGGTGTTGTGGTATCAAGAGCTGCATAGTATAAGGAGAACTTTTACTGAGTTATCAGGCTATTAATGCTGGAGGCACCATAGTCAGGGGCAGGATGACAAATCTATAGTCAAATTTATTCTCTTTTCTTTTATCTTTTTAAATGTATCGATTTATTTTTTTATTCTACATGAGTATAGGTCTGAGTTGCTATAAGATTTATAGGAAATATGGAAAATGGAGGATCAAATGGCCCCATCGTGCAGCCCTTCTCCACAACCTCAGGCAGTAACTTGTCGACTATTTCAGTTTTTTCCAAGATGATAAGAGATTATTACAGACATGGGATACGTTTGGCAGAACACTTAAACCGGTCAGAAAACCTTGGGCCAAACCAGTAACTTAATAATTAACAAAACAACGATTTAGGTGAAGGTGAGTAGACTGATGAGCCAAACAATGCTTTTATGCGATCAGGCATCAGTGATGAGGTCGTATTTATAGAAAATTGTTATTTATTTTCGTCTGCAAAGTTATTAGTTATTAGTTATCTCCCCTTTATCAGCAGTAGCGCGCTGGGGCGCGTGACAAGCATCGAGCCAGATCACTACCGGACTCAGAGAACACTAGGCTGTAAAGCTAGTCGCTATATGTTTGTGAGAAGTTTATGTTTGATTAAGTTGCATGTACGAGCGAATAAAGAACGCTGTTGAGACACACTTACCTGTTTCCCCTTGTTTCCCTGACGAAGAACGCACGGTAACACAGAGATATTGTTATAGTGGAATTAACACGTTAATTTTTTTTAATGCATTAACGCATGTGCAGAATGACCCGCTCCATGTACCCCTACCCGCCCTCGCTTAGAGCGACACATGCAGTGAGATCAGAGTTCGTTCACTCGAAGCAGCCGGTCAGTGTCTTTGTAGAAGAACAGTGAAATACTGAGTTCACGCTGCTCAATGATCAGAGCAGAAGCTGCAGTTGATTTGTAACGAGCTGGAGTTTCAGTGTCCTCATCCTCTCTCCTCTCACTTGAACTAATAAACACTCATCACTGGTTATCAGGACCTGATCAGTACATTAAGTAATGTAGTGTTAATGTGAAAATGACTCGTCAACATTTTGTGCTCAGTACAACACGAGACGTGATGCTCACAGTCAGGACTCAATGTTAAAATGAGCGCAGCAAAACGCAGACATGATCCAACACCAGTGATTTATAACCAAACACATGACCATAATTTAGATGACACATGTTTGTCATCTAGATCATCCCAATAAATAGTTTACTCTGGATGTGAACTAGTTCATTTTCATCTGCATGAACTGAACTTGGAACTCGTTCTTGGAACTGGCACAACACTGCCTCTACAGATGGACTCACAATCAGATATCCCATTAACATTTAATTGTGTAAAGGTTTTGATGTTTGTTTGATTTAAAACGAAAAGAAAAAAGTTTACTTCAACCATCCTATATTTCCAAAAATAAAAGAAGAGCAAAGGCTAAGATGCCCCGATTGTTTAGAATAAAGGTTATCTTTGACTTTGATTTTTTTTTTAAAATGGTGTTGTTAGGGCCCGAGCACTGACATCAAAGGTCAGATGAGGCCCTATTGAAATTGTAAGGATTATTATTATTATTATTCAGGCAAATAAATTGGCTTTTTGAGGGCTTTAACATGCTCAAATTCTTACCAAAATTTGCAGAAAGTTAGAAAGTGGTGAAAATTTACGTATTCTGAAGGAATTTTCAATGGGCGTCGCAAAGTGGCTTCAACGGTGCCCTCCAAGACCCCCGGAACGTGTTCACATTGACCGATCGTCACAAAAATCGATATACAGGTGTATCATGACCAGACAAACAAAAAAGTATGTCGGTGCAATTGGAAAAACACAACAGGAAGCCTGCTATTTTGCATTTAGTGACCATTTTGGCCATATTCCACATTTTTACTTTGATGTACTTGTACCAGGGCTTTCATCGTATCAACTTCAAATTGAGATAAAGCGGTGTTTTCGACTCCAAATGAGCGTTAATGTGACCTTGATTTATATTTTTGTGTAACGTATTGAATTTCTGGGATTTTTCTTGTTCAGTCCAAATGATCAACAGTAGCTGAAATGAGCAGTTAGTGTGTATTATTTTACAGTTTTTAGTCCTATTTTACTAGATTTACCAGAAGGACAATTAACACCCGGGCTTCCCCTCTGATGCATAGGATATGTATTATGAGGCCTTTTCTTTTGCCCTTAATCAGATCAAGGTGTATAACCAGATGTAAGTGGAGGGTGGTGCAAATACACGATCATGGTCTTAAACAGGCCACCACAACATCTGCTTTCCAGATAAGACTGAGGTTATGAGTCTAACGCCCAATTCAGGCCTCTGCATCGAATCTATGCCCTAGCTATTGCGTAGCTACCATGTAGACGTGTACCCTACACCGTACCCTACCCTGTGCCCTACCCCGTACCCTCACTAGACGAAAAGCAGTGTTATTGTCCCAGGAAACCTCTTCGGACAGGCCTAATCCCCTGCTGTAACCAACTGTTTCCATGATGTTACCTCGGCGTTCGCCAGTGACAATAAGCTGAGTCTATCGGCGTTTGCGAACCTTAAGGGGGATATGGAGAACAAAGGAGAGAGCCGCGGGGGGGCTCGCTCCGCCGCGCGGACCGATCGCAACGTGTGATCTAATTAGCATATGAATCGGAGTCCAGCCGCTGGCTACAGCCTCTCTCTATTCACCATTGGAGGAAACCACAGACCCTTGAAACCAAATGTCACTCGTGATTGGCTGGTAGAAGTGTTGCTATTGGTCACCTTATGGGTCATTGCAGTGCACACGTGGGGTCACAGCATTCCGCACGTGGGGTAAGCCCCTCCCACACAATATTAATAATAAAAATGTATATATTAATATTTATTATTTATTAGTAAGCCTTTACCAAAAGCACTGCAGTTAATTAAAACTAAACATTCATGTGATGCTTGATGTTATAGGTGAACATATTGTACAGGGAACAAATGTGAACAAGGTATATGTGGAGTCAAAGCTTTATTTACATACAGCAAAAATATAGTACAAAAACTCAGGTGAGGCTTGAAATGACATGACTTCTTTGTGGGACTCTGTCTGAATCTTCTCCAGTGTGTAGACGTCTGTGGTGTGTAGCTGTGAGATCCAGTGTAGCTTCCAGTCTTATATGAAGTGTGGGACACAGGTCGGTGCGCTCCTGGCTGTGGAAGGATGGATCCATGTCATCTGTCCCGCTTCAATCAGCTGTAAACACATTCAGTAAAATTAGCACAGTTCAATGACAACATACACCTTTACATGTAACTGGAAAATTATTTAATGAATATAACCTTACCCTCTTTCTTCTCCGACAACTCCTCAATGCTGATGTAAGGTCTGGTCGGATCATACTGGCTCATAGTGTGACTTACTACATCATGGACAGCAGCTGGAAAACAACACGAGTAACATGACTTTATTATTAATAAACGGAAATAGCCGCGCTGCATCACCGTTGGAAGATCCACAGCAAAAAAACACCAAAACAATTCATAAACAGTTACTTACATTCAATGGCTTAATTTTCTGCACTTTAAATCAGGACTTTCAGCGTCTCAGCCTAACGCCTCTTTGTTTGTGTGTGTGGGGGGGGGCTGAGGCTGTGATAACAGAAGAGAAAAAAGTCACGTTGATGAAAAAACTTAACGAGAACAAACTGTTACATCTAAGTAATTCATACATATTTACACATGCACTAGATCTGCTCCAGCACTCAATGCTGTATTCGTATTTTAGCAACTTTCTCGCTATCCCAAAGTGGCGGACATGCTTTCAGATGTACCAGTTAGCTTCGTAGTTAGCATGGCGGCTCCTAGCTTAGCTCTCACCTTAACTCAGGGACTGTGCATCCGTCTTCTCCGCCTCGACTCATCCACACCGGGCCCGCGGCTCTGCTTACACACGCACTCATCTTCTCCTCCAGGGAACAGCGTCGTGTCGACTTCAGCAAGTTATTTACCCCGAAGACAGAGTCACTCGTACGGAACAAGCTAAACACGAGCCGCTTCCTGTCTGCGGGACACTCGACGCTGCACTGTGTTTACGAGGCTGTGATTGGACAAGCCCATCAGCTGATGACGCGAGCGGGTGACGTGAGGTTTTCACAGTATCTCCACAACTGTCCTTGTCATATTAAAGCAGCGGTTACTTCATAATGGATGAGTATGTGACTGAGGCCCAGTTAATTTTTTCTGGTGTTTAGTAAATTTACACACATGATTCACGCTGTTCTGTGTTCGTAACCTTATAGTTGAATGCACTTATTGTAAGTCGCTTTGGATAAAAGTGTTGACTGTTTTAATGGAATACTGAGAAAGTTTAATAACAACAATTAGACAATTGAAGTTCAAATTATGAAGGAATTTCAGCTCTATATTGTGTCTTCTTTATATTTAAAATAATAATCAAACTGAGTGGAGATGTATGTTGTAGCCAAACAGCCGGCTGCTGTGTTTTGTCACTGTGCAGTCCATGGGGGATTAAATATTACACTGAAAAAATAAATCATTAAATCAATGAATGTTTCATAGCAATTTTGAAAGTAGTGGTGAAAAGGTACCATTTATAATTCATGGAACAGCTTAGTTTGCCATTGACATGTGAATTTGATGCCAGTATTTTGGGAGGACAGATATTTTTATGGAAAGCCAGTAGAAGTTTGGAGCTTACAGGACACAGATGATCATACCCAGCATAATTTCTTTGCTGGTAGAGGTGTGGTTAACACTTCCTCTGTGCATTTAACCAGCACAATTGAAAAAGTGACTGTAATCATGCCACTCTGTACAGTTGTTGAGATTTAGGATTGTTTTGGATGACAATAAAAATTTGAAATAAAGTGCATTGTTTCATTTCTTTTGACTGCATTGACCTTTGTTCGTGGTATACAATATAATTCATTATAGCACACTTACTTACTTAAGAACAATTTAAAATTTCAGGTTTAATATTTATTTTAAGCCTGGTTTACTCAGCCAGATAGTTTGTTTGGTACCTCTTACAAAAAGGTGTTATCTGCTCTCAGGGAAACTGATTTGCATTTGTGAAGCTCAGAGCATTGTCATTTGCATGTGAAAGCGTCCTCTAGGCGTTGGAGCAGGGGGGTCAACTCTCAACAGCTCTCAGGCTTGACAACTGCAGGAACCCTGAGCGTTTCCTTTGCTGCCTGCAGATACGTGTGAAAGTCGTTAACCGAAGGATGTGCCAACACTTTCCTGCGACACAGATTGACACAAACGCTTCTTTTCATGCAGTGCCTGATGTGCACCTTCCATAAAACTATGCATCGTGGCAATGCAGACTTCCAGAGCTGTCATCGCCTCACTCAGTTTTATGGTCGTATAGACCATCTCCTCACACTTCTTTCTTTTCTTCTTCGTAGTTTTTTAAGAAAAAGTAATTCTTCAACATCTATCAGCTCCAACGTGAGAACACCTCCCATTGTTCTGAATTAAACAGAGACTCCAGAGAATTTATAAATAAGAAGACCTGAAACCAGAAGACACGACTCAAAACTCTATGGCCACTAGTGTGTCAGCTCCACGCCCCCGATTGTTTTGGCAGTGTAATTGCAAAGCGACACATCTACATACAACAATGAATAATCACAACGGCTTAGGCCCCGTGTTTAGGTTACGTTCATACCTACAGCGTAGCTTCGACTCAGAACCATGAATAGGCCTTTAGTCAACAACTTTTTCACAATTGTGCTAATTCTTTTTAAATTAAGAAAATTTTTAGTAATAAAAAAACTTAAATAACACTTAACATAGTCAGTGCCCTAAATCCTTATGTAGCTAGGATGCCAGAAGCTTTTTTCATTTCATAACAGAAGCTTCTTTTCACCTTCAGCATCTTGTCGATGTCGATGGTGTTTTTGATATGGCAAATATCATGGACGGTTTCCACCATGAAACTGCAGTAAACAAACATCAGTCTCAGAAAAACACATCCAGGCAGTCAGGGATGGATTTTTCTATGTAATTTCACTGAAGCATTAGAGTGGTATCAGAGTAGGAGTATGGTGTCGATAATTATCAGTATTGTACAAGATAATTTAGCTAATTTAGCTAAATTAGCAGTTTAAGGTCAAAGCTGGGGATCAGGAACAAGGTTTACCTAACATTAGCAACATATTATCAGCTGTATGATATTGTAGCTTTCTTTTATTTCCTTTACAAAGTTTTTGCTTCGAACACGTCTGCCTGATTTACTCCCGCAGATACTGTATTAATTTAGATTTTTTTATAAAGTCCCAAATCTGTTAATATTGTTGCTAAAAATAGGGTTGAAAAAGTAATTGGGATGGAACCATTGGGAATTTAGGACGTGATATGTGACACCACTAGAACTTAGATTTATTTTATTTGTTTTTCAATCTTAATCTTAAACTATCATTTGGACTTGTCATCAATAAAAAAAACTAATATTAAATGTATATAATCCGCCTTCTGTCATTGATCTTTCTGTTTCCAAAACAATATACATATAAAATGGGGATTTTGTTTTCCATTTTCATTATTTTATTTTCATTCTACTACATTTGTTTATAGGGCTTGTGCTGTTAAGATCTAGATAAAGTTTTCAAACTATGAATATACTCACACTTAGACCTGGTTTTGTTTGCTTATGTACTTTTACTAATTTCAAGGATCTAAATACGTAATTCTACACTTCATAGCACATTTCATTCATTTCCTAAAGCATATCACACATTAACTAATGTATTTGAAAGCCTGGATTTTGTTAAGTTGGTCAATAGACTAACTCTTTCTCAAAGAAACCGTGATCACTTCAGCTATCAGTAGTGAATTATAAAAAAAAACACTCACTCCAGGAACGTCAGCACAAACACATGCACATTATACTGTACTTCCTGTTTAGCACAGTAATCTTGTAGGCAATTGTAAAAAAAACATTGCTTATTTTATCATCATGTTTGCGTTTGAAACTTTTGTAAATGAATTCATCAGCATTTATCAGGAAAATTTAATCAATCAATCAATCAATCAAGTTTTATTTGTATAGCCCACATTCACAAATAACAATTCGTCTCATGGGGCTTTAACATTGTGTGACATCCTCTGTCCTTAACCCTCAACAAGAGTAAGGAAAAACTACTAAAAACCCTTTTCACAGGTAAAAATATGTAGAAACCTCAGAGAGAGCCACATGTGAGGGATCCCTCTCTCAGGACGGACAGAAGTGCAATAGATGTCAGGTGTAAGAAAACATCATCAGGATTTTTAGCAGCATCCATTAGGCTAAACATTTTTCAATACTATGTGTCAGGCAGTCCCGCTGCAATCACAGTCTCTGGCCAGCAGCAAGACCACGATCCAGCATCAGGATGGGATCCACTATAATCCACAGTCATTGTCCACCGCCGCCAGTTAGAATCCATTATCAGCTGCCGCCTCGGTCGTGGTCCCTAATGACTGATATTTGTGGAAATAGGAGCATAAGACTTCATCTGCTCCAGCTTCTTTATTCTCTTCTGATTTTTATCAGTTAGACCTTTATTTCTTTCTTGGGCAAATGACCCCGCAACTGGCCATTCAAGTCCACTAACACATAAGCTTATCACTTATCTGCTTATGACTCCATCTGGCATTCTGGAACAAAACATTGCTTCTGACCGGGCAACTAGTTGTACTTCAGCTAGAAGTACTTCTTTTGGACTGATTTAATTTACTTGACACTTTTGCTTTGCTTTGTGTTTTGCCTCATTTTATTATATTTGATTGTCAAATAAATTGTTCACAGTTTAGTTTTAACTTGGCTGTGGACTGATTATTTCCCTTGTGGGATTCAATTAACACACCACAACCTTTTTCAAATTTGTTCCGTGACAAATGGTCCCGACCAAGCTGTCGATTACACCAAGGTCAGATTGTAACCAGGTGGGAGTTATTGCCTGTGCCAGGCACGACCCGAAGTCGCCCCAGAAACCAAACCACCACTGTTAAACAGAGAATATAATAGAATTTCTTTCCAGAATCAGTGTAGTCCATAATTGTACATTCAAATGAAATGAGGGTTTTGGGGAAATATTATTACATTTTTAAAGCCTATGCCATATTTCAGAACAAGATCAAGAGTGTTATTCAAACAGTGTGATCGAAGCAAATACAATAGGGTCCTTGCAGGTGTTTCTGCCCAAGCACTAATAATATTTTTAACAAAAACAATAGGGTCCTTGCACTGTCAATGCTCGGGCCCTAACATAAATCAGAGCAAAAACAATAGGGTCCTTGCACTGTCAGTGCCGGGGCCCTAGATATTATATTTGGGCAACGATTCATTTTACAACTTAAATAAACTTAGAAAAGCTATGAATCTTTATACTAAACAACTTTAAGTTGTGCCACCAACTGCTCTTGCACTCCCGGATCCACCACGGCTCCCGGATCAGTCATTAGTGCTCAACCAGACAAGTCCTCTAAGTGCATTCCCTTTCTATTTCTCTTAGCCTTCTTTTTCTCTTTCCTTACTCCCTCTGGCAAACATTACCATATTGTCTACCTTTTTCTCCATTCCCTACCCTTCATGTCTTCTACACAGGAAACCCATGTGCTCATCATCCATGCACACTAACGTGCTCTCCCCTGCACACTCATACACTACAATAACATTACTTATGGCAAACATTTTAACCCCCCTTCCTTTATTACTTTTGCTGTTTTCTTTGCTCTGTTTTTATCATTGATAATGTATTAAAGTCCTGTTCCCCCTCTTCTTTTTTGCTGTGACATGTGTTTTTATGTGTCAATATGAATAATTAATAAAAAAACATTTAAAAAGCGATTTGTAATGGTAAGTTTGGTTTTAATTAGTTATTTGATTATATGAAAACACAGTGACATGTCATGATTGACAGCTAAAACTGACTCGCAATTGGTCAGGTGCTTGTTATGGGGCAACCTTGCTAGTGTGACTCCATCCCCGACTGCTTCTGTGCAGACTCTGCCTCCAATTGTGCAAGATGGCAGTGCTCATATCCAGTATATTTTGATTTTATCTATTTCCATCTTTATATGCAGTCTGTATTTGAGAGAGTTTCCTGATTGCTTAACATTGCACTAATCGTCAAAGTCGACATTTTGATTTATCTCCACTATTCCTTACTTCAATAGGCATTAAAATGTATGAATGTATGAATAATCATGTATATAATGTCTTCCTACTGTGTGTGCGTGTTTGATTTCAGAAAAGGTACACTGGTAAACACAACAGTGCTGGTGTTTATTGCTGGCTTACTCATGGGCTTCAGCAGAATTTGTGGTTCACCAGAGATGGTCATCTTTGGCCGCTTCATCACTGGAATTCACTCAGGTACACAAATATGCAGACACACAAACGTCCATGTACACCATATGGTAAAATATATGCAGTCATGAGTTTAGATTTTGCAGTTTCAACCTGACAATGGCCATCCCATAGAAAATATTTTACAGGATTGATTTGGGACTGCTTCATTTAAAAACTTATTAAAAATATATCTTTTCCCTTAATTTTCTAGGGTGCACTAAAAACGGTTTATTCTTTATGTTCTTCCTTGGTTTTAATAGTAGCAGAACTGTAATCATTTTTCATCTCACTTGGATTTGAATCAACAATCATATACCGTTATAATCTCCAGGGATTAATCTGCCTTGTTTGGCCCTCAACAAACTGTTGTCCTTGTTGTATATGTTTCACTGTTGACTCTGTTAGTCCAGCCAGCTATACTTTTGACAGTATAGTAGAATCCTACAATTAATTCTGCAAAGAAGACTGTATACTGTCAAGAATACTGTCATTTGTTATAGAGGGGTTTGTCTCTGCTTTTACTGCAGGCATCTCTCTAAGTGTCGTACCAATGTATCTGGGTGAGATAGCACCTAAGAACCTGCGAGGCTTCCTGGGTCTTGTGCCGAGTATCTTTATCGGCATGGGAGTCTTTGCTGCCCAAATCCTTGGCCTACACGAGCTTCTAGGAAAGGTAGTCAAAAAGTTGTTTTTTAGAGTTCTTCAGTTCCACAATTACTTCATAAACCTCAGAGTCAAAATGTAATTTTTCAACATTTCACGATATTTTAATTTACTATTCAAAGGCTAGACAAGGTATAATGACTGAGGAAGTAAGATATTACGCATGGTTAAAGCTCAGAGCCCAAAGAAGTCCAGCTGAGGGTGCTGGGTGGTAAAAACCTGTCGGATCACCTATTAGACTTGTAAATTGATTGAACTTGAAATGGATTGTAAAAGAGAAGAATATTGATTATGTTGATAAGAATGATGAATTTATTTGTATCTCTGCTTTTATTGTGGATATAGCACTGTGATGGTATGCAACATGTGATTAACTTGTGGATCGTTGTAACATTCAATTGCACACAGAGAACATGATGATCATAAAATGCATGCCCAAAAACCTTGGTCAACACCCCCCCCCCCTAACAGATTTATATCTTTAGCATTTGTGAAAGTCTGACTGTGTTGCAACTTTCACAGGAGGAGCACTGGCCCCTTTTTCTCTCTGTTGTGGTGGTACCCACCTTCATCCAGTTGATGCTTTTGCCATGGTTCCCAGAGAGCCCCAGATACCTGCTAATTGAGAAACACAATGTACATGCCGCCATATCAGGTCAGTGTTGTGGCACACTCATTTAAACATTAGAGCAATAACTGGCCCAATAAAACACATTTCTGTTATCAGTTGTAATACATTTTGTTTCACGTTTTTTATGCTGTGACAGCTTTTTGTTGTGTGTACCTTCAAATTAATAAAAGAGCTTGTCATCATAGAAATTACCAAAGTAATCAAAACCACCAGTGATGTGGCATAGGTGAGGCATGTACAGAGAGAATAATTAGACCAAGAATTAACCCTTGTTGCGCACCCATTAAAAGGTGCTGATGACTGTCTGACTGTCCGACATCACCATCCTCAGGCGCTCAGCCAGATCTGCTCTGACTTTCCTATTGTTCAGTTACTGATGTGTCCTGAGCTGGTAAAGCTCCAATGACTCATGATAGATGTTCTATTGTGGTTTAACCTTTTGCTCTCTATCCCTTGTCTCTCAGCTCTGAACTGGTACAGAGCCAAGTGTAACATCCAGGCTGAGATTGAAGAGATGCAGGAGGAGCAGCACTCCCTCTCATCAGTGGAGACACTGTCAGTATGGAAACTGTTGCTAGATGACACAGTCCGTTGGCAAGTGCTCAGTGTGGTGGTCATCAACATCGGCATGCAGTTGTCTGGCATTGATGCTGTAAGGACTTAAAATTTTCCCTATCATTGTAAGACCTGAGGAGTCCTACCTCAGGAATATTATTAAATATATTGTGCGTGATGCAGCACAGGTTCGTTTAAATCACGGGGCAAGAGACGTGTTTAAATCAATATGAAAACTACTTTAATAAACAAAAAGCATATAATCAAAACACAATAAACACACAAAATAAACCAATAATCAATCACACAAAATAAACCAATAATCAAAACACAATAACCACACAAAATAAACCAAACACTTGAGTTAAAAGATATAAAGTATTTGGACAGGGCTGTATGGAAGCCCATTTCCACCACAAAAAATAAAATTTGTATCTCATAATTATGAGATAGCATCTCATTATTATGAGATAGCATCTCATAATTATGACTTAGTATCTCATAATTATGACTTAGCATCTCATTATTATGACTTAGTATCTCATAATTATGACTTAGCTTCTCATTATTATGACTTAGTATCTCATTATTATGAGATAGTATCTCATAATTATGACTTAGCATCTCATTATTATGAGATAGTATCTCATTATTATGACTTAGTATCCCATAATTATGAGATAGTATCTCATTATTATGACTTAGTATCACATTATTATTACTTAGCATCTCATAATTATGACTAAGTATCTCATAATTATGACTTAGCATCTCATAATTATGAGATAGTATCTCATAATTATGACTTAGCATCTCATTATTATGAGATAGTATCTCATTATTATGACTTAGTATCTCATAATTATGAGATACCGACTGCAGGGTCTGTCGTGGGAGACTGTGTGTGTGTGTGTGTGTGTGTGTCGGGGGGGGGGGGGTATGCATGCTTGTCTCTGTTCCTCTTCACTAAAACTGATAATCACATGTATTTTTTAGTTATTATCCGATGATGACCGATCATGACTTCGGATCGCTCCGTCACTTTAACGCTGCCAGTCCTGACTGTGCGCGTCACGTTACGTCTCGTGTTGTGTGGAGCGGGGGACTACGTGCACACGGTGTTTAAACATGTGTTTCATGAGCTCAAACAAACACAAAGTAAACATCAGTCCTGTTGGTGTCCTAATAACTTGTGATCAGTGCTGGTGTTTATTGTTAAAGTGTACAGTGAGCGCGGGACAGAGGGAAGTGAGGCGGAAGCAGACTCTGACACACACAGGACTACCGGACTTTTAATGAGCGTTCTGATGCTGGAGCAGCGCTGGTTATAATTTTTCAGCGGCAGCACATCGCTAAGACAATAAACGGAGCAGAAAACATGGATCGATCCTGTTATGTCTCTGTATCGATGCACAGTCGCCCACTTCCGCGAGGGCGGCTGTCACCGCAGCCGCTCAGCCTCGGCTTTTCTGTTCTGTGGCGCCCCGCCCACAATCCGTATCTCATAATAATGACTTAGTATCTCATTATTATGAGATAGCATCTCATAATTATGACTTAGCATCTCATAATTATGACTTAGCATCTCATAATAATGAGATAGTATCTCATAATTATGACTTAGTGTCTGACTGAGGGCGGGGTGCAGCAGAGCAGGTGAGCAGTGATAGAGAGGCTGGGAACTCATTGAAGTATAGATAAAGTTCGAGTTAATGATAACTACGCCCGTCACTGTAACCGAAATACAATATTTGCAGGTAAAGGCATACGAGACTAGGCTTATGGGCGTTCAACAACATGGATAAAAGGTATGTTTTCCGCTACTTTGACTGTAGTCTCACTGTAGTTTTCACACCACCACAGTGTGCTGGTTAAGCTAACGGTTAAGCTAACAGCAAATTGTTGTAGCTTAAGCTGTCTGTATGAAGCCTTCCTGTTCAGCTTTGTTTGTAACATTATAACATGATAAATTCATGTAAATTTACAAGATGTCTCAGATGTCAAAACAATAAATTACCTAAGCTAAATTTGGGTTATACAACCTGTATGTTCCGGTGCCTTTGCAATTCATATCAATATTATCCATGGTGCATTGCAGAACACAGTAGTGGTGTCAGAGATTTGATTAAAAAAAAGTACAAATGCAAAGTTACAATGTCACTACCCTACCAAAAATCACATAGCTCATATATAGCCAAAGACTGTTGTTGTGTATATATGATGTATGTATGATGATATCCTCCATAACTTTCCTTGTTATGCATGCTTACAGGATGGATGATCTAAGTGACTTCTTGAGAGAGAGAAATGTTCCTGAGGAAACAATAGAGACCCTTGAGCATGAGAAGGTACTTAACTTCAAAAACAGAATATTTGAGTCAAACAACTGTTCTTTACATGACAATTTCTATTGCTTCTAAATTATTGTCTCTGAAAATGACCATGAGCTTTTTTAGCATTTTCGTTTCATTAAACTGTAGATAACTAAATATTATCAAAAGTGATTGGGTTATCTAATCATTATTTCTCATTTTTAAACAATCCTTTTTTCCATGTTTAGATTGATACCAGCACCATACAGCTGATGACAGATGAACAATTAAAGACATATTTGCCATCATATGGTGATCGCCTAGCAGTGTTAGGATTTTGTAGGAGGAAAGAGAACAGCCACAACAACCCTCGCAAATCAAAGCTTTTTGAGCGACTGAAACAAAAACTGGCCAAAAGAAAACCTTCTGATGAAGGAGGCAGTAGCAGAAACCAAGGGGAGCCCTCACAACCATTTCAGAAAAGAAATGCTCTCAAGACAATAAGAAAAATAGAAATAGGATGGATGCATTCTGATGATGGAAAACAGCCTTTCAAGCAAGTGAGAGCCAAACGAGGAGGTGGAACAAGAAAGGTCAACATTCCAAAGGATGCTCAGAAAAGGGAGTTGATGCAGGAAGGAATTGACCTGTTCTTTCCAGGCGGGAGAAGTAGTCTGGGGCCCTTAACAGATTTTGAGTTAGATCTCAAAGATTATCAAGAGGTGACAGTTGACAATGTAATTACAGTTGGACAATTGTACACTGACACAAAACTCCCTCTTCTTAGGTTTTATTTGACCACACAGAAAAAAACGATCAACAGTCCACACAGCACAAGCTCGGCTCCATCTTTGGAGACACAAGAGAGCTCTCAGAATCAGTCCTCCACTTCTTCTCTCAGTGTTTCTACAACACCGCCATCTGCTTCATTTGAAACACTCAACACTGAAGTGATATTTCTTGGAAACACTACAAGTGATGACAATATTGACTTTGTATTATATTCCACACAGGATGGGCGTGAGGATGTTTTTGAGAGCAGCGACGTTGTTTTCGTAGGAGACTTTTCTGAAAATGAGCAACAGAATTTGGATGACACACTGCCTGTCTCACTACAAACCACGCCATCCAGTGAAAGAGTGAAGAGAGTATTGGTTGTTCATAGAGGGCAGGTACTGCCAGAGCTCATGGCACATTTCTGTGATGATGGACTTCAAGATGTTGACATCAAAATCCAACTTGTACTGCCAGATGGAACACATGAGATGGGGTATGATGATGGAGGAGTTGTGAGAGATTGTCTCTCAGAATTCTGGAATGAATTCTATGAACAATGCGCAACAGGAAATGCTCTTAAAGTGCCTTTTCTAAGGCATGATTTTGGACAGCAGCAGTGGGAGAGTATAGGTCGAATAATTGCTTTTGGGTGGGCAAGGGAGAAATATCTTCCTGTGAAGATCGCACCTGTCATATTAGAGCAGGCCGCCTTTGGATATGCGAAGAGCAATGTAGTGGAGAATTTCCTCAAATACATGCCTGAGTCTGAGCGTACAGTGTTTGAATCATGGAGATCAGATTTTAACAGTGTTGACTAAGAATAATTATTTGACATCCTGGACAACCACAGCTGCAGAAGGGTCCCAACAGCCAGCAATGTCAATGAAATCCTCCAAGAACTTGCCCACAAAAGGCTTGTCCAAGAGCCTGCCTACGTCATTGAACAATGGGCAAAAATACTCAGCCCGGCGGTGCTGAGCCTTCAAGACCTTACAACTGCATACGAAGCCCTGCAACCAACTGTGAGAAAGGTTGTTAAGTCTCTCACCTTCCCAGAGACAATGAATGTCCACCAGAAGGACATTCAAAAGTACCTTACCACATATTTGAGGAATGCTGATATGCAGCATCTGTGTTTGTTCCTAAGGTTCTGCACGGGCTCAGATCTATTCCTGGGGAAAGAAATTATTATTGATTTTACTCAGATTCAAGGTTTTCAGAGAAGACCTGTGGCCCATACTTGTGGCTGTGTCCTGGAGCTGTCGGTTCATTACGACAGCAACCCTGACTTCAGCTCCGAAATGAACATGGTGTTGGAGTCTAATGTGTGGGTCATGGACATAATCTAATCTAGTCCAGGGAGTTTGTGTGTGTTTATGGTATTCACACACAATTTCAATGTAAAATCTTGTTATTTCAGTGACCATGCATCCTCATGTAAAACCTAGAATAAGACTGAAACAGTTCAAAAGATAGCTCTGAAGACCAACTGTCCTGTTTGATACCTAGATCATTTGTTAAGGATAAAAGCATAAATCATAATAGCATCATGCCATTGGAGATCAAGGAGGGCAAATATGTAAGTTTAAAAAAAATTTTTTGGCACTTTTAAATGTCAAGGTCTATGCTTTAAGCTTTTTGTTTTTGAGCTAAATATTGTTTTGTAAAGTTAATACTACAAAAGTAACATTCTGGCTGGCATTAGTTAATGTCACTTAAGTTTAAGGGTTAATGTCTTAATCCCATTGTGAAGAACATGCATCTATGGCAGAATGACCATTGTCAGATTTTTTGGAACCAATACATGCCTAAAGTAAGGGATGTAAACATTTAATATCAAAAGTAAAATAGTGTTCTTTTGCTCTAGGGGAATGTCAATAATGAGTTATGAAAAGAGCACTATGATACAAATCACTTGCTTATCTGTTTAACTCTCAGGGTTAGTTACTCAAAACAACCACTTTGTCTTAGAATTTCTTGGCTATATCGTCAAACATATCCAGTTACACACCTACAGCATGGTCATCATCATTTTTCTTATAAGTGTACACGGTACATTTGTTCTTACAAAGTTTAGATACCCAATAATAATTTTTGTTTACACATAAAGGCATAAAGGGAAGATAGGAATATGTGTACGAATATTTACACAAAATTAGTTGGGAGCTGTGAATTCACTGGCACTGTGTAGTCATGTTATTTTATTGTCAAAGTTTTGACAAATGTTGTACTGTACTGTTACCATATGGTGCATACTTTTAAAGATGCATCTATATGTAGCTATTTATATGTTAAGCCGATGATGCTCTTCTTTGCGCTTTTTGCATTTTCAATTAAGAAGAAGGAGGCAGCCCTGGGTCTCATGTCTTTTGTTCTGATCTGGTCAAATAAAAAGTAAAAAAATCATCAGCTGCTGGTGTGTGTGTGTGTGTGTTTGTCTGCCTGGCTCTGTTTCTCTGTCAGTTGGAATCAGTCACCCCGCGCAAGATAACGATATTGCGCAGCTATTCACCGAGTATAAAAGTATTAAAATGCCTCACATTGTTGTCTCCTATTTAAGACCAGAGTGCTACTGACATTAACATATAGAATTAAACAGCTGATGACTCACATGGGTGGCGAATAACCAGCCCAAAAATGTACTGTAGGTCTATGTATTAATTAATAATTAATAATTCGATAACAGGGTGTCTATATCAGCTTGCCAAGCGTGCTTCCAATCATGAACAGCGCTGTCTACACAATCAGTAACATGGACAGATCAGGTAATACAACTTTGGAAAAGCACAAACATTCAGCACCATGGACAGCGGCCTGCGAACGCAGACACCTGAAGTGCGTTCAGAATGGAATCGCTGGTGTGAGTTTATTCCTTTTGTTTCATTTAGCAGGAGCGCTGAAACCTCATCTAGTCACATTTAGAAATCTAGTCACTTTAAAAAAATGAATTACATTTAGTTAATTACAAGAAACATCATCACCATTGTTGATTTTTCCTAAAAATATGTTCTTTACATGCTAGCATTGCAAGAATTTCAAAATCAGGTTTGAAAAAGAAGTTGAAAAGTTTTCTCATGTGTTATCGCGTCTCGCTTATCTTCCGACCAACGATTGAGTTTTCCTTCAACCCTTCCGGGGGGCGCAAAGATTCACCTATAGCCTCATCTTCACAAATAGCACAGTCTTTTTTACAAAATGGCTACATCAGCAACATAATAATTATAAAAGAAATGACTACAATGGAACTCTAACAGATGTAACATTTTGGCATGAACATGCTCAAAATGAAAAATATGAATGTTTTCATAATCTGCACATGCTCTTTGCATAGTGTATTACGCCTGGGCCAAACTGCCTATACCTCTCTACCTGTGTGTTGGCTACCTCGCTGAACTGCAGCAGATCGCATGCGTGTGTGGTGTACACACATACAGCGCTGTTGCTGACAGCCCTGTCTTTGAACAAGGAGATTGGATTTGATGATGGCCATCAATAAAAGCATTGTTAACAAATGAAGGGATTCCATCCACAGAAATGCTAGATGGCTTTTAATTTGAAATGGATACAAATGGATGAGTTACAAAATGATTTATATATTTTTTTCATTTCATTTTTATGACATATTCTACAGATTGATATTGAAACTGTAGCAAAAATTGACAGTGATCTATTTTTCATGTGCCTGTATTTCAGATGGCATGTCCAACAAATAAAACATATTTGTTTACAACGGTAGGCCTAGCTGACGCTGTTTATCATAAACACACTTCATTCCCCCAGTCCATCAGCAATCATTGGACGAAGTCTTAGATAAAGGTCTGTAATTTCATACACATCATCAGACATTGCCAGGTTGTGTTCAGCCATAAGTTCCATACATAAGTGAAACAGATCCTCATCACAAGGGTAGTCCTTAAAACAACAGTCCTCTCTGCATAGTTCTACTTTCATTTGATTAGCTGGCTGCAAGAAATTTTGAGCCCCGTAAAGGTTTGGAACTGCAAACATTATGGAGGGGAGACCATTAGGAGCCCGAGGATTGTTTGTTGTTCTTATGCGATGGTCATTCCAGGCAGTTACAACTTCATCAAGCTCCTCCTAAATATTGGACAGAAAAAGAGTGAATTTGTTAAGATATAATTCGTGTTATATGCCCTTGGCTCTCTATAGTTATGGGAGACAAGGGATGGCTGTATCAAAGGGATTGAT
Organism: Limanda limanda; assembly: GCF_963576545.1. Taxonomy (NCBI): domain Eukaryota; kingdom Metazoa; phylum Chordata; class Actinopteri; order Pleuronectiformes; family Pleuronectidae; genus Limanda; species Limanda limanda. Next base: position 215,553 of record NC_083650.1, read on the forward strand.
TTTAACAACACCACTTTCATCAAGAAGGAATGAACTAAGAGTCTTGTCATCAATTTAATTTATGACCACTTCTGTCCTGACCTGGAATGTAAAATGGTATATCTGTGTGAAAAGGTATGCAGCTTTTACAACCAAAACATAGATTTTCAGGAAAGACAGTAATTTCTTAGATGTGACATGAAGTTTATATTTTGATTAGAACTGATAATGTTGAAGTTAAAATTGTTTAAGTTTAGAGAATAATCTCTTGGGTAAAATGTGAAAGTTTTCATCTATGCTTATTTCAAACCCCCATGCTGCTACAGCTAACTACAGTACATGGCTGACAGGGCTGGGGATGGACGTAACACTCTTTTAATCTTACTTTGGAAGTCAATCAATCAATTAATCAAATTTTATTTGAATAGCTCACATTCACCAATCACAATTTGTCTCATAGGGCTTTAACAAGCTGTGACATCCTCCGACCTTGACCCTCAACAAGAGTAAGGAAAAACTACTAAAAAACCCTTTTAACAAGGTAAAAATCTCTGAATCCTCAGAGAGAGTCATGTGTGAGGGATCCCTCTCCCAGGAGGGACAGAGTTGCAATAGATGTCACATGCAATGGAGAAAATCAGAAAGATAAGGGTATTTGCAGCATTGATTAGAATAAACACTTTTCAGCATAATGGAAGGTAAATTAATTGAAGTCAGAAATATTGTCAAAATACTTATTCCTAGTCAAAAAATAAGGGTACTTTGTGTCAAAATTTGAAAGCTCTAATAGAAGAGTGCAGCTAGTTATAGATGCTTGGACAAACAGTCTTACAATCGTCCCCGGTCTCCCTTACATCTGTAATCAATAGGTTTTTGGGATACTGTACCTGTATGGTATTTTGGAAGCAAAACTGGATCAGAGATTTGTCAAGGAAGCTGTCAACAAAATAGCCATCTGCTTTCAGCTGGTCGAAATGGTCCATCCAAAACTGGGCACATTCACTTCTCAAGGTGCACCACCAACGTTCAATCCTCTGATTACCAGTACTTGGACCTAAAGTTACACACTCAGTACCATTCTCATCCTCATTGGTGTGCAGAAACTTTTGCATTATTGCAAGGTGGGTATTCTCTGTACCGTGATCTAACCGGATTTTATGCGGACATCCATTGTTTTCGGTCACAGCATCTATGAAGTAACCTGCGATAATACGAGGGTCATTGTTTGTTTTGAATGCTTCTAGCCATATCATTTTTCTTGAGAAGCCATCTATGCAACCACTGATACATATGCCATAAGGCTTTAATTTGTCATAGCCGTCTATATGCCATACGTAGTTTGGCCCACGGCTAACATACACACGCCGTCTCAAGCGATTTCGGGCACGCATATCTACCCCATTACTGTCCATCAGTCGCATCAATTGACGCACAGTTTCTCTGTCTGTAATTATCCCGGCCATCCAACATTTCTGGTGCATCCATCTGTAGCCATGCTGTTTGCCAGAGGTTTGTAGCTGTTGGTGAATGAAGGATGCTACCTCAGCTTCATCAGTCTTATTCCGTCTTCGCCAAAGTTGTTTCTTTTGTAGCTTTCTCTCTAGGGTACGGAGGCTTAGTTTGATATCATGGGATTCCTCCAAAACCACTAAAATTTCACGATTTGTGAATCCACGTCTAAAGTAGTCTTCAATGATGGTATCCATTTGGATCTGCCAATCTTTGTCTCTTCCTCTTGCTTCTGTTGCCTTTGTGTATATGAGTAGACATCACATGGGCCTATGCAACATATCTCATTATAATGAGATACTAAGTCATAATTATGAGATGCTATCTCATTATTATGAGATGCTAAGTCATAATTATGAGATGCTAAGTCATAATTATGAGATGCTAAGTCATAATAATGAGATGCTAAGTCATAATTATGAGATACTATCTCATAATAATGAGATGGTAAGTCATAATTATGAGATACTAAGTCATAATAATGAGGTGCTAAGTCATAATTATGAGATGCTATCTCATAATAATGAGATGCTAAGTCATAATTATGAGATGCTATCTCATAATAATGAGATACTAAGTCATAATTATGAGATGCTAAGTCATAATTATGAGATACTAAGTCATAATTATGAGATGCTAAGTCATAATAATGAGATGCTAAGTCATAATAATGAGATACTAAGTCATTATAATGAGATACTAAGTCATAATAATGAGATGCTATCTCATAATTATGAGATACTAAGTCATAATAATGAGATACTATCTCATAATAATGAGATGCTAAGTCATAATTATGAGATGCTATCTCATAATAATGAGATGCTATCTCATAATTATGAGATACCAATTATTATTTTTTTCATCACAGTGGCGGAAATGGGCTTCCATAGGGCTGTGACTCACCGCGGCGACGAGGACCAAACAAAAGGGGAAAGGGATTAAGAAAACAAACCACCCGTGACACAGCAAACCAAACAAAACGGGTCGTGAAGAAACTCCCTCCACCAGGAATTGGGTCGCCGCCTCCGGGCCACAGCACCTGCCCACGACAAGAAAATAATTAAAACAAGTCAAGGTTTAAAACAGCATAAACAAACAAAACAACACAACAAAATAACACATACAAAACTATCTAAAACACAGTATACTTAGGTTAAGAGATGACTTTAAGATGCGGGCGTACCCCTGGACGTGTGGTTCTCCACACCCCTTGACGGTGTAGTGTGGAGTGTATTGTTTGTTAGTTTGGGTCCTTGTTGATCAATATGTAACACAATATTAAAACCAGACTTCCTGAAGAAGAGTCCCAAATTCCAGGTAAAACCAGAACAGCAGGTTTCGTCGGAGATGAGAGACGTGGCACCGTGTCAATGAGAGGGAAGAGCCTAGCCCTAACAAACAAACTGGTCATTAACACTAAACAATTCATAACTTTAAGGAACCATACACACCACTGTTGCCAGGCCAAGGGTGCGTCTCCGTGACCCGGAGGGGAATATCCTCAGCGTTTCCAGAGTTAAAGTAGTTCAGCTGTAAGATTTAAATATGTGTCAGCTCCAACCCGATAACCCAGAGGACGGCAGACAACGACACTTACCCCGCCGGCGCGCTACTGTGCTCGTCTCCCGGTGGGGCTATTCCGTGCCGTTAGTCGGCTGTCCAGGAATACCCGCAGTGGATGAGCTGAGCACGCTGAACCACACCACCCCGCTCGCCAACCGAAGTTCAGGAACAAAACACGGGCCAGGGAGAGAGAGAGAGCGCGCTGCAACCTTAAATAGGGGCGCCAGCGCCCCACCTGGCGGGGAGGGCACACACAGGTACAGCGCCCCCAGTGGCAGGGCGGGCGCCCGCACCTGGCCACATTTTTCCCCCCCTTTTGCATCGGCGACCTGACGATGACCAGAAAAATTGAGTTAACACCACGGCCTAAAAATGGCTAACTGGGCATTGGACATCGGGCCTAGAGGTGCATTGTTTGCCTGAGGTTGTTGCTCAACAGGGCAAGGAAGATGGTGGACATTTGAATGGTGACCTGCCGTGGACCGAGCAGATTGGCGCAGGGCCAGCTGACCGTGATCCAGCTGCTCGACTGGGGACCCTAAGGGAGCAGGTGGAGAAGAAGGCAAACAAGCACGCAGTGGGGACATAATGGGCCTGTTCTCCACTGGGATCAGGACAGGAGGGCTGTCTAGACGCCTGGTACATGGAACCACCGCAGGCTGTGGACAAAGGGTTTCAGAAACCAAAACCCATAAGTCTTCACCATGTGCGGACTCATCCTCCCGTACCGCCAAGGACGGCGGAGGGGACATGTCAGATGGAGAATTTGCAACCTCATGCGGGACCACGGCCTTCACCATGTCCCGATGTACGTGTTTTACCTTTTGCGGGTCATTCACAGGAGTAACCGTGTACACTGCTCCATCACCGCAGGGAGCCTTCACAACCTGGTGGACCACAGAATTCCAAAGGTCTTGGATTTTATGTCGCCCTCTAACACTGTGGTCTCTCAGGTACACTAATTGGCCTACTGTGAAAGGAAGGTCTCGGACCCGCTGATCATGCCGCTCTTTTCTTTTGCTAGCAGCAGCCAACAACCGTTCACGAGCACCATCGAACGCTACTCTGAGTCGAGCTTGGTGTTCAACCACCCAGTCCTGCACCCCGCCAGATACTGGGTCTTGAACTCGACCCAGAAGGAAGTCCACAGGAAGCCGAGGTTCCTGCCCAAACATTAGAAAGAACGGCGACTCACCAGTGCCCTGATGAGGTGTGGTGTGGTAACAAAACAGCACCTGGGGCAGACAGGAGGCCCAGTCCCGTTTCCGTGATACAGGCAGGGTACGAAGGAGGTTATGAAGAGTTCTATTAAACCGCTCGCATTGCCCGTTGCCCGCAGGGTGGTATGGGGTAGTACGGGATTTGGTGACACCGTACAACGAGCAGAGCTGGTGAATCAAAGAACTCTCGAAGTTCCTTCCTTGGTCCGAGTGGAGGCGGCCCGGAACACCGAACTTATAAAACCACTCCTGGACCAAGACCATAGCCACAGTGGAGGCTCGTTGATCCCGTGTAGGGATAGCGACAGTAAATTTACTAAACACATCTGTCATTACTAAGACATTTTCTAAATTGTTCTGGGAAGGTTCCAATAGTGTGAAGTCGATGGCCACGATCTCATTGGGTCGGGAAGCAAGCAGGTGGCCCATAAAGCTATGAGACACGTGCCCTGAGTCCTTAGCGACTTGGCAGCGCTCACACTGTTGAACCCAATTCTTAATGTCAGAAGACATTCCTGGCCAATAACAGCGTTGTCTGACCAATTCTGTAGTTCGCTCGATGCCCTGGTGGCCGTGCTCTTGGTGAAGCTGGTTCAAGGTCTCCTGCTTAAGAACTGCAGGCAAGATTAACTGGAGAGACTCTCCCCCGTCTGAGCGGAAGACTCGGCGGAGAAGAACCCCGTCTTTCTCCACCAAGCGGTCCCATTGGCGCAGAATCGCCATGACTGGCTTGGGCAAATGTTGCCGTTCAGCCGAGGTGGGCGGAGCTTTACGTCGCCAAAACACCAACACGTTTTTTAGAAATGGATCATCCTCCTGCAAGGAGCGGAGATCAGGTGCAGAGTGAGATGGGAGGGCTGAGACTAGGGACTGAGTTGCGGACAACCCTGGGTCTAGGTGCGGCCCTTGCTGCAAGGCTATGGGGACTGAAGCTCCAGGCAAGACGTGATCAACTAAATGGTCGCCAGAGACATACTGTCGTGAAAGCGCATCAGCGTTCCTGTTGCTGCGACCTGAATGATACTTAATGGTAAAGTCAAAGTCGGCCAACTGAGCAGCCCATCGTTGCTCGGTGGCCCCCAACTTTGCTGACTGGAGATAGCTCAACGGGTTGTTGTCGGTATAGACAATGCACTTATGCCCCAACAAATACTCCCGGAACTTCTCCGTCATAGCCCACTTGAGTGCAAGGAATTCCAACTTCATGGAACTATAGTTGGACATGTTGCGCTCGGGGGGTCGAAGGCCTCTGCTAGCATAGGCAAGGGGTTTCACGCCATGGTCAGTCTCCTGTGAGAGTACAGCCCCAAGACCACTATAGCTGGCATCATTTTCTAAAATGAAAGTCTGTGTAAAGTCGGCATATACCAGCACTGGGGACGAGACCAACTTTGACTTTAAAGCCTCAAAGCTCGCCTCACACTGAGGTGTCCACGCAGCACCTAAAGTTAGGCCTGGCCCCTTCTTGGATTTGGTACCTGCTAGCTCGGCCACAAGTTTATGCAGAGGGCCGGCCAGCTTTGCAAAATCCTCTACGAAGCGACGGTAATAGCTGGCGAACCCCAAAAATGAGCGCAGTTCGGATATGTGACGGGGGCGCTGCCACTTAGACACAGCCTCGATTTTCTTGGGATCGGTGGACACTCCCTGGCTTGTGATGACATGTCCCAAGTAACCGACCTCCCGTCTAAAGAATGCACACTTTTCGAGTTTTGCTTTTAGACCTTCCTTCTGGAGCCGATCAAGCACTAATTCCAGCCTCTGCAGATGTTGTTCAACAGAGGATGAGAATACAATAATATCATCAAGGTACAGTAACAAGGACTGACCTTGCTCTTTACCAAACATTCTCTGCATCAGACGCTGGAAAGTGCTTGGGGCATTACACAAACCAAAAGGCATGCGATTGAACTCGAAAAGGCCAAATGGTGTACAAAATGCAGTTTTGGGTCGGTCTTGTTCTGTCATAGGGACCTGATTGTAACCGCTAGCCAGATCAATGGTGGAAAACCAGCAAGCCCCAGATAGTGCATCCAAGCTCTCCTCGATGCGAGGCAGAGGGAATGCATCCTTTCTGGTCTTACTGTTAAGGAGGCAATAGTCCACGCATAAGCGCAGGTTCCCATCCTTTTTCCTGACTAATACTATAGGTGATGCATATGGACTACAGCTCTCCCTAATGACCTGGGACTCCAATCATTGCTCGGTGGCCCCCAACTTTGCTGACTGGAGATAGCTCAACGGGCTGTTGTCGGTATAGACAATGCACTTATGCCCCAACAAATACTCCCGGAACTTCTCCGTCATAGCCCACTTGAGTGCAAGGAATTCCAACTTCATGGAACTATAGTTGGACATGTTGCGCTCGGGGGGTCGAAGGCCTCTGCTAGCATAGGCAAGGGGTTTCACGCCATGGTCAGTCTCCTGTGAGAGTACAGCCCCAAGACCACTATAGCTGGCATCAATTTCTAAAATGAAAGTCTGTGTAAAGTTGGCATATACCAGCACTGGGGACGAGACCAACTTTGACTTTAAAGCCTCAAAGCTCGCCTCACACTGAGGTGTCCACGCAGCACCTAAAGTTAGGCCTGGCCCCTTCTTGGATTTGGTACCTGCTAGCTCGGCCACAAGTTTATGCAGAGGGCCGGCCAGCTTTGCAAAACCCTCTACGAAGCGACGGTAATAGCTGGCAAACCCCAAAAATGAGCGCAGTTCGGATATGTGACGGGGGCGCTGCCACTTAGACACAGCCTCGATTTTCTTGGGATCGCTGGACACTCCCTGGCTTGTGATGACATGTCCCAAGTAACCGACCTCCCGTCTAAAGAATGCACACTTTTCGAGTTTTGCTTTTAGACCTTCCTTCTGGAGCCGATCAAGCACTAATTCCAGCCTCTGCAGATGTTGTTCAACAGAGGATGAGAATACAATAATATCATCAAGTTACAGTAACAAGGACTGACCTTGCTCTTTACCAAACATACTCTGCATCAGACGCTGGAAAGTGCTTGGGGCATTACACAAACCAAAAGGCATGCGATTTAACTCGAAAAGGCCAAATGGTGTACAAAATGCAGTTTTTGGTCGGTCTTGTTCTGTCATAGGGACCTGATTGTAACCGCTAGCCAGATCAATAGTGGAAAACCAGCAAGCCCCAGATAGTGCATCCAAGCTCTCCTCGATGCAAGGCTGAGGGAATGCATCCTTTCTGGTCTTACTGTTAAGGAGGCGATAGTCCACGCATAAGCGCAGGTTCCCATCCTTTTTCCTGACTAATACTATAGGTGATGCATATGGACTACAGCTCTCCCTAATGACCCGGGACTCCAACAGTTGATTAATGTGAGCTTTCACTTCTTCATACTCTGAGGGAGGGATACGCCGGTACCTCTGACGGACAGGAACCTTATCGAGCAGAGGTATGTCATGGGAGAGGAGGTTGGTGCAGCCCAAGTCACCTTCCTTGGTGGAAAAGACAGATTGATATTTGCGTATTAGGGAGTTTACATTGGCTTGCTCATACTCAGACAATTCAGACAGATCTATTGACTCGAACCTATCTGACACTGAGGGGGCAACTGTATTGGAAGAGACAGTTGCTAAAGTTGACCTCTCCACAGTTACCCCTGGAGGCAGACTGACCACCTGAGCAGTGTTTAAGACGCCCAAACTAGTCCGTGGGTAAAGGAGAATTTCAGTTGTCCCAACGTTGACCACTGGGACATACACTGTACCCCGGACAACCTGTATAAGGCAGGGTGAAACTAGCAACCCGGCTGGTAGACTGGACTCAGGTTGCTCAAACAGAGCACTTTGTCTAGTGAACTGTTCTGGACAGGTACCAGCAACTAGTTTCATCACCCCTCCAGGTATACGCACCACTTGTTTGCCTCGGACTCTCACAATGCCAGTGTGGCCCCCTGGGGTCTGGGCGGCAGACTGATGGCACTGCTGCAAGGCCGCAATAACGAGACCAGGCGCCTGTGACACTGAAAGTGAATCAAAAAGAGAAGGCCCGAATGCGCCGAAAAGCTCTCAATAGCATTTGCGTATCACGTTCATTCCCAAGAAGCCAGGGACAGAAGACACAAAACCAGGGGGGTTTTTGACAACAAGAATCCCACAACGGTGCATCACCTTGCCACATAGTTCCACATCAAGCTCCAAGTAGCCTATATATGGAATTGCTACACCGTTCGCTGCTCGGAGCTGTAACCAGTGACAAGACTGAAGGCGCTCGAAAGAAGCTTTCAGTAACGGTGGACACCATGGAACCAGTGTCCACCAAGCATAAAGCAGTGACTCCTCCAATCAATACCTTAATGTTTGGACATGCAGCAATTAAGTCAGCAGTTACACTTTCCTGTGAGTCTATGGGCTCCCCAACTGTGCTGTGACTCCGCAGCTCAGTGGGTTTCAGTTTTCCGATCGTCGGGAGAAATGGGACGATGCGGTGTTGCGTGTGTTCGACCCAGCTGCTGAATTAGCAAGGCGTCGAAACGGAGCCCGTTCACCCTCACAATCCCGAGCAAAATGTCCTGGCTGCTGGCACCTTTTACAGATTAAAGGACCATTACTAAAAGTCTGACCTTGGGAGCGAGGGGCCTGTAGAGAAGCTACTGTCTGGGTGAGCTGGTTAAGCTGCTCCTGTTGGCTCTTCATAAGGTCCATCAACTCACTCAACCCTGGCCCCGGTGGAGTAACAGGAGGGGCGGGTTGAAAGCGACCCTGCACTCCATATTGAAGACCATAAGCTGATGGCAAGGAGGAGCTACGCCCCCTATCCCCCCCTGGAAGGCCTTCCCTCTCCCACCTAATTGCCTCCCCACGAAGCTCCAACAAGGTGACAGTAGGTTGGCGTCTGACCAGTTGTTTGAGTTCCCGGGGAAGGGAGCTTTCAAAAACATGTTCCACAAACTGATCCCTGAGGAGGACATCAGAATTAGGCATCCCATCAGGTGCACGCTGTTTAACCCGCGCCATTGAGGCCATGAGAACTAAGGAAAACTCCTGCAACGTCTCTCCTTCGAGTTGGCGTCGAGAAAAGAAAGCCTGTTGTAATGTCACATACGACTGAGCGCAGCCATATAGCTCCTTTAATATAGCAAGAACCTGTACTGGGTCTTGCCGCTCCGCACTAGAGCGAAACTTAATCTCCTCCTTTGCCTCTCCCTCTAAATGATCAAACATAAAATGGGCCTCGTCAGCAGCACGAAGATGGCGAGCACGCACACATGCCTTTATCTCCTCTATCCACTCCGTTATTCCCAGGCCTGCCCTGCCATTGAACATGGGACACTTACGGTCTCTGGTAACCACAACCAGTCGCTCTGTGACAGCGGCGGCTATGTTTGCACTCGGTGCCTGACTAACATCAGCAGGGGGAAAGAAAACAGCCCCACCAGGGTCCAACGGCGATGCAACACGCGCCTGGCGAAGTAGTTCGTTGTCTGCCTTAAGCTGTGACACAAGTTCCCTAAGCTGTTGCATCTCTTCCTCCATGATGAGGTAGAGCGAAACCGAGGCCTGACAGAATGGTGTGTGGAATGAAACGGACTGAAACACTGCTGTTCTGGCTTTAACACTGAATACACAACACTCCAACTTATAAGAAGACGCCCATCAATAAATAGTTACACAATACAATTACAGTTACAGAAAATAAACTAAAACACGTCCTTGCCCCTTTAGCTGTGATACCCTGCCAACAACGCCAGAATGTAGCGATGTGGAAACTATGGGTAATATTTGTTGCCTACAACGCCATCTGAGGAGTCCTACCTCAGGAATATTATTAAATATATTGTGCGTGATGCAGCACAGGTTCGTTTAAATCACGGGGCAAGAGACGTGTTTAAATCAATATGAAAACTACTTTAATAAACAAAAAGCATATAATCAAAACACAATAAACACACAAAATAAACCAATAATCAAACACACAAAATAAACCAATAATCAAAACACAATAACCACACAAAATAAACCAAACACTTGAGTTAAAAGATATAAAGTATTTGGACAGGGCTGTGACTCACCGCGGCGACGAGGACCAAACAAAAGGGGAAAGGGATTAAGAAAACAAACCACCCGTGACACAGCAAACCAAACAAAACGGGTCGTGAAGAAACTCCCTCCACCAGGAATTGGGTCGCCGCCTCCGGGCCACAGCACCTGCCCACGACAAGAAAATAATTAAAACAAGTCAAGGTTTAAAACAGCATAAACAAACAAAACAACACAACAAAATAACACATACAAAACTATCTAAAACACAGTATACTTAGGTTAAGAGATGACTTTAAGATGCGGGCGTCCCCCTGGACGTGTGGTTCTCCACACCCCTTGACGGTGTAGTATGGAGTGTATTGTTTGTTATTTTGGGTCCTTGTTGGTCAATATGTAACACAATATTAAAACCAGACTTCCTGAAGAAGAGTCCCAAATTCCAGGTAAAACCAGAACAGCAGGTTTCGTCGGAGATGAGAGACGTGGCACCGTGTCAATGAGAGGGAAGAGCCTAGCCCTAACAAACAAATCACGTCAGTACTGGTCATTAACACTAAACAATTCATAACTTTAAGGAACCATACACACCACTGCTGCCAGGCCAAGGGTGCGTCTCTGTGACCCGGAGGGGAATATCCTCAGCGTTTCCAGAGTTAAAGTAGTTCAGCTGTAAGATTTAAATATGTGTCAGCTCCAACCCGATAACCCAGAGAACGGCAGACAACGACACTTACCCCGCCGGAGCGCTACTGTGCTCGTCTCCCGGTGGGGCTATTCCGTGCCGTTAGTCGGCTGTCCAGGAATACCCGCAGTGGATGAGCTGAGCACGCTGAACCACACCACCCCGCTCGCCAACCGAAGTTCAGGAACAAAACACGGGCCAGAGAGAGCGAGAGCGCGCTGCAACCTTAAATAGGGGCGCCAGCGCCCCACCTGGCGGGGAGGGCACACACAGTTTCAGCGCCCCCAGTGGCAGGGCGGGCGCCCGCACCTGGCCACATATGCATTTAATCAACACCATAGGTACAGTGTAGCAGCATACTCTACTCTATGGCCCATGCCGTAACATAACCTGAATCTAAAAAAAAACAATTGTTTGACTTTTGAAAATGTTCATCAATAATAATCATCTATCTTTAACAAGTGATAAGAAGAGTGAAGACTTGTAACCAGAAAGTAATCACATGATTTATTCTGTATGTACACTCAGAAAGAGCGAGAAAGTGAAAAGTATGTGAATTATTTAAAAAGTGTTAATGAAGCACGTAGAGATGAGCCGGATACTCGGCTGAAACGAGTATCCGGTACGGATAAAGCACTTTTGCAGAGTACGATTATTATACGAGTAATCGGAGTCATTATCTGTGCTCGGACTGAATGAAAATCCTCACACAGCGTCACAGCGCTCCTCCCGTCACACACGGCTCTGCTCACTCACTCACAGAACAGCTCTCTGTCTCTCAGTCACTCAGGTTCACTGCGCATCGGGACTGTTCCATAGGCTCAGTCAAGGAAGCAGAAATGATTCGTTCATTTCCCAGACTGGGTCTTCGGGTACGAGTCTTTGGAACATTTTTCACGAGACCTGCATTGGCTCAGTAGAGGAGCGCTGGAGATGCGAGGGACGTTCACTGTCTCCCGGAGAAGTGAACGCTCTGTGTTTTTAGTATGGAAAGACGTGAATTGTATTTGTTCACGGGTCATGGTGACTGGTTTTGTTGTTTTCACTTTACATTTACACTTACTTTACAGTAAAGTAAACCTCTATTAAATACAGTACAACATGACAGTTTGTATGGTTTGAAATTGTCATTTATTATCACACTGGCATTTAATTATCACGGCAAACATTTACACTGCACTAAACTTTAAGTGTTAATGTAAGGTGAAAATAGCAAGGCCAGTCTGTGTGACTTGTGAACGAATGTGGATCGCATCTTTCTGTGCTGGGGACACAGAGTGTTCGTTTCTCCGGGAGACAGTGAACGTCCCTCGCATCTCACTCACACACACACACACACACACCTGGTGTGGAAATAAATTTAAAAAAAATAAAAAAATCATAAAAAAATGTCAAAGTTAAAAAAGAAAGTTATGTTGAACCAGCCCACTTCCGGGTTAAATCACACCCACTTCCTGGTTAGGCCCCGCCCACTCCGAGTACGGATACGGATAATTCATATGGTTAACAGATACAGATACAGATAATGCTGTACTCGCTCATCCCTAGAAGCATGTTCTGCTGGCATATAGCTTTACAGCTTAGTTTCTGTCTCGTCCTGAGTCTGTCTCCTGAGGCAGCTCAGCTGCTGCCTTTAAAACCTGAGGACCAATCAGTAAACAGCTCTCACCTGCGCTGATTGATCCTCTGGTACAGATGAAGGTGCTCTCCCAGCAACCTCACCTCCACAGTGATATGGTGAAAATAATGCTGAAACTTTAGATGATATACACTGTAACAGTGAGATGCAGGATGTATGAATGGTATGAACAGTTAACATGGATATTTGTCTCTTGACTTAGAGCAGGGATTCCCAATAAAGGCAGTGTGGGTCGATCGCACGACTGGACAAGAGGCACGTGGACGCTCAGGCGCACTTGCCCCCTCTTTTTTTTGCCGTCACTGCCGTCACGTGCCAGAAAAAAACTCATGGGAGAGGAAATGACTAACTACAAACATCCAACTTAACAGAAACTTTGTAAACTTACCAAGCACTGTTTGGAACTATTTATGCTTGGTGTAGCTGTAAATGTCAGAAGGGTTTGAGCAGCCATTCACACAAGCCGACTCCCCCTGGTTAGGGGACCGTTTTTGTATAGTTTCGCACATCAGATATTTTATAACTACACTGATGCAGATATGTGGGAAAAAATGATGTAGATACAAGTAGTACATATAGTTTATTTGATATAAAACTATAAAACCTCCAAATGATTTCATGTGACAATTCCATGTTAGCTCATGTCGTGAGACCAGTATGTGTGTGTGAAAAGTATATCAGTGTCTTTACATTATGAAATTGCACTGTAGGTGCAACATGACAAGGATAGTCCTTTGTGATAAGGGTGTTGATTGTGATCGGTTATGATTCTCACACCCTCTATACGCACGATTGCAATGATTATGTATTCTTTTTTGTTTTATACAAGTACTGTCAAAAGATAATGTTAAAAGTTCATTTGGCAGGCCAGTGGTGAACTAGGCAGGGAGCATTTTACTGTGGACTGCACCATAAAACTGATTTGACTGTGGCCCTGTCCAGGGGTCTCATTTATAACCGTTGCGTACGCACAAAACGTGGCCTGAAACGTGCGTACGCCACCTCTCACGCCAACGTTGGAATTTATAAAAACAAACTTGACGGGAGAATTTGCGTATTTCCACGCAAACTCTGACCCATACGTACAAACGTTTTCAAGATGGGAAAGTGGCGTGAGGTGGTGAACTGCAGCAGATTATTGATCCAATTCATAATTTACATTAAAACCAACAGTTTTTCTCGCGCGACATATATGCTCCACACAAGCCTTTTAATTAAAAAAATATAAAACATCTTAAAGCAAATTAGGTTCAGATTCGATTTAACAGCCGAGTTACGGAGCCGAGTCATTAATAGTAGGGATGAGCGAGTACAGCATTATCTGTATCTGTATCTGTTAACCATATGAATTATCCGTATCCGTACTCGGAGTGGGCGGGGCCTAACCCGGAAGTGGGTGTGATTTAACCCGGAAGTGGGCTGGTTCAACATAACTTTCTTTATTAACTTTGACATTTTTTTATGATTTTTTTATTTATTTATTTTTTTAATTTATTTCCACACCAGGTGTGTGTGTGTGTGTGTGAGTGAGATGCGAGGGACGTTCACTGTCTCCCTGAGAAATGAACACTCCGTGTCCCCAGCACAGAAAGACGCGAACTATATTCGCCCACAAGTCACACAGACTGGCCCTGTTATTTTCACTCCACATTAACACTTAAAGTTTAGTGTAGTGTAATTGTTTGCCGTGATAATTAAATGCCAGTGTGATAATAGATGACAATTTCAAACCATACAAACTGTCATGTTGTACTGTATTTAATAGAGGTTTACTTTACTGTAAAGTAAGTGTAAATGTAAAGTGAAAACAACAAAACCAGTCACCATGACCTGTGAACAAACATAATCCACGTCCCTCCACACCAAAAACACAGAGCGCTCATCTCTCCGGGAGACAGCGAACGTCCCTCGCATCTCTACTGAGCCATTGCAGGTCTCGTGAAAATTTTTCCAAAGACTCGTTCCCGAAGACCCAGTCGGGAAATGAACGAATCATTTCTGCTTCCTTGACTGAGCCTATGGAACAGTCCCGATGCGCAGTGAACCTGAGTGACTGAGAGACAGAGAGCTGTTCTGTGAGTGAGTGAGCAGAGCCGTGTGTGACGGGAGGAGCGCTGTGACGCTGTGTGAGGATTTTCATTCAGTCCGAGCACAGATAATGACTCCGATTACTCGTATTATACTCGTAATCGGCAAAAGTGCTTTATCCGTACCGGATACTCGTTTCAGCCGAGTATCCGGCTCATCTCTAATTAATAGGTTTTAATAATATCTTCTAACACTGTGTGTGTATCATCAGATCACTGCAGTGAACGGGACTGTGCCATCAGGCGCACAGAGCACCCAGCGCACAGAGCGCACTGGAGATTACTTACCGTATAAGAAATTAAGAAACTTTCCAAAAAATATCCCAGAGGAGGTGAGGATCCACTGATGTGAGGGAATTGATCTGATGCTCTAAAAAATAAATACTGCCGTGACACCGGTGCGGGGATCTGCTCGATGTGTGCATGGGAATGGAAGGACGAGGAGGAAGCGAGGGTTCAGCGATTTCTGATCTCACACAGTGTGTTATCCACAGCAGCAGCGGCAGAGTATCAGTTTATTTTGTTTATTAGTGACATCACTGCTGTCCCATAAAGTCGCTCTCCACCTCCACCTCACTATCAAACACCTCGATGTCAGTGTCAGAAAGTTTCACTTCCTCTTAATATCGCTTGATGCGGTGACTCCGTCAGGACTCACGGTGGAAACCCATTGGTCAGCATCATCATTTAATATTCACGCTGTGCTTTGCATTGACCATTTATGGTTGAAAGTGGGCATGTGGAGGGTGGATTTGGAGGCAGATCCACGAACGAACGTTTCTATGTGGACTGTGATTTATGAAGCGAACATTGTGTTCAGGTGTATTCCTCAATTTTCAACCGATTTTTAAACGGTCTGGTTTGTTATAAACGTCAGAGATGTAGTTATGATACTTATGAATAATTATGTTTTTTTCTAAAAAATTCAATAATTTATGCAGTGTCATATCTACATCTCTGATGTTTATAACAAACCAAACCGTTTAAAAATCGGTTGAAAATTGAGCAAGTTATGGTTATTTACCACTACCAACACAATGTTATGGGTGAGCGAGCTGCCCCCTAGCAAAATGGCCGCCATGTGCGGACGTTCGTCTCCGTTGGCCGGCAACGCAGACGAGACATCTAGTCTTTATATATATATATGGTTACAACTGTCCTGAGAGATCTGATCACAAGCTAACAGCTCTATGTTCAACAGTTCACAGGTGGAATTAGAATGCGTTTCTACCCCCTGCTCAATATGCAAATAAAGGCTTAAGTCATTTCTGTTTTCAAAGATGTTGTTTTTAGCCAATGTGACTTCAGAGATGTGCTCATTGACAAAGAGTTTTGTATCTTAGCGTTGATGTGAGGGGGAGAGTGAGATAGCTGAGCTAGGAGGAGCTGAGCAACTCGAGGGACATACTTAAGCTTCACGTTGGAATATGATTATACTAATTTGAAATAAATTAATGAATCAATGTGTCAGTCAGTGTTAATATTGTAGTGGTGACCACAATTGATTCAATGTATATAATGAGTATTGAAGAGGGTAAAAAATTTCTCCGGATGTGGCCTGAGTGATCAGATCTCAAAATTGTAATAAGTGCATCTTGGGGTTGGTCTTACCTGTACTCAGCCCAGTCTACTTGTAATCAGATCACCTGAGATGGGTGTTAATACTAGGGCACAATAGAGTGAGGTACTCGTATTCAGGCATGACATTGTAATATGGCAGTCGAAGAACTAGAGTCTAAACTATTGTTTCATGGGATGTGGTTTGTGGGGGTGAATGTGAAATATGCTGTGATGTGACACTGATTTTCCCATATCCGGGACAATTAACCAACCAACTAACTCTCTGAAAAATAGAATATCACCTCATTTATCTTTAAGTGCTCTTTTTTCCGGCATAGATCTGGTTCTACACCAATGATATCTTTGAAAATGCAGGTATCCCAGCTCCAGAGATCCCGTACACCACAGCAGGAACAGGAATTATAGAGATCATCGCTGGACTCATTGGGGTAAATTACAAATTTAAATACAGTTATAGTGTAGCTGGTATTATCTTTCAGTTGGTGTTGTCTCTAGAAGCTATTTTTTTTATAACTGATTGATTTGAGTTACAATAAGATTTTCTTTACTGTGTGATACAGAGTTGGAGTTAGGCCACGGCTAGTCTAGCTTAGCATAAAGACTGGATGCAGGGGCAAACTGCTTGTATTTCTGTGTCCAGCATTATAATATCGATATATGTGTCACTATACATTTGTGCCTCTGTTTGTTAAATGAATGAAATGCAACATGTTGATCAGTGAGATGTCGTGTGTATTTTTAAACCTTGTAAAGGCTAGCTGTTTTAATTTAATGAAAAAAACTTTATCTATATAGCACTTTAAAAAACACAGTAACAACTGTATAAGTAAGACAACAAATAACATGATTAAAATAACAAACAGCAAGGGTAAATTAAAAAAAAGGCTTTATGGAAAAGGTTAGTTCAAAGAAAGGACTAAGAGAGTGGCACCGACTCAGACCGCCTAATTTTTGTTTTTAATCTGGTCTCTGGAACATTGAGAAGGCCTCTGCCTGATGATCTCAAGCTACACAAAGATTCATGCAGGATTAAAATATCTAAAATATTATCAGGAGCCAGATCAGGAAGGGCCTTGCAGGGGTTAGCAAAATCTTGCGATCAATCCTAAAACAGATAAGGTTTTGTTGAGAGGCCAAAATAGGTTATGTCTTAGTGACAGAGAGTCTGTTGTTATTGTTTCCAAGGCACAATAACATACTATTGGAAGTCAAAGCATGAGGAGACCAAAGCATTTACAACAGTTTCTGCATTTTTACAATTTAAAATGTCACTTATAACTTATATAGCCTTCTTCACCCAAAAAATAGACCCTTGTGGTACACCATACACTACATGGGAAAATGGTGACTGCAAGTTATCACACAGAATCTCCTGTTTGATAAGTTTGTTCAGAACCAATTTAATGCAAAACTTCAATTGTCTTATTGTTGTTATTAAACTTTCTCAATATTCCATTAAAACACTCAAAACTTTTATCCAAAGCGACTTACAATAATTGCATTCAACTATGAGGGTACAAACAAAGAACAGCGAGAATCATGTATGTACATTTACTTAACACCAGAAAGAATAAACGGGTCCTCAGCAAGGGGCAACATCCTGGGCTGAGTGATGAAGCCGATACGGAAGTGTAAAAAGCTGCAGTTCACTGGGTGGCCGCTACGCCTGGCTGCAAGAGGGAGCAAATCCCCATTGACTCCCATGTTAAAAAGCCTGACTTTAGAGCAGAATTAAACCTGTTGACAGCATGGTTCAAAATGTGGTTTTAGTCTCAATCGTGAGGTTCTTACTTCATGATAACTCTGAGGGGGCTGCATTATTTTCTAAGTCCCTCGTTTAAGCGATAGAGAGGTTTGAAATTCACGTGACGTCACAGTCAGCACACTGACTGCCGCTTCCTAGCCTGCTGCCTGCTCCGCTTCACCTGAGCTAACAGGCTAATCCTCGTCAGTGAACACAACCTGTGTCTGTGGAGAGGGTTCCACTCACACATCGGATGAATAACACGGTTAGATGTTCGGCTTGTTCTCTTGACGGAGAAGCTAGACACGTCTTCGCTCCCGTTTCTGTGGTAAGTAAAGTTTAGTATTTTTTATTTAAGTGTTAGTAGTGATTCGCAGGTACCGGTGTCTCTGTACCTGGCTCGTTAGCTTAGCTCCGCTAGCCTGCAGGCAAGATACCAACAGTAATGCAAACGGGACCGGACGGGACTTATTGAACCGACACACACCAACATGAGCCGATCCACCCAGCAGAGAGAAGCGGTAGAGTTTGATGATGAATCTTTTAAACTGAGACAGGCGACTGTGTGTGTCCGGAGAATTAGCTCCACCACGTTAGATATCCAAAGTTATGCAAAGTTTTTCACTCACCCACCCATTTGACTTGGCAATGTTACACAGGTTCTTATTCTGCAGAAACAGATTTACTGTGATCAACTGAAACCTGAGTATTTAAAGTCACATCTGCATTGTAAGAGCAGCTGTTTATAGTAGCATAACGTCTCCTAAAGCTCTTTATTCAGAGTATTGGTGTTGTGTTGTAACGTGTTACAGTGAAAACTAAACGTGTCTACTACCTTCAGTTTTTTACATCGTTAATCTTAGGCAGACTTCACTGAATTATTGTGTTAATTATAAATAAATTATAGGAAGTGTAACTTTACTAGAATAGACAGTCACATAGAGAAGCTCAGGCTGATGTACACAACCTATTTCCTAAGCTGAAATGATTATGATCTGATGAACTTTGAAGTAATAAACTTTTATTTTTACCATGTAAAAGTTGTTAAGGAGTTAACCTGGCACATGTATGACTTAACATATGTGTATTTGTGTTGAATGTTCGTCTAGTGTTTTCATTACTTACAGTCAAAGCAAAGTATTGCACATAATACATAATGTATTAAATAATATATGCAATACTTTTAATGTGAATGAACTCCATACTGTAGATTCATTGTCTTGGTAGTGCACAGTTTAATCCAAAAGCATATTCAAATACATAGTTGAATATCCACAGAAAATAAGGACACAAACTTTGTTCATAAGTATCACTTCCTCGACAATAATGCCATACTTTTATGTTTCCTATCATTTTATTAGGTACGGACGAGCCTGAAGGACACAGCTGCGCTGACCGTGTTCTGTCTCTAATGGCAGAGAAGAAAAATAAAACACTGGGTTCTTATCTAAAGTGTATCAAATCAGAAAGCAAAAGATAAACATTGTTCTAATAAGTGTTCATTTTTTTATCCAACCATAATAAATATAGAAATGAACTCCATTATCCATGACACTTAGCAATGAGCCAACTCTAAACAGGTGCAGGCCATCTTTAGTTAAGGGAGGAACACATGAAGCTGTTGCAGGTTATCCTCATGTTGACCAGCCTGAAGCTGCAGATCTCCACCATGTTGCTGCTGCCACAGTAATGTTGACAATACACCACTGTTCACACACATACACACACTTTAACGTGTAGTCAGATACACATAGCGTAAACACACAAACATAACACATAGTTCTTCTCCTGCTTCTCAACCTCAGAATGTTTCATACTCCTTAAAAAGGAAGTCTGCCTTAGTGGACAGATAACAGGTTTTCAAACCTCTGGCTTCATGAATCACTTCATTATATTAGTTATGAGACTCCCTCACACACACACAGCGGACAGATTAGACTAGAGGTTTTCATGCCTTTCTCACAGTTTTCTATGACCTCACTTCACACACACATAAAATAAGCGCACACGCGAGGCAATATGCTCATGAACTTTAGTAACCGCAACACAGCTTGCACGTCATCACGCAACGCCAGGAGGAGGACCAAACGACGCCAGGAGGACGACCCGACCAGATCCGACCAATCCCAATCCAAGAAGAACCTCTGTCATGCCCAGTATCAATATATAAGCTTTCTGCGTACTCTGCCTCACCGCCATTTTTCCTGTACAGGATCAGTGGACCATGCATGCTCATTTGCTAGACACCGCAGTTTCCTGACCTGTGACCTCTGAATAAACTTGCTTAATTTTAACTTGAGAACGACGCCTCCTGCCTTTGATTTCCACCCGCAACAGTAAATGCTGAGGACATCAGGGGCTGCAGTGCTGGGTTTGTACCCTGATGGTTAAATGCAGATATTGTAAGTCGCTTTGGATAAAAGTACTGAAAGAAATGAAACATTTTACAAACAGATAAAATGTCTTTGTACCTAATCTGTAATATTCAAAGTGATAATCTCCCACAGAGCTGTTGATAACACTCCACATCCTATACTTAATATGAGAACTGTTTACAACGTTGGTGTTATATTAACTTATTAAAATAAAAAATCAAGTCACAACCAAACACACGACTGAAGTTAACTTGCTTCAATCTATTCATTAGACTTGTTAAATAAACGGTAAATTATACAAATTACACATTAAAAACCACTTGAGGCATGTAAGTGTAACCAATTTTAGGAGTGTAAAAGTGAATTACAGTATAATATAAGTTGGACTAACAATAAGACCAGGACCAGAATCAGAAGAGACCAAATTCGAGAGGAGCCACTGTACTGAGCAACAACAATGAGGCAGACACAAGAGTAACAATTGAGTAGCCACTCTTATATTTTACAGTTAACAAAGTAATTTGTCTGGTTCGTACAAAATGCAAAATATCATACCAAACAGTAAGAAAAATAAAAAAAAGTAGTGTGCACACTTAAAACAAAATTGTCTGTTGGGGCCCTTAAAATAAAAGGAGTTGTTGCAAGTTCACCTGATTCCAAGGTTCCTTGTAGTGTAATGTGAGTGTATTATTTGTGTGAATGAGTGTGTACGTGAATATCTCCTCGGTGCTAATCTTCAATCAGGGTAGTTGGCTCGCCATCTTTTACAGCAGGAAGTTGTCCTGAACCTCAGACTCTCCAGTCCTCTAAAAAACCTGACCGACGTAACTCTCCTTCGTTCAGCCACTTGGCTCCGGACCTCCACTGGGTAAGTGCTCCGACTCTTTTTCCTTTTTCACAGGTTTCACTCTGGGTTTCTTTTCTCTGGTTTTCCTCTTCTCCTTAACACACAGCTGCCCTCGCTTCCCTGGCCGAGATCCGAAAAGACCGGAAGAGCAACGCGACTGCACTTCCTCTCCGAGCCGACAGGCTGAGCGCGGCCTGCGTAGCTTCTGATTGGCTGCTGAGAACTAGGTACCCCACGTGGGACCATGCGAGTTGAGCGGTGCATTCAAAACTAATAAGATAATCAGAGCAAACAGTCTCTCTTCTTTTACGGTACTAAATTAACAGTGTTTCTTACACCTGGTTACACCCTCCCCTCCTGAACTTATGCACGTCCCTGTGCATAGTATACAGTTAAAGGAAAATTATTCGAGGGGTCAGGGCAGGTTTTTCTCTTATGACTTCTTCCCAAGCTGTGGACAGTCCTTGAAAGAATGATTTCACTGCTGTGATCAAAGGATTTCCTAGCTCTGTATAATCAAGCCGTCGTGGTGGTTGACGATTTCTTTCAGATCTCCTGACAGAATAATTTGTATCTGTGTTCTCCTCTGTATCCATTGGGATTGTTCCATCCTTTCCTTCCTCAAGTTCTGCTCCTTTAAAACCATCCTCCTCAACTGGAAGTTGTTCTCCTTGGACATCTGGATTATCATCCTCAGGCAAGTCATTTTGAATCAAGGCTGGTTCATCGGCTTGCTCGGTTGGTGTGACTCTATCGGCGGATAAGTACTCAGTATCACTCTGATGAGAGTTAAACTTGATGGACATCAAAGGACCTTCTGAAGTACTATTGGACATATCAGGTAAATTGTCAAAATCGGGTTGGGTGTCAAGATCAGGTGGATTGTCAAATTCAGGTGGATTGTCATCATTTTGAGCATTTACAGGACTCTCGACAGGACGAACGCCTGGAGGTTCAGTATGCCGAGTGTCTTGGACATCGGTCATGGACAGATCCGGGTACACAGGAATCTCACTGACCATCGGGACAGGGGAACTTAACCAAACAGGAATGAGTGCATCATCCTCTTCATCGGAGTAATTCTCTTCCTCTACAGCAGGGTTTGCACGAGTTCCTGGCCTGCGTGGTACCGGCTTTTGCACAGGCTCACTATTTTCCTCCGCAGGTAGGTACCCGCACGGCAGCAACAGGTCCCTGTGTAGCGTCCTTAGGGGACCATCCGCGTTTTCAGGTTTAACAGTGTATACAGGGAGAGTGCCTGCTCTTCTCACCACCACATGGACAGTGGGTTCCCATTTGTCTGAGATCTTGTGTTTTCCCCGGATGCGGACATTCCTGACCAATACTCGATCTCCAGGTTCCAGGTCTGAGACGGTAACATGTTTATCAAACCTTGTTTTGTTCTTGAGAGCGATCTTTGCAGCCTTCTCCATGGCTATCTTGTAGCTCTCCTTGAGACGTGCCTTGAGGTTTTGCACATGATCAGAGTGAGATGAATGTTGACCCTCTGGTACTGGCAACTTGAAGGCAAGATCAACTGGCAGGCGAGGTTGGCGCCCGAACATCAGTTCGTACGGAGTGAAGCCAGTCACCTCGTTCCTGGTGCAGGAAGTTAGGTGCGCAAGGTGGGAGGTGGTGTGTCCCCATGTTCGATCTGGGTGATTACATGCTTTATACATTGGTCAGCTCTCTGTTTAGCTGCTATCTCAGCTTCAGTGAGATGGGGGACGGTTGGAAGACCTCCAAACTGTTCTTCTTGTCCATAGCTGTCGGGAACAGCACTAGGGTACATAGCAAGAACCTCCACTAAAGCAACACGATCTGTATCTCCCTCTCTCTCATCATCAGGACTGACACTGTAGGTGAGCTGTCTCTCACAGATTGCTTTCACAACAGACTGATCGACTGCATTGATGTTGTTTGGATCAGAGAGGTGATCTTGTGTGAACTGCTGTATACGTTCTCTCTCTTTTTGTGATTTCAGATCGTCTGCTAGTATCCCATGTGGTCTGCGTGATAATCCATCCGCATCTCCGTTCTGCCTTCCCGGACGATAGAGGAGTTTGAAGGAGAATGTGGATAGTGCTGCTAGCCACCTATAGCTGGTCGCGTCAAGTTTGGCCGTTGTCAGGATGTAAGTTAGCGGATTACTATCCGTTACAACGGTGAACTGGTTGCCGTACAGATAGTCGCTGAACTTTTCGGTGACCGACCACTTGAGCGCCAGGAACTCTAGCTTGTGCGCTGGATAGCGGCTCTCGCTTCTTGACAGCCCTCTACTGGCGTAGCCTATGACTCTGAGTTGGCTCTCTTGCTCCTGATATAGCACAGCACCGAGCCCGGTGGTACTGGCGTCAGTGTGCAGTATATAGGGTTTCTTGGGGTCAGCGAAGGCTAGTACAGGGGCTGTAGTGAGGCTCTGGATGACTGCCTCAAAGGCTTGCTGGCAAGCTGGCGTCCAGCGCCCCCCGAAGAGCTCTTTTGGGTCATGGTATTGGTTTGTTTTCTGTCTTATGTCTGTTAGTTTCGCTTTTGATTTCTTGTGGAGAGGTGGGTAGCCAGAGGTTAAGCTGTGGAGGGGCTTTACGATGCTGGAGTAACCCTTAACGAACCTCCTGTAGTACCCAGCGAAACCGAGGAAGGATTTCAGCTCCCGTAGGGTCTGGGGGACAGGCCATGTCTTCAGGGCTGAAATCTTCTCAGGATCTGTCTGAACGCCACTTCTGGAGACTATGTGACCCAGATAACGGACTGATGTCTGGAAGAAGACACATTTTTCTGGGGATAACTTCAACCCAAACTCTTTGAGACAAGTTAGCACTCTCATGAGTCTTTCTTCGTGCTCCTCAAGGGTTCTGGAGAAAACTATGACGTCATCAAGGAAGACCACCGCATCTTTCAAATGCATATCCCCCATGCACCGCTCCATTAACCTTTGGAACGTGCTGGGTGCATTCGTCACTCCTTGAGGCATTCTGTTGAATTCCCAGAATCCGAGCGGACACACAAAGGCCGTCTTCGGTTTGTCTGCCTCTTCAACCTCGATCTGGTAGTACCCCGACTTAAGGTCGAGAACTGAGAACCATTGAGAACCATTGAGGGCCGAGAATGTGTCCTCCAGCTTTGGAAGGTTGTACGCGTCCTTTATAGTCTGGAGGTTTAGACGCCTATAATCGATGCACAACCGGACTTGGCCGTTCTTTTTCCGGACTACCACTATGGGCGATGCAAATGGTGACTCTGACTCCCTTATAACTCCCGCATCAAGAAGCTCTTTAATGTGCCTCCGGACAGCTTCAATGTCCTGTGGGTGGATTGGTCGGGCACGTAGTTTGAAGGGACTTTCATCTGAGAGTTTTATCAATCAATCAATCAATCAAGTTTTATTTGTATAGCCCACATTCACAAATAACAATTCGTCTCATGGGGCTTTAACATTGTGTGACATCCTCTGTCCTTAACCCTCAACAAGAGTAAGGAAAAACTACTAAAAACCCTTTTCACAGGTAAAAATATGTAGAAACCTCAGAGAGAGCCACATGTGAGGGATCCCTCTCTCAGGACGGACAGAAGTGCAATAGATGTCAGGTGTAAGAAAACATCATCAGGATTTTTAGCAGCATCCATGAGGCTAAACATTTTTCAATACTATGTGTCAGGCCGTCCCGTTGCAATCACAGTCTCTGGCCAGCAGCCAGCAAGACCACGATCCAGCATCAGGATGAGATCCACTGTAATCCACAGTCATTGTCCACCGCCGCCAGTTAGAATCCATTATCAGCTGCCGCCTCGGTCGTGGTCCCTCATCATCCGATGCCAACGCGACAAAGGATCCTCCATTACAACGACGATCAGCTGGCACGATACAGAATCCACCGAACTGCATCCACCATTGCGACCTCCGACACGCGATCCACAATCATAATCCATGGTGCGGCCACAGCTGTGGCCCTGCATCCGCGGGCGCTAAGGCACAGAAACTCCGGGAAAAGGGGTCAAGTTAGTAACATGTACTGATCAGATAAGAATTATCTTGATGTGATAAATATGGAGAAAAAGGAAGGAGAAGCAGGAAAGAGAAGCTCCGTGTGTCTTGTGTCATAAATTCCCTGTGCGTCTTAGCATCATCAGGGGTTTTTGCCATTTAATCAAATTTGGAACATCGCACTAATTAGCTCTAACTATAAGCTTTATAAAAAAGGAAGGTTTTGAGTCTACTTTTAAACGAACAGAGCGTGTCTGCTTCCCTAACTGAAAGTGAGAGATTATTCCACAGCAGTGGGGCTTGATGGCTAAAAGCTCTGGCTCCTACTCTACTTTTAGAGACTTTAGGGACAACAAGTAAACCTGAGTTCTGGGATCCGAGTGCTCTAGTAGGTTGATATGTTACTAACATCTCTTTAAGGTAAAGAGGTGCCATATCATTAAGGGCCTTGAAGGTGAGGAGGAGAATTTTAAATTCTATTCTAGATTTAACAGGAAGCCAGTGTAGCGATGCTAATACTGGAGAAATGTGCTCTCTTTTCTCAGTTCTCGTCAGGACACGTGCTGCGGCATTTTGGACCAGCTGCAGAGTCTTTAACGACTTGCTGCTGGAGCCTGATAATAATGAATTACAATAGTCCAGTCTCCATGTAACAAAGGCGTGGACTAGTTTTTCTGCATCTTTTTGCGAAAGGACATGTCTGATTTTTGAGATATTACGCAAGTGGAAAAACGCGGTCCTAGAAATTACTTTTAAGTGACTATTAAAGGACAAATCAGGATCGAAGATCACTCCCAAGTTCCTGACTGTGTCATTGGAAGCAAGGGCAATGTCATCTAGCGCAGCTATATCATTAGATAATGTATCTCTAAGGTGTTTAGGGCCGAGTATTATAACCTCTGTTTTATCTGAGTTTAATAAGAGAAAATTGCGGGTCATCCAGGTTTTTATGTCCTTGAGACATGCTCGAAGTTTAGTTAATTGATTACTTTGATCAGGTTTTATTGACAAATATAACTGGGTGTCATCCGCATAACAGTGAAAATTTACCGAGTGTGTCCTGATAATGTTTCCTAGTGGAAGCATATATAATGAGAATAAAATTGGACCGAGCACAGACCCCTGTGGGACACCATGGTTAACTTTGGTGCGCACCGATGACTCATCATTGATTTGAACGAATTGGGAGCGATCAGCAAAATAAGATTTAAACCAGTTTAAGGCCGTTCCTTTAATGTTAATTAACTGTTTTAGTGGGTTTTTTGAGTAGGGGTTTGATTACAGCTATTTTAAAGGACTGTGGTACATAACCTGATGATAATGACAGATTGATTGTGTTAAGTAACGAATTATCTATTAGGGGCAGAATTTCTTTAAGTAATTTAGTTGGAATCGGATCTAAAATACAGGTTGTTGGTTTAGAACCTGAGACTATTTTGGTAAACTGATCACGGGTGATGTGGTGTCGCACCTGGTCCGTCCGGCCAAAATCCTGGTCATGATGTGCAAACACATCAGCCATGTTGTTGAGCTGCTGAGTGATGCGTCGCTTCCATTCGAGTGGGACTAGGGAATCAGCGAAATTGAAATTCAAGGTGGGTTCTTGAGATGACTGGGTCTCTGGAGGTCTCTGGAGAGATTCTGATTGCTTGGCTATGCTGTGCTCCTTTAATATGATGGTCTGATAAGCACTAACCTCTGCAATAATGCACTTAGCAGGAATGACGATGTCATGGTCAGACTCGTTGCTTATGACGACTGGTAGCTTATGGGGCCGTAGCTGGGGGAAATCAACGAGACCAGATTTTACCAGCAGGCCACCTGGCAAGGGGGATGATGATGGATACTCAATGATGACGGATTTCTCATCCCGAAAACCAGTGACAAGGGCAACTCCCTCCACCACTACAATTTCACCGGCTGGAATGACTTGAGGCGTCTTGCCTTGCATCTTTACTACCCCCTGGTGGTTGTTGCTTGCCTGCTTCCGTCTTAACTCAATGACCTTGAAAACTACTTTGTAACCGTGTGGGAGGGGCTGGCGATTGGTTAAGTCAGTCTCTGAGTAAATGTCAAACAGTACATCTAGAGTGTTAGTACCTATGAGCATGAGGGACTGTGAAGTGTCAGGAACAACTAAGGCAAGTGTATTTACATCTATTGGGACTCCTACAAAGTCTTTTGGAAAGGTTATGGTCATTTCTATATAGCCAAAGTAAGGCACTAGCTGGCCATTTGCACCTTCCACTTCTAAGAGGTCATGAATCGGCTTAATCTTCTGCTCTGAAAGGTGCTGCTTGTAAAATGACTCAGGTACAGTGGTAACTTGTGAGCCTGAATCAAGAAGGCAGTTGACCTCTTCACCTCTCACAGTTACTTGGGCTGTGCTCTTGATGCCAACCAGCCGTTTGGGGAGTCCAAACGGTTGGTCCTGCGTTGGATGATGTAAGCTGGAACATGTTTGAGCTTTAATGTTCTCTGTATGTGTAATGTCTTTGTTGATCTCAGTAGGGGTTTTGTCTTCCTTGTTTACGTCTGAGGGACGTTGTTGACTCTCCTCAGCCCCTGTTTGTCCCACAACAGGGACTGTTAGTCGTTTAAAGGTAAGTTTGAATCATTTTGAGCTTCCCACTGGCGCTGTTTTTTTTCCAACTGCCTCTTCTTTTCTGCCACTAAGTCGGGGTTTGCGGGGTCGGTGCAGCAGGGGGCAATGTGCCCATCTTCGCCGCAGTTAAAACAGTACCAGGGCTTGGGTTTGTATGTCTGTTTCTTTTTGATTTGTCTTTGCATGTCTGTATCATTTGGCTTTGACATCCTGCTCTGTTGCTTCCCTGCAGATCCCTTGCTGCTAGCTCCTTTGGTGTTTTTCTGTGACATGTATGTAGTTAGTTGGCTTTGCAGACTTGCCACTTGCTTTCTCAGATCCTCAATAGCACTGATACTGCTCTCATCTTTCTCCTCTGGTTCACAAACATATGCGCCATGGAACTGCACCTGAGCTCTTTGCTTTGTGATGCCAATATGTTTTTTCATACGACAGGATTTTGCTTGCTGTCGATCTTCTTCGGAGCGAATCATTAGCAAGAGGTCTGAGAATGGGGGTGGGCTGCTCTTCTTTTGCTCCAGTTGCAGGGCGCTGAGCAAGGTGTTATCCCAACACCCCCTGCAGAACTGCTTAGTAAGATGTTTGTCTACTTCTTCATGTGTAACTCCCCCCCTTTTTGTTGCTCTGTTCAAGGCTAACTGGAGCCGATGAAGGTAAGTGGATGATTTCTCACCTGGGTCTTGGAGGGTGTTCAGGAATTGAGCAAAGAGCTCCTCTCCATCTTCCACAATACCGAAGGCTGAGTCTAGGAGCTGTAGGTAGGCTGCAGGCGGTGACTCAGGCCGTAAGCTTTTAACTACATCAGCTGCTGGTGGGAGCAAGCTTTCATGGATTTTTCTGGATATTTGCAGAGGAGACATGCTAGGATCATTCTGGAGCAACTCAATGTGTATGCGCCATGTGTCATAATCAGTTTCATGATTAGGTCTGGGAGCCTTGCCGGAGAAGGGGCAGAGTCTCACTTGGGATTGGATGTGTGGGACAACGTCTTGCCTCCGCACAATATGCTCGACCACGACCTTCTGGATGTCCGGTGGGTTCAAGTCACTTACTGATAGGGACGGTGCTCTCTTTCCATTGGTGAGGGGAACATGGTC
The DNA here is from genome assembly GCF_963576545.1 of Limanda limanda. Lineage (NCBI taxonomy): Eukaryota > Metazoa > Chordata > Actinopteri > Pleuronectiformes > Pleuronectidae > Limanda > Limanda limanda. Next base: position 244,478 of record NC_083650.1, read on the forward strand.
AGTGGCACCGTTGCTGCTCGGTGTGGCATCTGGAAATGAGGTGTAAGACTGTTGCTCTTGATGAGTGGGTGGGGATACGACAGTGGTCTCAACATGTGTGGGGGAGGATTCTTCAGTTGTGGGCTGCATAGTTTCAACATCTTCCCCGATCTGAGACATCATTTCCTTCAACACCACGCAATAGTCTTTGCCACTCATCTTAGCTAGTTGCTTGAGCTCAGCTAAGTATGTCTTGGTAACATTACTTCCAACCTTGGTAGCGTACACGCTACTGAGTGTTTTTACTTCATAGACAACAGTGGGGTCATCTCGTGCTATGCACATGTACGGTAAGCGAGGTTCTAAACCTTCTAAGGCTGAACCGCTAGCATATTCAACGATCAGGTTTTTAAAGAACTCGGACTGTGAATCATCAACCAAAAGGATTCTCTCAATTTTACCATACTGTTTTAGAAAGTCAATCACTTGTTCATCTTGTTCAGCTACCTGAGTAATTCCACTGACAGTAACTGCATTTGGAATTTTGACACCAGACTTTTGTATGAAATCCATACTGGTCATTACTTCAATATTGATGCTCAAATCAAATGGCTCCTGGCTGGCTCGCCACTTCTGTAACCAATTTTAGGAGTGTAAAAGTGAATTACAGTATAATATAAGTTGGACTAACAATAAGACCAGGACCAGAAGAGACCAAATTCGAGAGGAGCCACTGTACTGAGCAACAACAATGAGGCAGACACAAGAGTAACAATTGAGTAGCCACTCTTATATTTTACAGTGAACAAAGTAATTTGTCTGGTTCGTACAAAATGCAAAATATCATACCAAACAGTAAGAAAAATAAAAAAAAGTAGTGTGCACACTTAAAACAAAATTGTCTGTTGGGGCCCTTAAAATAAAAGGAGTTGTTGCAAGTTCACCTGATTCCAAGGTTCCTTGTAGTGTAATGTGAGTGTATTATTTGTGTGAATGAGTGTGTACGTGAATATCTCCTCGGTGCTAATCTTCAATCAGGGTAGTTGGCTCGCCATCTTTTACAGCAGTAGGTTGTCCTGAACCTCAGACTCTCCAGTCCTCTAAAAAACCTGACCGACGTAACTCTCCTTCGTTCAGCCACTTGGCTCCGGACCTCCACTGGGTAAGTGCTCCGACTCTTTTTCCTTTTTCACAGGTTTCACTCTGGGTTTCTTTTCTCTGGTTTTCCTCTTCTCCTTAACACACAGCTGCCCTCGCTTCCCTGGCCGAGATCCGAAAAGACCGGAAGAGCAACGCGACTGCACTTCCTCTCCGAGCCGACAGGCTGAGCGCGGCCTGCGTAGCTTCTGATTGGCTGCTGAGAACTAGGTACCCCACGTGGGACCATGCGAGTTGAGCGGTGCATTCAAAACTAATAAGATAATCAGAGCAAACAGTCTCTTCTTTTACGGTACTAAATTAACAGTGTTTCTTACACCTGGTTACACCAGCATATGATTATGATGATATATAAATAAATAGGTTTTGTTGTTGTATAGTTTCAAGGTTACTTACTGCTCGTTCATGGTAAAGTTTGCGACCATCCGGTAGCAGCACAGCACAGTGCTAGCCGTTAGCTCCGCCGTTAGCATGTCTCGGCTAGCCGTTAGCTCCCCGGTTAGCATGTCACAAGTAGCCAGTTAGCCGTAGCCTGAGCTAACCAGGAAACTAGAGCTCGTCTGCCGTCACTAAGCTGTGAGTCAGCACTCACGCTGCTCGTCCTTGCCCATTGATTGGTCAGCGAGGATTCAGCACCGGCAAGATGGCGCAGGAGGAATGCCTCCTACTAGCTTCATTCACCCTCTGCAGAAACCAATGGGTGACGTCACGGACGCTTCGTCCATTTATATATACAGTCTATGGTCGGAACGAGTGACTCTGTTTTCGGGGTAAATAACTTGCTGAAGTCTATGAGTGCGTTGGAAAGCAAAGCCGCGGGCCCAATGTGGACGAGTCGAGGTGGAGAAGACGGGCGCACAGTCCCTAAGTTAAGGTGAGAGCTCCAGAGAGCAGCCATTGCTAACTGCTAAGCTAACTCGTAGATCTGAAAAGCGTGTCAGCAACTGTGGGATAGCGAGAAAGTTGCTAAAATAAGAATAGAGCATCGAGTGCTTGAGCAGAACTAGTGCATGTGTAAATATGTATGAACAGTTTGTTCTCGTTAAGTTTTTATGAAACATTTTTTATGAAAAAACTTAACGAGTCCAACCGGACCTTGCAGCAGCATTGAGGAGTTCAGGAGTCGACAGAGAAGAAAGAGGGTAAGGTTATATTCATTAGATCATTTTTCAGTTACATGTATAGGTGTATGTTGTCTTTGAACTGTGCTAATTGTACTCATTGTGTTTACAGCTGATTGAAGCGGGACAGATGACATGGATCCATCCTTCCACAGCCAGGAGCTCACCAACCTGTGTGCCACACTTCTGCTGCAGAGTGACATTTCAAGCTTCACCTGAGTTTTTCACTGGCTAGGCCAGTTGTGTTTGTACTATATGTGTGCTGTATGTAAATAAAGCTTTGACTCCACATATACCTTGTTCACGTTTGTTCCCTGTACAATATGTTCAACATATAACATCAAGCATCCCATGAATGAATAAAATCTTCATTAACTGCAGTGCTTTTGGTAAAGGCTTACTAATAAATAATAATATATATTAATATATACATTATTGGTAACAACTATATATTATTTTTTATTATTTATAGTGTGTGGGAGGGGTTTACCCACGTGTGTACTACAATGACCCAGGGTGACAAATAGCAGCAACTCTACCAGCCAATCACAAGTAACCTTTCCTTTCAAGGGTCTGTGGTTTCCTCCAACAATGGTGAATTGAGAGAAGCAGCTTCACTACAATTCATATGCTAATTAGCTTGCACCTTCGCTCCGCGACCCCCTGGCGGCTCTTCCCCTTTCTTCTCCAGACCCCCTCCTGGTATGTTTACTGTCCTTCCCAGGCGTTATCGTAGCTGGAGAAACGGAACTCACGTCCTGTAAACAGGCTGGAACTGCAGGGGATTAGATGATTTCCTAGAGCTTTCCTTTGACGGAAATACTGCTTTTCTTCTAGTGTAATACAGGTATTTTATAGGTAAATGCTGCCCAGGTAAGCCAGTCTGTCTTAAAGAACCATCTACGTACACTGTCTTTGGCATATCTCAGTGCTAGAGTTTGTCTTCACTCAGAGAACCAAGGTTACCATTGTCATATGCACTGCTAAAATTTTTTATGGAAGACTTAAATCACACATCAGATCTTGATGAAAGAATTATTCAAGTTACAAATTGAGGTTAGGATTCAAAACCACACCAAAAAAATTTAAGTAGACCTTACACCAATGCGCCTTTGGACTGCATGCTTTGGCTTTATGTGTATTTTTTTAGAAGCTCCGTCTTGACTCTGTCTCTCAACATTTACCAAGTCATGTTTATTTAAAGGAGACATATTATGCCCATTTTACCACAGTTGATATGGTTCCTTGGGGTCTTAATGAAATGTCTGTAACATATTTTGGTCAAAATACCACAAGGATCATTTAAAACAGCACTCTTTTTACCCTGTCTAAAGCAGCCCTCCTCAGATTGACCTGTTTTGAGTGCCCCCCCCCCCCCCCCCCCCACTCCTCCTACCTCCTTCACGAGATACAAGCACCCAGATTTTTGGCTATCCATTACCTCTGTAGAAATATGGCTACTGGAGACGAAGATATTATCTTGCAACCATATCCTTTTGAACCAGAGTAAGGTGGGCTGTAGCCTGGCCTCGGGGAGAGACTGCCCGGCTCCACCGGCCCGGTTAGCTCGCCGGCGGTTAGCTCGCCAGCCGTGGAATATTGGAAAAAGTGGAATTTTTATAATATGTGCCCTTTAAATAGCATATTTCATACAAGTGTAAACTGAATATGCTTCAAATAAAAGCAAAAATAGGAAAGATCATACATGGCCAGATAGTTTTTATTATTGATCAATTATTCATATACATCGGTTTACCTATAATTGATACATTCGGCTCTAACCCTATCGTTTTGCTTCAGTTTGTTATTATCATAACTTTTAATTTCTTTTTAAATTCTTCTTTTCGCACCTTGTGCTCCTGAAACTGTTTTTCACTGTTTCCTGTGGTCAGGGTGGTGACGTGCTGTGGTGAGCGCATTGTGTCACTTCTGGTTTTTGATGGTGTTTGTATCAATTGCTGCTCTTCTTCATCTCTCCTAATTCTGCTATTATCTGATCCACTGAGGACATTTTGCATTTACATTTACACTCGTCCTCTTTTTCACACTCATATCTCTCCCTCTCCCAGCGACTTGTTCGCTAATTCACTGTTTCACTATTTACCATGGAAAGTAAAACATTAGCTTATATAATTGGTCGGTCACTGGTAGCTGATGCAAGCCAAGCAGCTGTAGCTTCTGCAGCTGCTTGGCTTGCATCAGCTACCAGTTCTCTTGTCAAATGTCCCTACCATTTAGGTATGTAAAACCAAATTATAAGTCAATAATGGAATCCAAACCAGGGAGGGCATTATCCGTAGAAATAAACAGAGTAGGAATCTTAGGGACACTTAACCATGTTAACTGCATTCTGACTCCAGCTCCGTGTCCAACACAGTGCTGATGCATCTATAGTGTGTATTCATTTAACATCTGACCAAAGCTCTGTCCCTCTTCTTGCAGTGTTTCAGCATAGAGAAGTTGGGCAGGAGGCCTCTCATGATTGGGGGCTTTGCCATGATGGGCATCTGCAGTGCTGGAATCACATTGGCACTCATTTTACAGGTAGGTGTGTTTTTGTGTGTTTGTGTGTAGCGAGTCAGCGACACACCAAAAAATCACCCCGTCACCAGAGCTCTATTTGGATCTCTTTTACTGTAATGATACAACATGTAAACAGGGACTGCATCAGTTCACATCTTCTTCTCAAGAGTACTGTCTCTTTCAGCTCCAAATGCAGACAGTATAACAAAACATACATGTATACATTGTAAGCAAAACCAGTCAATTGAAATTATAGTATAGTGATTAATGTTTGACAATCATACCTGTAATGATACAACATGTAAACAGGGACTGCATCAGTTCACATCTTCTTCTCAAGAGTACTGTAAGGGATACATGAAATAATAATGTAAACCAAAAGACAAAATAAACAAAGATTCCCTGCCTCACATGTCTAACCCATCAGAGAGTAAACACAATGACTTAATGTGGGTTCACAAACAACATTTGAAAAGGAACAATGCGCTTTACATTCGTTCTATCCAAATCCCACAAGAAAACGACATCTCCCATAATGCCGTCGGTTGCTGCGGCACGAGTCGGGAGCAGTTCTAAAGGCCGGCGCATGCTTCTGCAACTGCGGCTGCGGCTTTTCACGCAGTTTGATTTATGGTTCTCCAAGGGTTGCGCGTGTTGAAAAGCATTTCAACGCCAGATCACTAGGCGGAGTAAGTTTTTTTTGTCAAAGACAACCGTAGAGCAACTTCTTTGTGTGTGGCAGTCATCGTCGACTGTTTATTTACATCGCCACTGCTGTTCCTCATAGCCTTTTTCTGGCGGACCAATTCGTTCCTGATCTTCCGTTATACAAGTGGTCATACTTTCGGATCTCTTCTGCCAAAGGCTCTTCTATTTGGTCCATATTCGTTCTTCTAAATCCTCCGTGGTTTCTGCCGGTGTTATGGGGCATGGAACCAGAAATGTGACTCCAGATAGGATGTAGTTAGCAGACCAATCACAGCCTTGCGGGCTGCATGAGGCTTGCGTAGCTTTGTCGTATAGTTAGAAAAATTGGGCGACGCACGCAAGAAGGGGTACGCAAGCACGCAAAGGCTCTTGCGCTTGTGTCTCCCTGAAAACGCAGAAGCTGGCGCCGGCCTTAAGGAAAACAATGCAGTGCTAACTCTTGAAATAACTCTTAAAACTTGACTGTACAGACTTGCGCTTTACACCTCATAGCTGTCTTATATTGCTCTTTCAGAAAGCAGTCACATTAACATGCATTAGACGTTGGAATGAAACTTAGAAGCGGAACACTCCATAAAGGTACCTGTCTTTCAGCTCCAAATGCAGACAGAGAGACATGTTCCTGAGCGGCACGTACCACAGCGCGACAGGGGGGTGCACAGACAAAAATACTGACAAATAAAACATACATTAACCAGTACTCCTTTTGTAAGTACTGAAAAGAAGCTCACAAAGATGTTAGGACTGATTTAGCCTAATCATTGGCTATTAAATAAAAATACTAGAAATACATATCCCCCCCTTCTCTCATTGTCGGCAAATGGAACACCCCCTTTAGACGATACTCACTGCAGGGTTTTTAAAGTTAGCTGGTATAGCCTTGTTTGGAAGTAGCTCACTGTTATCAAACTGACTTCTTCGGCTTGGTTTATATTTTTTCTGTGCAGGCTCATTTATCAATCATGCGCTACGTCAGTGTCTGCTTTGTGGTTGGCATCATCGCTGGCTTCTGTATCGGTCCAGGCAAGTTGCACTACAAAAAACAGACTCTCTCACTCCCTTGTGATAATGTACAAATACCCAGTTCTCTACAGCATTCAGACAGATTTGATGGTATCGTCATGCACAATATATCCTTTCACACTGTAGAAAAGACAGCATTAAACTAACCTTTGTACTCAATGTTTTAAAGTTCATCCCTAATAAGCATTTGAGAATCTAGAGTCTAGATCAGTGGGTCTAGATTCTAGAACCACTGATGTTTAGACATTAAATATACGTTTGTAAAGTATCAATTAATCAATTATCATTCCAGCTAGTGATGTGTCAGTCGTGAACGATTCGTTCATTATGAACGAATCCTTACAAGGACTCGAGAGTAACAAGTCCTCTCAAAGAGAGATTCGTTCATTTTCTTGTGGCCGCCCATCGGGACTGTTCCATAGGCTCAGTCAAGGAAGCAGAAATGATTCGTTCATTTCCCTACTGGGTCTTCGGGTACGAGTCTTTGGATAATTTTTCACATGACCTGCATTGGCTCAGTAGAGGTGCGCTGGAGCTGTAGCGAGGGACGTTCACTGTCTCCCGGAGAAATGAACACTCTGTGTTTTTAGTATAGAAAGACGTGAATTATATTCGTTCACAAGTCATACAGACTGGTTTTGTTATTTTCACTTTACATTAACACTTACAGTTTAGTGCAGTGTAATTGTTTGCCGTGATAATTAAATGCCAGTGTGATAATAAATGACCATTTCAAACCATAAAAACTGTACAAACTCAAAGTTCACAGACTTAAATCAATTGTGTCTTACACAGAATTTTTCATATAATATAAGGCCATTTTACTTGAATTGCACATTTGTGTGACAGATCATATTTTTTTAAGAAAACCTCCTCTATTAAATACAGTACAACATGACAGTTTGTATGGTTTGAAATTGTCATTTGTTATCACACTGGCATTAAATTATCACGGGAAACAATTACACTGCACCAGGGCCGGCCCTGGCAATGTTGGCGCCCTAGGCGAGATTTCAGATTGGCGCCCCCCCCCCCCCCCCCACACCACACACACAGCGAAAGACCGTAACCCCCCCCCCATCCCTAATAATTAAACACTTTTTATCTTGAAACCCTTTAATGACAACACTTTAACTCTGTGACTAACAATAAAATAAATTATAAGTTAAAACCAAGCACAAATAACAAATGACAGTTATTATACAGAAATATAAATACTTAAAGAAATGCTAAACTACTCAATAACCTTTTGAACCTTTGGAAATTTAGTGCAATAAATGTTAAACAAACAAATATGTATATATATATAAATAACGATATATAAAAATACATAACAAAAAACAGTAATTACCATAGCCAATACTTCAAAAAATTACATTTTCAAGCAACTTTTGACAAATGTTAAGGACACAACAAAATGCAAATGGGAAAAAAGTGCAAGTTCACTAGTTTTGTTTCATTTAAAATCGTAATTATTGAAATGAAAGGTAGATATTTTTTGGTTATTTAACATATTATTTGGTTATACAATATGGCCTTGTTTTGTCTGTTTTTGCCTGTTATTCATTTATTTATTCAATTTGATAATTTTAGTAAGTTTGTTAACAAAAATAAATATATAAATTGAAAATATCCTACTGTGTTTTTTATTTATTTATTATTATTCATTTTAATTTCATAAATAATTTTGGAAATGGGTTCCCTTTTTTTTGGTTTGAGCACCTGCCCCCCAAAATGTCTGTGCACTTGCCGGTTTACTGTATTCTGTGACTGTGGTATGTGTTTAATCCAGGATCACATCTACACATCTGCACTTTACAGTACAGTTTACCATTCATACAGTGCATCAAGGGCAGCACTTTTTTCTATGATGGCCCATTCGGGGTTCAGTACCTTGCACCAGGACTCTTCGGCATACAGATGGGTAAGTCTTGGATTGAGCGGCCAACCTTATGGTCGCTTTTTTCTTTTTTTTTTTTTTGTTTCATTTGTGCATTTGTCGCATCTCAGAAGCATAATCAAGGTATTATTAAAAACATTGTAAAGGGTACTATCGAGCCATTTTGACTTGACCGTATGCAAGACCAATATTAGAAGTAACTCACATTTAACAAAAACTAAACATCAAAATTAGGCAGTGTTAAGCGTGTTCGTTTATCCTTTTAGAGAAGATGAGCCGAACTTGGTTTGATCAATCAAGTATTTATTTAGGAAGCAATGAACAGGTTATTATCAGCAAAGCAATGGGCTTCCACACACTAGTTGTATCAGAGCGCCTAAAACATCCGGCGCTTGTCTATTTTATAACAGTAGATCTTCGTTCCTCCTCCTTGAAAGCGCGCAGGCGCAGGCCATCCTCCTGGCATTTGAATACGGAAGTGAACAGGGAGCCCAATGACGCTATAGTTGCTCAGCAACCTGTTCACGTCTTGAAAGGCCTTGACCCAGCAGATGCCATGAGGACCAAACTGTTGTCTATTTGAGCAAAGAATATTATGTTTTCTGCTTCATCAAAACAATCCTGACTCTGTAAACATTCGGATCCTCGAAACCAAAGCAACGAAACAGAATTAAGTCAACAAAGTCACTCTGTCCAACCTCGAGAACTTATCAGACAGCTGCTCGAAATCTATGTGAGTTTAATGAACCTAAGGGAATTACCCTTTATACAAAAATTAGAAATGAGAACAAGTGAAACATTCATTCTTTACACTGAGCAGCAACGGTTATTAAAATCATTTGTATGAAGGCATAATATCTAGCTAAAACTAATCATATCTTTATTGTTAAGAGTACAAATATAATTTGAAATGATTCTATCTTTATTTGTTTAGAATTCTGTCAGCCACAACCTATAGTTAAAATATTGAAATCCTCACAGCAGTTAGCATGGAAACAGCTTTCAACAGGGACACACCAGATTCATAACATAATCATCGACCACGTCTAAAGGGCCCCCTGACAAGATTTCAGCTGGATCCGATCAACCTGCTAGGAGTACATCACAGTATAAAACATGTAATTTCCTGTTACCAGTAGCAGTGTTAATTTTGGCAGCTATTTTTGATTTAGTCTTAGTCTTTTGACGAAAATGCATATTAGTTTTAGTCTAGTTTTAGTCATTTTTATCCTTCTTAGTTTTAGTCTAGTTTTAGTCGACGAAAACAAATTACATTTTAGTCTAGTTTTAGTCGACGAAAACAAATTACATTTTAGTCTAGTTTTAGTCACATTTAATAGCCACATTAAACTCCTTCTCTTCCCTTCTCAGGTCCAGGGACCCCCTGTGTTGTGTCTACAACTGCATACTAGTCTAGCTTTCAGTACTTAGGTTGTCCATTAGATATCCCTCCTATAGATCTATAGCAGGGGTCGGCAACCTTTACTATAAAAAGAGCCATTTTTCCCCCTCTTCCCCCAAATAAAATTTGTCTGGAGCCGCAAAGCATATTTGATAACAAAGCTGATAAAATGTTATATAAAGTTATACTATACTAATCTGTAGATTATTGCATTTATGAAATTATAGAACAACAATAAAGAAAACTGTTGACATTTTATTTATTTTTACCTGTTACAACAAAGGGAAACACCAAATGCTTATGAAGAGGAGAAGAAAATACACAGGCAAGTGTAGCCCTACTTTGAAATAAATTAAACGCAGAACTATGTAGGGTTATTTGAGTCATCCCCATATTTGTGGGAAATGTATGAAATAAGAAGTACCCTATTTTGAAATAAATAAAAACATATAGCTGCAGCCTATATATTTTAGTTGGCGTTGGCGAAATGTGAAAACAAAAAGTGAAAGCAGATCAGACTGGAGGAGGAAACTGAAGCTCGGTAGAAACCAGCTGCAGCCTCTGCTCTGATCCAGAAGCTGCGGCGCTGATCTCAGAGCAGCTGAGACCAGAGAAACTCTGTGTTTTCACTGTTTCCATAGTTAAGAAGCAGCCGGTGAGTCAGTGCGCGGCCTTCTTCACATGAACGAGCTCTGAGTCTGTGTCTCTCTGAGCGAGTGCGCGGGGGCGGAGCCTCGGGACAGGTGCGCTGTCGGCAGCACACACACACACACAGAGACACACACACTCGCCGCTCCGGGTACTTCATGACGGCCTGATACGATTATGTTTTTAAAAATTGTTGTGACTTAGTCAACCTCCAACATTTTCGTTTCGTCTCGTCTCGTTAACGAAAATTAAAATAGATTTCGTCATAGTTTTTATTTTCAAAGATCCATTTCGTTACGTCTTCGTCTCGTCTTAGTCATGGGAAAAGGAGCGTTAACGAATATTTTTCGTTATCGTTATCGTCAACGAAATTAACACTGACCAGTAGGGGGCGCTATGACTATGACTGAATATTGGCATGTAGATGTGTTCATGTCGGGACTCTTATCTAGCATTTGAAGTTTGGTACATATTTGATATTGTACACTGAAGTTACAACAACTTCAAATTTCTCTGCGAAACATTGAAATTCAACGTCACTGACACACAAAACTAGCACAACTTTTTGGCATCAAGATTAATCCTCTATGAGGAGTTCTTTATAGTACTATGTGTGAATCACCAAAAATTATTACAATAATAATTGTTATCATTTTTTTCTGGATCCTATATAAAAATGGGGGCGGGGGGGGGGGGCAGAGAGACAGAGAGAGGGAGAGAGAAGGGCTCAGTGTATGATGGGAAGCATTATATAGGCAGTAGTAGCGGCAAGGATCCGACAACTAGACCCACTGTTCAGGCTATCTTCTTCTGGTATGTGGTAAGTCCATTTAACCAAGATAATAAAATGGCACCGTAACTTTGACATGTTCGATTACCACTTAGCACGTCGACATTCCTTCTAGTACTCTGTACATGGTTAAGTGCTGACAGGAACTGGAAGGAGAGATCATATTACTCCTGTCTGGCTCCCTGTAAAATTCAGAGGCAGACACCATATCTACATTTAAGGTTCGACTTAAGCCATTCCTTTTTTATTAAGCCCCAAGTTAGGTCTGGATCAGGTGAGTCCTAAACCATCCCTTAGTAATGCTGCTATAGGACTAGATTGCTGGGGGACGTCCCATCATGTACTCTCTCTCTCCCCCTCTCCTCCCCGCTATCTGTCTCTCTCTGATCTCCAGTCAAGACAGATGGCCGGCCACATTCAGTCTGATTCTTCTAGAGCAGCCTTTCTCTAAGAGCGATCACCCCTTAGTGGTCCATGAGTACATTTGGTAAAAAACTATATTTTAAATCAAAAGCATTTGTCTTGTGTATCTTTGTCGCTATGTGACAGATAGAAACTTAAACTGTGATTTTTGGTGTGTTGTCAAACTTAAACTGTTTTGTGACTGCCCACTTTATTTGAGGTAAATATGACTAGCACTGTCGAACTGACAAGATGAATCGGTGGCTTAAGAAGTGGTCAATTAAACGAAAACCACATGAGACTTCTGACACCATAGGCAAAGATTAGATGCAAGTGGTTCAGCGAAAGCACGGACTGCAAGCAATTGAGCGACAGGGGTGGGCAGGTGCAATTCAGCGGCGTCCCTGAGTGAGTCAACTGGCATGAACATGAAAAATACAGCGCCAAAGTGAAACAAAAATAACACACCGACTTCATCAAATTTAGATTTTTTAGAAAAGGGATGAGGAGGATCCCAAGCCACAATGGGCCTCATTTACTAACATTTGCCCAGAAATGTTCTTACTCTCCACAGAAAATAAGTCTGTGCGCATAATCGCCACCGGATTCATGACACTTGCACGCCAGCGGATTTTGTCAATCATTCTGAATCGACAGGCGTGTGTCCGCTCTCTGCAGTTTGCATGCTGCGAGGCCTCTATTTTTCCATATAAGGACATCTGTTTGTCATGAAGAGAGCGGTGTGCTGAACAGTTGAAGTTATAAGAGATTAGAGATGAGCCGGATACTCGGCTGAAACGAGTATCCGGTACGGATAAAGCACTTTTGCCGATTACGAGTATAATACGAGTAATCGGAGTCATTATCTGTGCTCGGACTGAATGAAAATCCTTACACAGCGTCACAGCGCTCCTCCCGTCACACACGGCTCTGCTCACTCACTCACAGAACAGCTCTCTGTCTCTCAGTCACTCAGGTTCACTGCGCATCGGGACTGTTCCATAGGCTCAGTCAAGGAAGCAGAAATGATTCGTTCATTTCCCGACTGGGTCTTCGGGTACGAGTCTTTGGAAAAATGTTCACGAGACCTGCATTGGCTCAGTAGAGGAGCGCTGGAGATGCGAGGGACGTTCACTGTCTCCCGGAGAAATGAACACTCTGTGTTTTTAGTATAGAAAGACGTGAATTATATTTGTTCACAAGTTATAATGACTGGTTTTGTTATTTTCACTTTACATTTACACTTACTTTACAGTAAAGTAAACCTCTATTAAATTCAGTACAACATGACAGTTTGTATGGTTTGAAATTGTCATCTATTGTCACACTGGCATATAATTATCACGGCAAACAATTACACTGCACTAAACTTTAAGTGTTAATGTAAAGTGTTAAATCACACCCACTTCCGGGTTAGGCCCCGCCCACTCCGAGTACGGATACGGATAATTCATATGGTTAACAGATACAGATACAGATACAGATAATGCTGTACTCGCTCATCCCTATAAGAGATGCCCCCAAAAGGTAAACAACACAAGAATCTCACAACACAAAGAAATTGAAAGAGTCGGAGGTTGAACACACAAAACACACTTTTCTGTAGCCTGTCCTCCAGAGTGACAATGTAAAAATTACACTGGGCTGCAGGCACATGCACAGACATTTTGGGGGGCAGGTGCTCAAACCAAAAAAAAAGGGAACCCATCGCCAAAATTATTTATGAAATTAAAAATAATAATAATAAATAAATAAAAACTTACTGATTCTCCCTCATTTGTTTTACTAGTTAATGGCCTGACTCAATATAAAAGAGAGCTGCTACCCTGAGCTGCTTGCTGCAGTTCCCTGTCCTTCTGCTTTTAGAGTCTCTTTTTTCTTGGAATTATGCTGCAAATTTTGTAAATGAGATAAATCAATTTTGTGCATTATAATCAAGAGAGACTTACCTAATCTCTATACAGCTGACAACACAGTACACACACATTTTTGTTTACTGTTTTCTGACAGAGTTGAAGTATAAGCAGCATTACACTAATAATATACCACAATATATACCTCACGTAGCTCAACTTAAGACCTACCGTTCACTTCAATAATTACGATTTTAAATTAAACAAAAATAGTGAACTTGTCTAATTTGTAGAACAGAAAAACTGCCTTTAAATTTTCTGACTGACTGCCTGCCTGTCTGTCTGTCTGCCTGTCTGTCTACCTGCCTACTTGCCTGGCTGTCTGCCTGTCTGTCTGTCTGTCTGTCTGTCTGTCTGTCTGTCTGTCTGTCTGTCTGTCTGTCTGTCTGTCTGTCTGTCTGTCTGTCTGTCTGTCTGTCTGTCTGTCTGTCTGTCTGTCTGTCTGTCTGTCTGCCTGTCTGCCTGTCTGTCTGTCTGTCTGTCTGTCTGTCTGTCTGTCTGTCTGTCTGTCTGTCTGTCTGTCTGTCTGTCTGCCTATATCTCTCTCCCTCTCTCTCTTCATTAAACATGACAAACGTCAGTAAACAGATGGAAAAGCGTGGGCTTGTGAGCGCCGTGGAGCATGTCAGGGCGAAATTCTCACAAGAACTCAAATAAATGCCCCGTCAGATATCAAAACACATTGGGGGGAATTGATGACAGAGAGAGTAATTTTTATTCTTAAATATTGATGAATTAGGAAAAAATTGGACTCCAGCAGAAGGGGCACTTTTCTCATCCAGGGCAAAAGGGCAGGTGCTTCAGCACCACTAGGGGCCTATCTGTGCACGTGCCTGCTGGGCTGCATAACTGAGGTGGTGAATGATGTGTCCTGCACAGGGCTGAGCACTAGAGTTTTGGACATGTCTTTTAGATGCATCGCTATGTGAACATGGACCCAGTCGTCCTGTGTCAGAGTCTCTGTCGGGGTCTGCTTCCTCCTTACTCCTCTGACCTGCCCTCACTTTACATTTTAACAATAAACACTGTACACAAGATATTAGGACACGTACAGTGCTAATGTTTACTTTGTGTTTGTTTGATTCGCTTTAGACTTTAGACATGTTTAAACCTGCTACACAACAAGAGAGGTAATGTGACGCGCAAAGTCAGGACTTCAGAGTAAAAGTGACCTGAGAGGTCTGGATTTATGATCCAACTTCACCAATTAATAACTGAATACATGTGAAGAGGGACTGAGGCGAACACATACACACACCCAGATTACAACTTAACGCTGTATTTTAAATTCATTGTTGCTGAAGAAGCGAAGCCCCGTTCATCCAGAAACATTAATATGCATTCAGTAGGTTTTTAAAGAGATGATGAGGATGAAAGGGCCTCAATTTCATAGGGCCCGAGCGCCGAACGGTGGGAGGCCCTATTGAAATTGAAAGGATTATTCTGAGCGTAGTGAATGGGCTTTTTGAGGGCTTCAACGTGCTCAAAAATCTTTTAAAGTTTGCAGTAAATTAAAAAGTGGTGAAAATGTATGTATTCTGGAGTATTCGGAAATGGGCATGGCAAAATGGCTCAACAGCGCCACCTGGATCGCAGCCCCTAGGTTTCCACATAACCGATCTTCACCAAAATTGGATAAAGGTGTATCATGACTATTCATACAAAAAAGCCTCGAGGAGCATTATGAAAAACGCAACAGGAAGCCCGCCATTTAGGATTTAGTAACCATTTTGGCCATATTCCGCATTTTTACTTTGACATACTTGTCGTAGGGCTTTCATCAGATCAACTTAAAATTTAGATGAGTGTCATCACAACAAGATGGAGATATAAATTTACTTGAATTTTAACTTTTCGTCATACCGTGTAACCGTGGCGTGGCGTCAAAGTTTGATTACACGCCATCAAAACACAAGCTTCTGTATCTCAGACATATTTGGTCCAACCGAGTCCAAACTACACATGTAAGACAAGAGTCGCGACCTGATGACATCTACACAGAAATCGTGACTAAAAATCACAGCGCCCCCTGGTGGCAAAAGGAAATGTCTTGTTTTTGGAAAGTATTACACTTGGAAGTATTCCTCCCCATCCACTTTGCGAAACTATGTCAAACTGTGTCATATGGGTCTCAAGACATTGATAATTTAGGCATAAGATTAGACCCGAATTTTTCATCAAGGGCATTATTAATGGCGTGGCATCAAAGTTCATCAACTCGCCATGAAACACGAAATTGCTACAACTTCGGTGTTCGAGGTTCAACCTCCCTCAAACTACATGTGTAAAGCAACAGCCCCCCACTGAAGACACTCAGATGGTTTTAAGGAATGGGCGTGGCAAAATAACTGACTAGCGCCCTCTAAAGGGCAGCCCCAGCACTACGATTGGCCGACATCTAGAAAAATTGATAGGGACATGTGTCTTTTTATGACAAAGAAATAAGTCTCTTGGATAGATATGCTAGACCAAACAGGAAGCCCGGGATTTAGGATTTGGTGGCCATTTTGGCCATGTTCTACAATTTTACTCTGATGAACTTGTCGTAGGGCTTACATCAGATTAATATGAGACTAAAACTCACTAGTTTGGATATATTGCAGCATTGATGTGTCAGAAAAACAGCACCATTCTTCCCATTAAGATGGCAACAGAGACAATGATGAATGAGTAGCCGAACTGTCATTTAGTAAGGCAGTCATTTGTTATATACTATTAACATAGACCTGTTTTTTTGTGGATATTCAGTGAGTCTGGTGGTCTGTGAATACCTTTTTATTGGCTAAGTGGTCTTTGGTCTGAAAAAGTTTGAGAAACACTGTGCTATAGTTTTCCTTTGGTCAATGAGGGAGTTTTTTCTCTCCAGTCGCCACAATGGCTTGCTCATTGTGGGAACTGTTGGGATTCTCTATAATTTTCAAGGTCTTGACCTGCCTTCAGATATTGTATAGTATGCTTTGATGCTGTACAAATAAAATAAAATTGAATTGAAATAAACACTAAGAATTGTTACTTTTCTAAAACAAAATTGAGGTGTTTGGAGGTGAGGATAAGACACAATGTTTGGTATCCACAGGAGCGACAATAAAATAAAAAATTTAACAATGAGTAACAATGTGTTGGTGCTGTAGTTAAATGTAGTGAGTGTGATATTTAATAATTACATCCAAAATTGCGGGCATTACTAAGCTTAAACTAAAAAGCATTACAGCCTATACTAATCAATCATTCAGTGAAAATAAATCATATGGCGAGGAATAGCCAGAATGACACAAAATTTGGCGTGTCATTCGGGAATGTGAAGGAGCCTATTAATTTTGCCCAACGTGCTCTTAACTTTTTCATGAAAACCTTGCGTGTTGCTCTGAAACCTATCAAGATGTATCCCGGAACCTAGTTCCAGTAACCATCTGGAGAAGCAAGGAGAACTGGTAGCTTTCCATTCAGTGAGTACTATTCACATTAACATAAACATAATCCAAACATAATGGTCTGCTGTACAGTAT
This sequence comes from Limanda limanda, assembly GCF_963576545.1. NCBI lineage: Eukaryota > Metazoa > Chordata > Actinopteri > Pleuronectiformes > Pleuronectidae > Limanda > Limanda limanda. Next base: position 261,551 of record NC_083650.1, read on the forward strand.
GTGGCAGTTCAAGATAAACTACAGAACAGCCAAACAGGGCAGCCAGTGCGTCAGATTTGATCTGTTGATCATACATTTTAGAACACCATTTAAAAATTAAACAACCCCAATGGGAAAATCTTAGAACGAAGCCAGAAGATGTAGCCTAGAGTGTCTTTTGAAGATGTACATATGTCACAAACATCAGATAAGTTAGGATACATTATATTAAGATTTTTTTTTGAATAATGTAATCCATGCATGTCTTCAATAATTAAGCCTGAATGGATCCTCTCCATCCCCTCCCTCCACATCTCATCAGTCAACTCACCAAGATTTGCCTCACAGGCAGATTTGATTTGTTCTGATGGTTATATAGTGTTGATCCTACTAAACACACACCTGCCAGCTAGTTCCCCCTGGTAACAGCTGGTTGCTAAAAATCACAGTGGTGAGTATTTGTGTCTGTATTGGGATGGTATGGTTCTATTTGATAATTTTTTCTAATACTGAACCCAGTTCAGCACATAGACCCAATACCACCTCTGGGGAATCGAAATTGGCTGATTAGGCACTCATTATCATGGGCCAGATATCTTTGGGGTGTCTGAACACTCGTTCGCTCCTTATCCGCACATTTGCATAGTTCTCATTTGCAGTCATGTTCACTGCAGTGAGTTTACACACAAAACGTTTTTGTACTTTGTGATTTATGCACAGTTTTAGAAGATATTATTAACTACTGCAACTCTATAATACTATGTTATGATGTTTGAACAAAAGTTGCTTGAAGTTGTCTCAGATATTTTTACAATTGCAGGGCGCTAATGGAAGGGTTATACCTCACAAGCTCAAATTACACTGCTGTTTTTTATATGTAGGATAAAATGGATCTATAATCTGGCTTCAATTCACCGCCTCATGTCTGCGTTGCCAATTTCCCAAGTTTTCCTAAATGTTATACACATGGATCCCAGCTTGCATACAGATGCGTACATTCTCCCATTTGTTTTTCTAGAGCCCAACGTTTCTGTGGGAAGTGCGGTGCTCCTGTTGCATACGCCTTTTGTTAAGACCCCATTTTGTGAGTCCCCTGATCTTATGAAATGGATAAAGTATGAACAGAAGAGTTATATGAACAAGTTAATGTTGGTTACTGTGCCTATTTTTACTTGTCATGTTTTTAAATTACTCATCCAGTGAAACTGCTCAGCCTGATCATTGTAACACAATAGCCTTCATGTGATGTGATTCCAGTGATGTTAGAAGTGTAATCAGAATCAATTCGTTTTGGGATTGAAGAATGCGCCATTATCAACCAGAGCAGTTTAGATTAAAAGATGAGGACGTAACAAAAGACACTATAACGTTGCATTTGCTCCTTTTTGAAGATTGGCCCATACAGGGGACTAGAAATCAGGATATTTTGGTCTCTGCTGAACAGATTTTTAACTATTTTGACAATTATATTAGCAATGAATTAGGCACAAAATCCTTCAACCAAATTTAGTGATTTGTATGATGTTATTATATGTTTGGCTTTCTTCCTGTTCCAGCGGGCGTTCCCTTCCTGGTCACAGCAGAGCTGTTTAAACAGTCCCACCGCCCAGCCGCCTACATTGTTGGAGGATCACTCAACTGGCTGTCCAACTTTACTGTGGGCTTCATGTTCCCCTTCTTACAGGTGAAATGTAGTACATCATATTTATAGAAGGCCCTATTAATACCACTATTAAGAGCCGGAGCTATATATTTTACATTTTAATAATACAGCTATTTAGAGCCTGAGCATTTATGATTTAACAGATGTTAACAAATGTGAACAATCTGATTGCTTAACCCTCGCTTTTTTGAATTCCAATTCCCATCTTTAAAGACTCCCTCAAGAAAATTATGTGCTACTTTTAACAAAGACCCTTTGAAAATCTCTTCCATATTACTGAATATTTAAAGACTTGAGTATTGGGAATTTTATATATTTCTTTGAGTTATTTTTTTTGAGTAAAAAGGTGTTGAGTATGAGTGCATGTGTATGAAAGCAGAGTCGATGTATTTTTTTTATTATTTGCCTTTCTTAAACCTGTTATTACACACACAGACACAGTTATGTCTTTAAGAATATAAGGTGAATAGCAAACATTTTCATGAGTTGTTATTTTAGTCTCAGACTGTCTCACTAATTTTTCTATCCTATTCTCTCAATCCTCCCAATGATATATCTGTCTGCTACACCCAACAATCAGATGTCTGCTGGATCTTACTGCTACTTGGTGTTTGCCACCGTTTGTGTGTTTGTGGCTGTCTATGTCTACTTAATGATCCCAGAGACCAAAAACAAGACCTTCATGGAGATCAGCCGAATGTTTTCAAAGAGGGAGGCTGTGTTAGAAACCCAGGGCCTAATCCATGGGGACCAGCTGAAGCTGAAGAAAATTAATGGATACGGCATTGTGGAACATGCATAACTGGAGTTAGACAGCTCCTCATCTGTACCTTAACTGAGCTTTGTATTCTTACTGGTACAACAAAACAGTTATTGGATCATATCTTGGTTCTTGTTTTCATTGGTTTTATAGGCTTCTCTTCCTCTCGGTAGTAGTAACACTACTCACCAAGGTAATAGCTAAAGCTCAACAGTACAAGACAAAATCAGAGCATCAGACACATTGGAAAAAAAACAACAGGTAAGCCAGTCAAAAGCCATCACAGTTAACATGCCCATTTCCTGTACCTTCTGTAGATGTTCACTGTTTTTTCCTCCAAACCAATAGCTTGGTTTACTTTACATCTCGATAAATTGCTGCTTTATGTTTTTTGCAACTGCATTATATCAACATCACCATGTTTCCAGATCTTCGTTGTTACTTTGATGATTACCATGTTATTATAGTTGATAGGAATACTGGCCCGAGTTTTAATAAACTAGAATTCTGTTTTAATAAACTATTGAAATGAGTTGTCAATGTGGGGAAAGGCATTTCAAAGGAAAACCAAACAATGTCTGATACAACTTGGCTGTTATTTTTGTTGTTCTAGAAAACATTTGAATTATTAACATTCAACTCACCTAATAAAGTAAAGGCATCATTAAGGATAGGCCTGATCCTGAAATAATTTGTCTCACAACAATCATGGGAAGTAAGACGCAGATTTTCCTATATTGGACAAATCATGAGGTGCAACTGCAAGTGTTTACCTTTTGCCTTCAACATTGGTAGGTTTGTCGTGAATTACTATAATCAAATGTGGCTGACTTTGTCACTGTTGCCAAACCTCTCGGTTTTTGCCTGTCCATACAACAACAAATCCTGGATTTTCCAAACCTGTCCATTTTAGGTGCTTCAAACAGTGTATTGTGGACAATCAGGTGAAAACATGGCAACAGTGATGCAATTTTTAACTAAAATGTAGTAGTGTGGATGTAGCCTAAGAGTGGGGATGCCATGAGCTAACACTAAAATAGAAAATCTATAAATGGCATCTGTTACTGCTTTGGTGTGTCTGTAAACTGTGATTGATGTAAATAGTAGTGTCAGTAAGACAGTCAGAGATGCATAAATAAAATCCACATTCAATAAACTGCATTATTTTCAGGTATTTGAACTCCAGTTTTTCAACAACATATATTTACAGCATTACTGGGGCTGTGACATGATGGAGTTTTAAGGTTAGTGTTAGTCAACATCTCCCAGCTTTAATTGTTGGAATGCTTACATACACATTCCACATATTGGCATGTCAACTCACAAATGAGCATTTGACACATGTGACTCTAATCAAGATGATCAAAGGTTTTAGTTGTAGGAAACTGGGGGAGTGCAGTATGAATTTAAGGCATAAACTAACCTTTAATTTTCTAAAACTAAATTGTAACCATTTATGTATTGTTGTAAAAGTAATGATTGTCATGTTACACACTGTATCAGAGTACTGTGCACTATTCAGTAAAGCATTCTAAAAATGTACATCTAGATTGTTTGATTACTTTTGTGCATCAGCCTTTTTACAATTTTGGCAGATAAATACATAACTGAATTCGTATTGTAAAACTGTGTATTATTACTTTTTTCCTCCCACCTGACCCGAGGGGGGCTCCATAGCAACTGACTTGAACAGTCCGCAGATTTTTGTCTGTAAAAATAATTCAACAGATGGCACATGGCTCTGCTCTATTCAACAGTCTGATTGACAGTGAACCAGCATAACAGTATTACCAGGACTCTGACACTTAACACAAGATGCTTTATTTTATGGGATTGTGCTTTTGCTAGAGGACTGTGCTGATGTCTGCTAAAGTCTCGGTTTACAGGTTGATAACATGGATTAAAAGCAGTTTACCTGAAGCATTATTTAATATGTTAAATCACACCTCTAAAATTCTCTTTCAAATGTGCCTCAGACATTTACCCTGATTCACTCCTGACCCTTGGTGGTGAAAAATGGAACTGTCCTACTGTCAATTGCATTTGCCCCCTTATAAATCATTACAAAAACTGAATGTAAGTGGTGTAAATCCTGAATTATGTGCATGGCTAGTACACATGCATGTGAATCTGATTGAATGAGTGTGCTATGTACATAGTCCTATTAGAGGTCTGAAAATACAAAGGAAAGTTTTAATGAAGCCATCCTTTCACACGAAACAAACACACAAACACGGCTTGCGCTGCAAAAAAACCCAGAGCAAGAATCAGTTACCAAACATCATTCATCAAAGAACTTAAGACATAATAAGAAATATTTTTGTTGATAATGTCAAATTTGCGATACAATTTTAATCACATCAAGAAGAAAAGATTTCCTTGAGGCAGAGTCATGATCAGCTGCAGGGCTTCCATCATAACTGTACTGGGATTTGAAGAATAATATTCAGGTTGAATCCAGCAGGTGATCCAAGGTGAGCAACGCTAAGTACATGTGTACACACCCAAATGTATCTTAATACACATGTATTGTCATGTTCCCTTAGCATGTTTATTAAAGATTTAAGAATTGTGTTTTCTCTTGATATGATTTGACTAATAAAATAATTCGCTGCAAATAAATTCATTCACGTCTATTTTCCTGTGTCTCTCGCAAAAAGAGGCACCCAGACCATGCTTCAGACCTGTACTTGGCGCTGACCTCTGTCCTAACCTCTGTCTCTCAGAGCTGTAGATATATTGTGTATGTCAATGTGTAAATGCTCTTGCAGATAGCTGATGAATGCGACACTTCTCTGCTACAGACTGGCAGTGTTTTGTGACACAGCGTGTTATGACCCTCTTTATTCTTTAGCACCCTGCTGCCATACAGACAGCTCTTTGGCACTTTGCACATTTCCCCCTCACATAAATACACCAACATATAGACTGGAAATCCTGTGAAAAGTGTGAAAACATATGTGTATTATGTTTACATTTAGTGTTTTAACATTTTATCTTGGGGGGGTGGAAGTGCTCTGGAAACCCTAAGATTACGGAATTGGATTACGACCAAATTACTGAAACAATAACTTTCTGTAGAGACTAGTTCCACTGTCACCTAAAAAGGACAGAAATTTAAAACAAAAAGGCATTATATCTTTATATATACATGATATTGATAATACTTATTTTTTTATTTTTTGTAAAATAGTAAGAAGGGCCCCCTAAGAAAATCTTGCAGACGATATCCCATTGTTGCTCAACCATCCACAGCTTCTCAGCTCAGAGCTCAGCTCACAGATCAGACCTGCTGAAATCCTTAGACACCATATCATTCTCAGGGAGTTGAGGTGGGGGTAGTGTAGAAATCCTGGACCTGTTGTAAATGTTAATCACAAAGGCCTTGCCCTTGGGCTACAGACATCACCACACATAGTGATATGCTAATGTAGCTGGCCAATAAGCATTTGAGCTGTGCTGATTTCTGCAGAGTGTTTCTCTACTCACGTTTGCACTCACCTCATTAAGGGCAGACACGTGTTGATTGCAGCCTCAATGTGTATGTGTTATAGAGATTTCCCACCTGTTGCCTTTGATGTGAAAGAGCATTGTGTGTATGTGTGTGTGTGTGTGGGGGGGGGGCGTAAGTCTATTCAAAGTTTGACAATTTAATGGTATCCTATCCTTATGTGCATTTGAGGAGATGTTAAATACTTTGTTACAGCGTTGAGGATTGGTTATAACTTCAAATGTGGTTTAGCATATTATCGACATTCCCACATTTAAATAATGGATGTCATTTATCCACCTAAAGTAAACTTAACAAAAGGCCATGGTGAAATAGGCCATAAGAAAAAATAAGCTAAAAGAGAACAAATATTTGTACACATATCTTGATGATAAATATATATATATAATTAGAGTTTTAAAGGGAATTTGTGTTTCTGCACTTGATAAAAACTGCCACTAGAGGACATTAGTGACGTGTTTAAAACTGCTAGCTGGCTCCTGATATTGGACTCAAAAAAGCAATGGGTTTCATGGCCAGGACAGCACACATTAAAACATTTTTTTGTTATTATGCCAGTGTTAGCCATCAGCTAATTTTCCACTGCAGTCCTCTGGCCAGATATGTTTGAGCCAAATGGGTTATAACAATAATAATTATATAGTTGTTACCCTAAACAACTGTGCAAAACTACTAGACAATAATACAGGGTTGCAACCACAACACATACCAACAAAAACAGACTTAACCAAAACAAACTTCTGGCAACAGGGAGAAGACATGGGAGAAGTTAGCAACTGGTTGGATGAAAATAACAGCAGTTGAAAAGTTAAAATATGTCCATGATGCTCTATCAAAGATCCATTATAGGGTGAAGGAGCTGCACCTGAGAGGGATTTCACATTGTCTTCTTAGAGCAGATCTTGTAGGTTATCTGCTTGCATTTTAATGCAGATTTAAGAGCTGAGCAGTGGTGGAGCCTTGCCATTTAGCGTCTTAAAATTCAGGTAGTTGTATATGTTCCGAAGTTTTACCAACTAAGAATGTCATATTTACCAAGAATATTGCAGAAATGTTAAGTAAGGGGTTTATATTTAAAACCTTTAGAACCTGCTTGTACAGATAGAGAATGGGCTTCAGAATTTAACTGTTTGCCCAAGTCTAGCTTTTTATATAGTATGTTGGATGCGGGCTGTTGGATGCATTGAAGCATACTTTTGTTGCTGAAATCATGAGAGAGTTTATTACATTTCTAAAATTAGACAGATTGTGTTTGGTAATATGAATTACTTTCTTCACTCTTCACCCAGGCTTACAAGCAGTTTTGCTCTGTTTCAACACAATCAGGTTATAGCAGCACCAGTGACTCTGGCCCTCCATTCCCTGTCATTTTGCTGGGAAATTTGGCACAAACATGTTCATTTATTACTCTCAAAACCCTCAAAACAACAAATGTTCAATACACAGCTCAATACCCAAGATGGCCCTTAGTGTCTGTGACTTGACAGGGCTGGGCCCTTCTGTTGTGCAGAGGGAGTTTACGTTGAAACCTTTTTGAAGTCATTGTACCCTGTAGCAGTTCATTGTGTACTAGTCCCTCATCTCAACCAGTGGCAAATTTCACAACTACCTGTGATGGTAGATCCCCCAATAGTTCTCAAAAGAGAGACCTGATTGTCTGCCTCAACGAATAACAATACAACTATTTACCAGTTGTTGCCCCTGCGTTTTGTCCCTGGGATCCCACAAAGGGTATATTGGGCTCTATGAAAGCTCTTTATGGTTATTAATACATGACACATAACAATAGCAGCTTTATCATATAGTTGGCTGAGCTGTGACATAAGCCAGGGAGTAAAATATGATCAGCTGTTTGAGCGGATTTGCAGTTAGGTTACCAGGTATTCAAATACGTCCCAAAGGTAACCACTTGGGATTGTATATCACTTGATTAAGTTGTGACCCATGGTCTGATCATTACTTGTGTGGAAAATATCTTTGTCTCAGATCACCCTATACGCTTTAGCCAACTTCAGACTGAAATCTAACCTCCCCTTTCTGTCTAAAATCCTTGAGAAAGTTGTAGTCAATTAGCCGTGTGACTTTCTCCAGAAAATGATATGTATGACCATGCACAGAGAGGTGTTGTAGACAAACTGCCAACTATGATTAACAATATTAATGAGCATCTTTAACGATGCAGAACCTGGTCAAAATTGTGTTAGTGGATTTGAGCAGCGCCTTCAATACCATCCAACCCGGCAAATCGGTGGACCCCTGGGCAAATCCCAGGATGATTTTTGTGGATAAAGAATTTCTTAACAGACTGCAGTCAGCCAGTTATGTTTAATTCTGCTATTTCAACCCCTGAAATATTTAACACAGGTGCCCCCTAAGTGTGCGTTTTGTCACCCATATTATACACTCTGTATACATATATCTGTCATATAAATAACCGTTCCCAGGAATCGCTTGAGCTTTGACATATTTTGGTTGTGGGAATTTTTCAATCCAACCATCTTTCTCTGGGTCGGGTCTCACCCTGCTCTCATCAAAGATGTGCTCAAAAAAGTGAATCTGCCAGTGTATTTGTTCAATCTAAGGCCGGCTGCCTCGTTCACCTTGAGGACCTGTTCCAGAAGTCTGTTACGGATCTCATCGGTTTCTCCATGCACATGAATGTCATCTATGTAGGCTCCTTCCAGCCCCTGCAGCATTTCTGCCATTGTCCTCTGGAAGATTTCTGTAGCGCTTGTAATCCCAAATGGAAGTCTGCGAAAGGCATATATCCCAAAAGGAAAGATGAAGTTAGTAATTTTACGGCTCCACTCGTGTAGGGGAAAATGATCATATCAACACTTTCGACTCTGACAGCCGTGGCAGGATTTCCTCTATGGTGGGTAATACATTCTTTTCTCTTTTCACTGCACGATTCAGTTTCCTCAGGTCAGCGTAACATTGAACCTACTTTCTGTTAGTTATTAGAACAGGGATCATAGCAGCACACGACTCTGTGGGCTGTGTCACTTTTTCAACGATGCCCTCTTCTTCTAACCGTTGCAGCATTGGCATGATCTTCACCAAAACCATTTCAACTGCTTGTGGGCGACTAAACCGATTACTGCAGTTCTCTTAATCACATACACTGGAAAAGTATTCTTTGTCTCTGTAAATAGTGGTTGTTCTGAACCAGCCTATGCATTTGAGCTTTTCTCCTGGTCCAATGAAGGGTGTCTCTGCAGGACCCAGTCTCTGTCTAGCTTTCAGAATGTCTTTTCACTTATAGGGTTAGGGTTAGTTGCATTTGCCCAGTATCTATCTTAAAGGTTAGTGGACTCCAATGGTGTGTGAAACAGTGCCCTTTTTTTTGTTTGCTGTGATGCCAACTTCAAACTGCCTCATGCTCTCTGTTACTTTTGTTCAATGTTTTGGTATGAAAGTTACGAACACTCACGTCTGTTTATTGAACAAAATACAGTTATGAACACATTCATTCCTTCACATGTCTTTGTTGGTGTATATTAAGATAATTTTCCAACACCTGTAGTGATGCATCCAAGGTACATTCACCCTAGGAAATTCCAAACATTCCAAATAGTGACTAACACTAGGTCTAATAGTGCACATTCTACCACTGTTGCAGCAGCGATTTACAGTACTCCTCGATATGGTGTCTCACATGCTCTCACAGATATTTTATCTACCTCACCTCTAAAAGAGGTTATGGGTGCCATTAGCTTGCTTGACATTACAAACTGTTTCCTTTCTTCTGACTGTGTTCCAATCTATTTTAAGCAAGAGAGGCAGTAGTTGACTTATCAATAACCTTTCAAGAACTTTGGAAATTTAAGGGTGCAATTAGCTTGCTTGACATTACAAACTGTTTCCTTTCTTCTGACTGTGTTCCAATCTATTTTAAGCAAGAGAGGCAGTAGTTGACTTATCAATAACCTTTCAAGAACTTTGGAAATTTAAGGGTGCTTAGACCTAGGCTGATAATTCTGTAGAAGTGATAGATCATTGATTTTTTTTTTTTTTTTTTAAGTCAGAGAGCTATGTCAACTGTATTAGACAATAAAAATATTTTTGATAAGTTCCAGACTGGGTTCTGCAAGCAGACAGTACTGAAACATCTCTCATTAAGGTTACAAGTGATGTAATGAGGAGTTCTGACACTTACTATATTCCACCTCTTCTGGTGACAATATGGTAACATATTACACTTAAGAAGGTTTTAACTTAAATTCACATTTATTTAACCTGAACAATTTGTTTATTTAACAAAACTTATTAAGTCATTAGAATGGGTGTTATAACTTGTGGCTACAAGATAGGAATTTATTCTTAAAAAGTTAGATTCCATCTGGCCTCAATGATGAGCCCGGTTCTGTTGAATGAGCACTCGCTTGCAGTGCTCGTTGCATGAAATACACAAGTGATTAGAGAATGTAATTATTATTCTACACATGAACATTTCACCCACCCAAACCCATCCGCTATTAAACAGAATTGTTCATTTTAACGACCCGACCCGCGGATTAACCGTGAATCCGTGGATATAATTGCAATCCGTACATCACTAGTAGTAATATTTAATTGTCAGCTCCAGTGATGTGCACAGTACCACAGGGTTATATTCACGGTCCAATTAATTTTTTCCTTTATATGCATCATTTAGGAAAAATGTATTCAATATTTTTGATCGAGTCTTCTGTCATTGTATGCAGGTGATATGCAAATGTGCCAGATAATGTCATGTGAGGAATTTCATAGTGTGTCATTTTTTTTTAGAAATGGATTTCGTGTGAACTGCGGCTGAAGTCAGAAAAGACTGAATTTAAAATATGTGGCTATGACCAACTAGCAGGCTTGTTTGTATACTCTCTTCAATAGAGATTTGTAGTCAAAAGTATTTTCTAAGACAAAACAAATTGATTTGACAGATATATTTAACATTAAAAGCACAAATGACTAATTTCATCTTGGAATGCAACTACCAACAACACAATGTCACAATTTTGTTGCTTATTTGATATATATCTGTTCGTTTTCCGTCCCTATATACTGAAACCATTTCTTAAAAGTCCCTGACCATTAGAGATTAAAGTTCCCCACCCTGACAGACATTTAACAGACATAATAAATAAGGGTGAAACAGTTTTTTGATACTTGGCTGATACATTTTCATGTGTCACAAATACCACAGACTCAGTAAACCAGAAAGTATTACAGCCACAGGCATGTTTTGATACATGGATGTTAAAGTAGACATAAAAAAAACTTATTGAAGTAAATGCAGTCCAGTCAAGTTGACAGGATGTTGATGAAGCCTACCAAAGAAGTTTACAAAAACAATTCAGGTTTGTAGGATTCTTAAAGCTTGTACATTAATTGATGTTTCACAGTAACATCTGGTGTTTAAATGAGTGCAGCCAAGGCGATAATGCAAAGGTCTGTATGTGCTTGGCCAGAGGAGCTATGGTCAGAGGTGTATCCAACCTTGTTGGGTGGAGCTCAGTCCACAAAGAGCCCAGCACAAACTGACCATTTGTAACCTATGATTTCAGCAGCGGCCACATTATGGACCTGGCTTGGAAGGTACTCTGATATGAGGTTGACCTAGGTTATCTTTTAGCCCTGGATTTTGTCACAAACCCTTTATTCAACATTTGTGTTGCACTCTGGATGACTTACCATCCAACTATGTACAGTATCTTTGAAAACTAAGGTTCAGGCAAAGTTTTCAGAACACTGTGGCAGACAGCTGAGGACATTACATCACAGCCTTATACACCCTTATCATTGTGAGTAGGATGTTGTACTATATGTAGGCCACAATATATCTGTAATTATCTTACACTCCTGATGTTTTTGCCCAGCATCTTATGAAGCAAATCATGTATAAAAATTACAGCATAGCAAAGATCTCAATGAAGATTCCACGGAAAATTCAAGTTAATTAAAGACAAAGGGCATCATAAAACCAGGGTTTTGTATTTACATTAAAGTCTAAAGCCCCTTTTCCACTTGTCCATTGACACCCAACAACAGCTACCTTTTGTCTGCAATGGGAATGGATACAATTAGCATTCACTCCCGGGTTAAATTACTCTGCATTGCATTTCCGACAGACTCTGCACAATTTTTTGATTGACTTGAAGGAACGAACACGGACGATGTCTTTCTTTTCTTCGTTGCAGAGTATTTGCTCTTCAAGATCTATCAGCTCCAACTTCAACACAATCGGCTTAGTAACACTCACCATTGTTCTGAATTAAACAGATGCAAGAGAATTTGTTACATAAGCAGGCCAGAACCTGAAAGACACTCAACACCAGAATAGAAACTTAACCTGCACTAGCTTGTGCCCTGCTGTGTTCTCACATTGAATTCCCCTGAATTTCCACAGACTTCATATTTGGTGGTCAGGAGGATAAAGTCGATAGAAACTGTGCAGACTCTCACTCAGACATTTGCGTTCACACATGCACCTCTTCCGTACAAAATATGGAGGAAGTGCAAAGTCTAGTGCTTGTCGGAAGCAGCTTATTGCTGATGAGTCCCAGCCACCACTGCTACAGAGCAGTGGTTACCTGTTCATTCAAAGTTTATTACTATTGGATGTATCACATGTCCAAATTCCATCAAATTGAACACTTCACATCCTTGAGCCCTTAACAATACACATGCCATGTGTGAAGATACATTTTTTTTATGGTTCTTGAGATATTTGTTATACAGACAGACAGACAGAGATCTTTGGAATTTATAGAAAATGCCTTCGCTACAACAGTCACAAGAAATTATGTCGAAAAAGATACCAAACTCTCTATTGTTTATTCCACCGATCCAGCTCTATGTGTTCTGACCAGTGATGATTTACCCCTGGAGAAGCAAAGACATCTCATTGCAATTTGTCCAAATCACAGCACAGCTCCAGTATAATGAGCAGGCCACCACAGCTATGTTGATTACACTGTAAGCAGTGGCTTGCAGGCCACAATAATAAGTGGTGGGAGCTGACAGAATGGGTAGGAGAGGAAGAGAAGAACAGAGAATGACTGGAGAAATGAGCAAGAGCAAAATATGCTGTAGGATTAACATTTAGTAAAGTAAAAATTGTAAAAAAAAAAATATTATTATTTATAAAGAGACACAGGTAACATGTTTCATACTTCTTGTTAATTTAGTCCCAAATATCCCTATTTCCATATATTATACTCACACGTGTATACTTGCCCTTACTATGAATGATGTAATTTCCAAGTTGTATTTTACAGTATGTTCTCTGGTAAAATTTAAATTTCATAGCTTCTCATCAGGTAAGAGTTTACTGCAATATTTGCATTTGGAAATTGGTAAGGATGAAAGAACAATTGTAGCTAAACCTGCATGTCAGTTCCCTCTGGGTCATTTCAATTTCAATTAATGGGATAGTACACCGAAAAATGAAAATTCGCTCATTATCCACTTACTAGTATGCTGATAGAGGAGTGGGAGAAGTGTTTGTGTCCACAAAACACTTTTGGAGTCTCAGCGGTAAACAGCGTTGCATCCAACACAATTGAAGTAACTGGGACCCCTTCTTGTAATGATTGTAATGATATTACAATCATTATCGTAATTTCTAAATCCTCTTTAATGGAGAAAATATTGCATTTGTGCAATACGGAAATGACGACATAAGGAAATGATGTCTTTCGCGGACCAATCACAGCCAAGAGCTGTCCGCGGGCTCTCCGACACAACACGGAGAGTTTAGAAAAATCAGAGGTGTACGAAAAGCTGTCCGAAGCGCTCGGAGAGGGCGTTTCACGACGGATAGGGCGGTCTTATCTATCCGTTTTACAAAATACGCTCAAGCATTAATTGGCCTTTAGCCCTACCCCTTCGTCTCAACAGGTATTGGGACAGCCTACCCCTACATATGAAGGGCTAATATGGGATTGGGCCTAAGTGGCCGGAAGCCACGACATTCATATTCGACTCGAAATAGCATAATTTAAACCAAGTTTTTAGCGTAAATCTCTGATATCCTCCTCTGAGACGCGTTCACGTTGTCAGAGAAACACACTTTCGCCCAAGGGCTTGGGCAGGGTTCGCATCACTTAAAGGCTTAAAATTTGGTGTAAATTACACCGTTTTGAGTTGAATATGAATATCAGGCCTTGTGGACACTTAGATGACACTACACACCACACAAATACCTATGTACATATTTTTTGTTATTTAGTATTTTCAGTTCATTCACTTCCTGTTTTATTTTGTACTAACCATGACTCTCTCATCACCTTATTTTCAGCCTTGTTTCTTTTCCCTGTACCTTGATTAGTTTTATTAGCCAGCTTGTGTATATAACCTATTTGAACTTTGTTTTTTTGTTGAGTGTTCTCCTGTGTCCCGAACAATTACTGCAGTAAAGACTTTGAAACCTTTACCTCTCACACTTACGCGTAACATTTCCCCTTTGAGTCTCTTAAGTTACTAAGTCAAGATATTTACTAAGGCCTTCCAAAATGCTTGAAATTACAGCTTGCTTTGTGCATTCCCACTGTGGCTGTGTGTAACAAGCATGCACTAGAAATGCGCCGTTGATGGAGACTTTACACCATGTACTGGCCCAGCATGCTTGTTTGAGTGTCTGTAGTCATTTTTCCCATTCAACATTCGTTTTACAAAATATCTCCATCCAGACAAGAACATAAAAGTAAGTGTAGCAAAGGTAATGTGCAAAAAGACAGTTGACAATTGAGAGACCTGCCTGACTTGAAACTGATGGCTTGTCTGTATTTAAATCTGTTGGAGCAAAATATGTTTAATCTATTTATATCTATATGCATTTACAGATTTGATTACACATACAAGTCTGATTACACATACATGGCTTGAGGTACAGTCACAGTCCTCCTCGCTCACAAGTGTCTACTACAATAAGGCCCTATGCTGGCTGAATGCACGATGCTGATTCAGAGCAGTGTCAGGATGTGGATGTTACTACCTCCAACAGTATGATGTGTTGATGTACATCTCTCAAACTTAAATTAATCATTGTTGAATAAATACAACTAATGTCAATTTAAAAAGTGAAAAAAGAGCTTTGAATTGCTCAAAAGCCATTACAGGAGAGAAGGATGAAGAGGAGACACACAGGATCAAAGATTAGGTTTAAGAGCTAGGAAAATTGAGAGCAGAGGAAGAGGCTTACAGGGCTCCACAGACTAGAGTTATATCAGCTATTTTAGCTATGTATACTGTTCTCTCTGAGGCCATGCTGCACAAGTAAGGTCAACACATTTATAATAGTCACACAATAAACCAAGATGTATGGTCTATTCAGCTTCCTCTTTTCAATTACTAATAGATTACTTATAGAGCTTTCTACCACATCGAATGGCTTTCTTCAGCAGATGGAGTTTGCTTAGTTGTCATAGAGCTGATCCAGTTGTTGTCCACTGTTTAAGGAATAGAAAAAACACTAAGCTGTTGACAAAGACAGATGGGTCATGTATTAATGTTAATCACCACAATGCCGATGGAGGGATGGTTGAGGTGTATGAGACTTTGAGATTTTCAGGGGTAAACAGAGTTGCAGCCAAATGGGACAGATTCTTTAAATGTAAAAAAAACAAACATAAAATGCCTCCATACTGTTCCTGTGGTGTCATCCAAGTGTTTCTGACATTCAAATTCAACTTGAAAAACAGCATCATTTCCAACAGGTTGTTAGTCTAAACATCCTCTGATATCCTCCTCTGGAGCCGGGTTCCCAATCGCACTCACACACCGCACACACTGCACACAAGTTGTAGCCCGAGCGTACACACAGGTTGCACGATAGCATCGCTACTTCCAGTAGCAAACATTAAGGCTAAAACCATGGTAACATATAACATCAACATTGGCTGCTAAGGGGCCAAGTAAAGCAAAGTCCCGGTCACAAATGTTAGACAGGATAGTGTAATAACCTACTCTGGGTGGCAGAGGATGATGAAAGATAGAAACCTGGAGAAAGCCTCTAAAGGCAGAACTAGCTACTCCAACTCCGTTACGAACGGATGGATACTACGGACTCTTTTTCATTTATGGTTCGCCGAAGGCTGTGGGTGCTGAAAACAATTCACCGCCAAAACAGTAGGTGGTACAACGTTTTTTTTGTCGAAGACGAGCTTAGAGAAGCCTACCTCATGACGTCTTTGTATGTAGAAGTCGTTGATTGTTCATTTACCTTCTCCCGGTTTTCCTCACACACATTGAATGATGGCAACTAACAGACAACGGCTGTTGATGGAGCTGGAGCTGCTTGACATGGAAGAGGACTTGGAAGTGTGAGGTCCGGAAATGTGAGATTCTGGAAATGATGTTGTTCGGAAATGATGTCGTTAGCGGACCAATCACAGCCAAAGGGTATGCGTAGGCTCTCCGACATTCCGATGTATAGTTAGAAAAATCAGAGGTGTACATAGAGCTCTCTGAGGTGATCGGAGAGGGCGTTCCCATGTGTCTGTCTCCGTCAGAACGGAGTAGTATATATCGGCCTTGAGGCAGCTGAGTGACACAATGCAACAATTACTATATGTTGATGCGCGGAAATATGCCATGAACAAGTAAAAAATTATAAAGAATCTCAGTAAATAAGATGTTGACTATATCTGAAAGTATGGCTAAAGCAATTTTGCTGAAAGGTTGTCTAAGTCGCATCATTTTGTGTTAATGTCTGTGTGAAGGCTGACAGCTAGGAGTTAGAACACTGCCCTTGTATAGGTTGGAATGGAGAGCTCCCCACATCTATAAGGACAGGTGCAGGCAATTACTGCCTTTGTCTGATGTATGGTAGATGGTGAATGCTGTATTTGTGCAGGTAAGGGAGACTGGGAGAGCTAGATGGGTCTAATTTTTCTGCTTGAAATCTAATGAGGTTTCTTGTACATAATTAGTTGTGTGGAAATTTGATGACTGACCTCTTCTCCCCTTCTTTGCAGATGGAGACTGCTGCTGTGTGTGTGTGTGCATGCTCGCAGACAGCATACACACACACACACACAGGCCCCGGGGCTCCGCCGCGACTCACTCGCTCAGAGCTTCACACACACAGTGAGATGAGAGATTCAAGACTCAATATTTTATTGTCATATGCACAACGATAACATTAAGCAGTCGCTCGCAATGAAATGTTTGGGTCACAGGCTCTGTCATGGCAATGCTCAGAATATTACAACCAGAGAAAAAAAAAAAAATAAGATCAAATAGAATATAAAAATGTAAATAGAAATAAAATATACATATCTAAAATATATGTATATACACCTGAAGAAAAAAAAAAGAAAACAATTGTGCAAGTGTGCGCAATAGTGCAAAATGCAATGGTGCAAATATGCTAAGGTGCAGAGTCAGTGGAATTATGACGGATTGGAGGAGTTTAAAAGTCTTATGCCCTGGGGGATAAATCTGTCTCTTAGCCTGATGGTGCGGGCCCGGGTGCAGCGGTACCGTCGGCCAGACGGCAGCAGGCAGATAGGTTTATTGCTGGGTTGAAAGGGGTCTTTAATGATCCGGTTGCTCTTCTTCCTACACCGCGGGTGTAGAGGTCCTCCATGGATGGTAGCTCCGTCCTGGTGATGTGCTGGGCAGACTTCACCACCCTCTGTAAAGCCTTACGGTTCAGGGCGGTACAGCTGCCATACCAGGCAGTGATGCAGCCAGTCAGGATGCTCTCTATGGTGCACCTGTAGAAGTTGCATAGAATCCTGGCATCCATGTGGAGCCTCCGCAGCCTGCGGAGGAAGAAGAGCTGCTGTCTGGCCGTCTTCCTTATGGAGTTTGTGTGATGGGTCCAGGTCAGGTCATCACTGATGTGGCCCCCGAGGAACCTGAAGCTGCTGACTCGCTCCACTGTAGTCCTGTTGGTGGAGAGGGGGGCGTGTTCTACTCCTTGTCTCTTCCTGTAGCCGATCAGTTCCTTAGTTTTGCCGATGTTGAGATGGAGGTTGTTGTCCTGGCTCCAAGATGTCAGGGCTCTGACCTCCTCTCTGTAGGCCTTCTCATCGTCGCCGGTGATCAGGTCTATGACAGTTGTGTCATCAGCAAACATAACGATGGTGTTGGAGCTGTGGGTGGCCAAGCAGTCATGCGTGTATGGAGTACAGGAGAGGACTGAGCATGCAGCCCTGGGAGGCACCTGTGTTGAGAGTCAGGGTGGTGGATGTAGTGCTGCCTATCCGCACCGCCTGTGGTCTGATGATACGATGGTATTGAATGCTGAACTGTAGTCAATGACCAGCATTCTCACATACGTGTCCCTCAGGTCCAGGTGGGAGAGGGCAGTGTGGAGGGTGAGGGGGATGTTATCTCCAGTCTACCTATTTGGCCTTTAGGCAAACTGAAGAGGGTCCAAAGAGTCAGGGAGGAAGAAGGTTATGAAGGGTTGTACTAGCTGCTCAAAGCACTTCATGATGATAGAAGTGAGTGCTCCTGGGCGTTAGTCGTTCAGGTAGAGGTTTCTTTTTTGGGGAACAGGGACAATGATGGTCTTCTTAAAACATGCATAGTTAAGCAGCTGTTAGGTGACTTTGTTGAAGAACAGTGGAAACAGTGAAAATAGCTGTTATCTCTCGTCCACAGTTGCTCAATGATCAGAAGGTTGGTTTGTTCCGAGCTAGAGTTTCTGTGTCCTCAACTCTGACCTGCTCTCACTTTAACTAATAAACACTCATCACAAATTATCAGGACTGGATCAGTGAGGATGAACTAGTTCAAAACTGCTTCTCCGTCTCTGTTTACGCCCTGAATCACTCAGAAGACCAGTAGATGCGCTCATGGAATAGACCATTGTAGTGGGGACTGAGGGGGAGAGGGTGCTAGGACACTAGTTATTCATGAATTATAAGCATTCTGAAGCCATTTTAGCGAATGGATTGATTTGTAGAATGATATGATTAATTAATGAGTTAAGAATTATCCTAACCATGAGTTCATGAAGTATATTAAGGGTCAATTGCCGACCTTTGCCTGTCTGTTCTCTGCTGCCTGCTCCCGGTACATGACCATGTACACCTCAGCCACATGTATCAGCGCCATCTCCACCTACAGGTCCGCATCTCTGGCTGCATCCTGCCCCATGAGCGGTGCCACTGTGGCACATGTTGATGCCCCAGGGGTCTCCCAAACACAGCCAGAGACTAACAGGTCTCTTTTCAGCATCTTTATTTCTTCACTCAGCACACGTGAGCAAACATAAAGGCAACAAAACTCCACTCAAAGTATTAAGTGCTTTATGCTGTCGTGGCAGATGTGCAGCTCAGCTCAGCTTGTCTCTGTCTTCTCTTGAGTCTATGGTCCATCGGCCTTCCCTATGGCAGCTCTGCTGCTGGCTTTTAAACCAGAAAATTTAATCAGCCAACAGCTCTCAACTGCCCTGATTAATCCCCTGGTGCAGGTGGGGGTGCTCTCTGAGTTTACACACATTAAAGCATGATCTTGAAAAGGTTGGCTATCCCTCCCATTGGGGGTAGGCGATACAGCCTCAAAATCACATCACGATATTTATGACGATATAGAAAAAAATATACCATGTTTTATCTGTGATTGCAGCTTGCAGGCAGCAGCACTTATTAGTGCACACAAAATTAAGGGCAGTTCCATCCTTCTTGCAATGTTAGCATCAGGTGTTTGGTTAACCTGTTGGCAGCCAAGACCTATGTGATGGCCTTTTCTTTTTTCTAACAGGCACTGGTTCATCTTCTGTCTTTCTGTGACCAGTTTGTCCTAAGGTATACCTATTTCCACTTGATCATCCCAGAGTACTCGCTGCCACTTCCAGCAGTGAGCAAAGGCAGCCAGAATCATTTTCCAGCTCACACTCTTTTGTCAATCCTGGGGTCTTCTAAACTCCTCTCTGAAGATAAAGAAAGATATTAAGTCTCTCTCTCTCTGTATCTCTCTCTCTCTTTCCCACACACACACACACACCTTCTCTCTCTCCTTCCCCCTCTCTCACACTCACACACACATACTAGGGTGACAGGAAGATCTTTTTAGCAGATTAGATTGTCATAAAGCTATTGGTGCACACATTTTTAAGATATTCTTATCACAGATTCTTCGCACAGTGGTGAAGGTTTAAAACAGGTTGAATCAACAATCTATTATTTATGATAACCTAATTTGTGCAATAGACAAATTAAATCAACTTCAATAACAAAATAAAAAATACAAAAAGAAAAACGGGAATTTTTTCATTAACTATAGGCAGGAATTATTTCCCATGGAAATATAATCCAAGATAGTTTTGGGAGTGCATGACGATGGGCAAAGCATGTCAGTGTGGTTCAGTTATTGAGAGCAATGACTTTGACAACATTGGCCCCGACTTTTGTTGTCACATACTGTTAATCCTCTTCCACGAGTTAAGAAACCACTTGCAATATTTTCGCCCGTCCTCCGGAAAGAAACTTGTCTCAAGGAAGGAGCACTGCAGCTTATAGTCGTTGTTGATGTAGTGCACGGTAAGGCTGAAGTATGGTTTCATGGTTCGGCTCGACCACAGGTCCGTGGTTGAGGAAAAAAATGTGACGATAGTGTAGCTGGAGTTTGTTGCTTCACACATTGCAGGCACGGATATGAAACCGCATCAGTACTTTCCATCCACCGTTTGCTCCTCCTTTCATATGGAGAGCCACAAGCAAGTTGTTTACTTTTGGGCCGCACATCATCAGCTGCTCTTGTCTCATATCTTGGTTGTACTCAATGGTGTGTTTTTCCTTCAAGTGGTGAAACAAGTTTGTGGTGTTCCCACCTTTAGCAGTAAAGTTTTCTTTTATATTTTTTCCACATTATCGAAGTTGCTCCTCTTTAGGGAAATCGTTTTTTTTGGAGGCTGCTTTTGCTCACTTTTATCATATAAAAATGTATACCGGTATTATCATGGACGGTATGATATGGTACAGCCCTAACTCCCATAGACTATAGAAAAGCTCTGCAATCAATGTCCAAACATTAAAAAAATTGCAGTAAATTGTAGGCCTGTTTGAGGAAAGCTCAGTAATGTAAATAATAATCTTGAATTCAATCAAAAAAGTACAATATGTTATATTGCTTTTCCCTGATAAAAAAATAAAAAAGAATTCATAATTATCCACTGTAATGTTTTATTGACAATATTCTAAGGGGACATAAAACCAAGATTGTCAATAGCATTTAATCTGTGTAATAATCTGTCTGTTGGTCTGTTTGTCTTGGTGCAATTTGGATCTATTCAAAAAACAACTTTGAATAATCAGGCAACCAGTACTCTGTAGCTGCAGCGATTGGACTCATCAACGGAAGTGATGTTGTCGATCCGCACGTTCATGACACTGTAAATGACAACTGATTCTCTAGTTCGGGGCTCTGCTTATTGAGTCAAGTTTCAACTGAACAGGTGAAGAGCTCTTTGTGCAGCAGTGGTCCAGCAGCTGGTCTTCACTTGCCACTACTCAATTAAAGCAGGTCACTTTTGTAGTTTCAGAAAGAAAGCTGCAAGCAGCATTACCACAGGCCAAGCAAGCAACCCATTCCAAACAGGTATGTTTGGAGGGGGCACTGAATTAATTTTGATAAACAGCAGGTATCAATGTTAGATGAAGTTGAATGCTTACTTCAGAAAACATGGGGGGTGGGGGGTGGTATTTGTGTATATACATGTATGTGAATGTATGTTAGCAGTGACTCATTAGCATACAGCTTCAGCCATAGATGGATTGCTCTCCTGTTGGTCTCATCCTACGAGTGATTGATCAGTTAACAACTATTTCCCTCACAGACCGTTGATTGAGTGCTGCTTGTCTTTGCCTGAAAGAGCCTGTGTTTGTGTGTGTGTGTGTGGCTGAGGGCCGGCCCAGAGCAGCCTCAGCTGGAGGTTTTTCAGCTCTTTATTCATGAGCTCTTCTTTACATATTCAGTTTCTGGATGTGAAACAAAGGCCACAGGTTGTCTTGCTCCCTCTAAGTGTGTGTGTGTGTGTGTGTGTGTGTGTGTGTGTGTGTGTGTGTGTGTGTGTGTGTGTGTGTGTGTGTGTGTGTGTGTGTGCGTGTGTGTGTGACAGCGTGCGTCTGTGTGTATATTGACGAGAGAAAAGTTATGAGAAAAGAGGAGACAATATTTCTCAAATTGTAGTCAGGGTTTGATTCAGATTTTTGTTGATTCATGTTGTAAATCGATTTTATTTTAACAAGGCAATACTTGTGCTGCATGACTGTACCGCAGAGTGTTTCTACTGCCAGGCCGCTGACAGTGTCGTCAGTCGGTTTTAACTCGCAATAACACCAGAGGGTTATGTTTAGATGTACACAGCTCCATGATATGCGTGCAATTTTCAGGAGGCAAACCCCACACTTGAGCTTAGAGTATCAGAGTGGCCAGCAGAAATAAATCACACTCACTGATCACCTAATAGCAACTATAAGTGCCTTATCATTTTGAATGAGCAACAGCGATGTCCAACACTCAGCCAGACGACCAATAGTGTAACTTTGTCAGTCACTGATGGATATTAATGTTGTCAAGCCTTTCGTACATTCAGCATCCACTATGAGCACCTTCTCTCCTGCTGTTTATAAATCAAGCTTTTCACTGAAATTTCGAAAAAAGTTTTGAACATAATCCATCCACAGATTATTTTGCTAACACAATGTAATTATGAAACAGCATAGCAATATACTTACATTATTTATAGGACAGAGGGTTGCATACATTGCAGTTGTATAAATATGAGATGACCAGAAATAGCCAAAATAATCCTTTATACACCTTGCTCTATAATAATACATAAATGATAGCAACTTCCTCTACAATAAAAACTGAACTAAAGGTCCACTCTCCAGCTTTTCTTTTCAGAACAGTCAGACATACATCATGGCTTTATGTTATGTTCATACAAAGATTTGAAATATGCTAACTTTGAAAGAATATTATGTGTTTCACCTCTAAAGGTGAAGTATATGATGCAGTTTGGTTATTCCCTTTTTAGATGTAAACAGACAATTTTCAGTGAGCACACATTAGTATAGCTAGGGGGTTGCAGGCCTTGTGTGACAATTAGCTTTTTTATGTAAAAATGTCTTCAACTTGAGATACAACTAGTATCTCAAGAGTCTCATCAGATTTGCAAAATGGAGAAAGGATTTACTTTATCTCACCTCTACAATATGGCTTTTCCAAATGTAGACACATTGGACCAAGGCCCAGCAGGTTAAAACTACAAGATACCTTTGTTAGGCCTAGAGGAATGCTTTCCCATCATGTTCTACATTAACTTTCTAAAGCTTTTCTATCCGTGTTACCGTCTAGAGAGAGAGAGTTGACAGCTGTGTAGATAGGCGAGCTGTGGTTGCCATGGCGAGGGCATTTGATTGACGGCTGGGGGTGTTGATTGATAAGGACCCCCCTGCTATTCCAGTGACAGTTCCTGTCAGAGAGCCTGCCCAACTCACATCAGATGTATCAACTGGTACAGCCCTCTCCCACCCCCAACACACACACAAACACACACACGGGGATCTGCTGACGATAAGGCATAGGGACTCCGGGGAAGAAGTCAAGTCAGTAACATGAGATTCAAGTAAATGGTTATTGGAAAAGTTTGTATCAGAAAAATGTATGCTAGATAAAATATTTTAAGAAGAGTTGGTTAAAACCTACAATATGGCTTGATTGTAAATGGTTGTGCAAAATGTAAGATTTGACTGTTTTTGGTTTGCATCATGAACATAACTCTGAAGTCCCACTGTGTCCACACTGCTCGGCTGCTATCAGTCAATCTGTGTTAACTCGCCATAACGTTGGTAGTTTTGGCTTTAGCTGTACACTACGCATTCTCTGCAGTCAGAACACCAATACTCAATGGAGCTGTCCAATGGTTTGACTACAGTAGAAAGTCACAGACATTCACATACACGTGGACAAAATTGTTGGTACCCTTCTGTTAAAGAAAGAAAAACAGAAAACTGTTAAAGAAAGAAAAAAAATGGTCACTGAAATAACTTGAATCTGACAAAAGTAATAATAAATAAAAATGTATTGAAAATTAACCAATGAAAATAAATTTCTTTTGAATTGTGACGAACCTGGATCTGTCCAAAAAATCTAAAGACTATTCTCCCTACCCTGTCTAGTGCCCCTGAGCAAGGCACCTTACTCCCCCAACATCTGCTCCCCGGGCGCCGTACATGGCTGCCCACTGCTCTGTGTGTCCTGCACCAGATGGGATAAAAGCAGAGGACAAATTTCCCTCAATTGCATGAGTGTGTCTGTGCATGTTTGTGCATGTGTGTGGGATAAATAAAAATGTATGTATCTTGTATCTTGTTCAACAGAATCATTTAAAAAAACCTCTAATGAAAATGGCCTGGACAAAACTGATGGTACCCTTAACTTAATATTTTGTTGCACAACCTTCTGAGTCAATCACTGCAATCAAGCGATTTCTGTAACTCTCAATGAGACTTCTGCACCTGTCAACAGGTAATTTGGCCCACTCCTCCTGAGCACAATTATCCAGCTATCTCAGGTTTGAAGGGTGCCTTCTCCAGACTGCATGTTTCAGCTCCTTCAACAGATGTTCAATAGGATTTAGATCAGGGCTCATGGCTTAGTCATTTTTGGGTGTTTTTAGCTGTGTGTTTTGGGTCATTATCCTGTTGGAGGACCCATAACCTGCGACTGAGACCAAGCTTTCTGACACTGGGCAGCACATTACGCTCCAGAATGCCTTGATAGTCTTGAGATTTCATTGTACCCTGAACAGACTAATGACACCCTGTGTCAGATGCAGAAAAGCAGCCCCAGAACCTAACCGAGCCTCCTCCATGTTTCACAGCAGGTACAGTGTTCTTTTCTTTGTATGCTTCATTTTTGCGTCTGTGAACATAGAGCTGATGTGACTTGCCAAAAAGCTCCAGTTTCGTCTAGTCTGTCCAAAGGACATTCACCCAAAAGCGTTGTGGCTCGTTGATATGCATTTTGGCAAATTCCAGTCTCGTTTTTTATAATTTGCTTTCAACAGTGGTGTCTTCCTCCGTCGTCTTCCATGAAGTCCACTTTGGCTCAAACAGCGACGGGTGGTGCTATCTGACACTGATGGACCATGACCTTGGAGTTCACCTCTTATCTCTTTTGAACTTTATTATTCGTATAATCCGTCTCTTCATTTTGTCATCAATTTTCCTCTTGCGGCCACGTCCAGGGAGGTTCGCTACAGTCTCTTGGACCTTAAACCTCTGAATAATATGTGCAACCGTAGTCACATGAACATCAAGCTTCTTGGAGATGGTCTTATAGCCTTATAACATGCTTGTCCTTAGACAACTCTCTCCTTAGCTTTCTGTGGTCCATGTTCAGTGTGGTACAGACCATGATACCAAACAGCACAGTGACTACTTTTCACCCTTTAAAAAGGCAGACTGACTGATTACAAGTTTGAAGACACCTGCGATGCTTAGAGGACACACCTTAGTTTAACATGTCCCTATTGTCAAATTATTTTCAATCTTTTCTAGGGGTACCATAATTTTTGTCCAGGCCATTTTCATTAGTTTGTTTTTTAATATGATTATGTTGAACCACAATTCAAAGAAGATTCTTTAGATTCATATTCCTATAATGATGATGGCAGAACATAAATAAATCTACTTTTGGAACATTAGTAAGCTTCACCATTGACTGGCTGGGGTTCCCTACAGTCCTTACTTAACTCATCTATGGCCTTTTTTTAAACCTGATGTCCATTACTAGCTTCATCTCTTAGAGCAGCAGTGTGTTGAATAATGAATGGGATACAATCCACATATTTATGTTTATGAACTGTGTAATGACCCTCAAATAAAAGCTAATAAATGAATAGAGTTTTGGTCACGTTGTTTTTTTGCAGTCGCCGGGAATGGACAAAATGGTTAGAGACGGAGTTTCGCATTTGTATATCTATGCAGTAGCATGTATTAAGCAGATAAAGAAGAACCGCGCCCCTTAAAAAAACTAGGAAGAAAATGAAAAGGGAGGTTATTATTACTCACAAATTTGATGTGACGCCTCTAACATGGTCTTGGAAATATGACTTCATCAACAATGTCTTGAGGCACTTCTGACAAAGTATGACTACAATCAATCAAATTTTGTTTTTTATAGCCCATATTCACAAATCCCAATTTGTCTCATAGGGCTTTAACAAGGTGTGACATCCTCTGCCCTTAACCCTCAACAAGAGTCAGGAAAAACTACTAAAAACCTTATTAACAGGGTAAAAAGAACGTAGAAACCTAAGAGAGAGCCACATGTGAGGGATCCCTCTCCTATGATGGACAGAACTGCAATAGATGCCACGTGTAATAGAGAACATCAGAAAGATAAGGGTATTTGCAGCATTGATTAGAATAAACACTTAGTAGCATAATGGAAGTAAAATGAATTGATGGATTATTGTCAGTAATGGTCGAGTATCTAAGGAGACATGTTGTATATCAAGCAGTCTTGTTGTAATCATAGTCCATGGTAGGCAGCCATCACGATCGTGATCCACCATCACGATCCGATGCCACTATAGTCCACAGACATTGTCCACTGCCGCCATCAGGATCCACCATCAGCTGTCACCTCAATCGTAGTCCAACACCACTATCAGATGCCAACATGATACAGGATCCGCCATTATTATCACTATCAGCCAGCTAGATACAGGGTCCGCCATTATTATCACGATCAGCCAGCTAGATACAGGATCCGCCATTATTATCATGATCAGCCAGCACGATACAGAATCCGGCATATAGGCTCGACCATTATGATCACGATCTCTGATTCGAGATCCACCATCATAATCCACGATGTGGCCGCAGTCGCGGCCCTAGATCTGCGGACGATAAGGCAAAGGGAGTCCGGGGAAGAAGTCAAGTCAGTAACATGTATTGATGAGATATTCATTTCTTTGATGTGATAAGGATGGTGAAGAGGAAAGAGAAGCTCCGTGTGTCATGTGTCAGGTGCCAATTTGCAAGATTACTTTTATTTTTTAATTACTTTTGGTCCCCCCTCACCATTATATTTCTGGTTATTATTATAAGAAATACTTTGTCCCTTTTTTTTTTTTTTCTATGTAAAAGTAATTTTCTTAATTTTTCTTGGAGTAATATTCCCTTTCAGTCTTAGAAAAGTTAGGTCTACCACTACAGACTGAGCTGAACTTGACAGGTGAATCAGGGACAGAGGTGGATGCAGTCGTGTTTGATAAACTTTTATAAGCAAGAGAACCTTACAGTCATTGTGTCCACAGAACAGTCTACAGGTAAGACTTGCGGATCCACCACCAGAAGTACTGTAATGCTAACAAGGTTTATTAAGAGCTTTTGTAGTTGGGAAGCTCTTGAACAGTAATTGTTTTATTCGACTGCTTATGTATATTCGTATACAGTATGTATTTCATTTATCTGTCGTACATTTGTGCTTCAAGATCTATCGCTCACTTCATTGGAGACACACATGTCAGACAACTCATCTGTGTCAGATTCATCAGGTGCAGCAATAATTCCTGAGAGAGACAGTGGAGTAAAAAGAAGCCACGGTGATCTGGAATCAGCCAGAGAGGTACACAGACCTACATTTTTGTTATGAATCAAACGTGTTATTAATCCTCAAACACAAAATTAATTCTGCAGTAGATCTATGATTTTGTTGCAGGAAAGCCTAAGCCTTTGTGATTCTTCTATATCTTACAGATGGTCAGAGATATTCTCCAATCCAAGCCAGGGGTAGAAAAAATATTATGTTGTGAGATATCTGAGGGGAAGCATTATTACATTTTTTTTAATGCAATTTTTTTAACACTGACACCACTTTCATTTGAATGCTTTCCCATAGTGCTCTATATCTCTACGTTTTTGAAGATTGGAACCAGTGTTGAGACCTTCCTTGCACGTTTAAGAACCAGGACAGCCCTTCCTGCTGTGCGTTGTTGAACACAGAAGTATAACATCCAACGGTTCTATGTCATCGTTGACCACAAGGCCATCAATTGCAAGGCCCAGACATCCCTTGCAGTCTTCGAAGAACTCTGCAAAGCACACTTCATCTTCAGTGTTAACTACCATCAATCACTCAACAGCTTCTACACATTCATCCAAACCACGGTGTTCAACATAGATGTGGAAAGTGCCAAGGAATGTCCCAGAGTCAAAGAGCTCAGATCAAGGCTCCTACACACTGACATTTGAAGTGACACACGTCGTTGGATTTAAAAATGCTCATTTGCTTTATTTGTAAGGGACACCACAAAAGTCTTGCTTTGCTATGTCAGCATTGCTATGTCAGCCTTCCAGTGCTGAAGGAAATGTTTGACAGCTCGAGAGCTATGAGTTTTAATTCTTTAACACTTTCAAAAGTGTAGTTTTTACTACCTAAAGGTTGGGCCTTTATAAACACTTTGAAGTGTTGTATTTGACTCTATATGAGTTGATCTAACACTGGTGATTTTGCTGTGTAGATTGAACTGAACTGACTCCCTGCCCTTGTTACACACCGCCCGTCGCTACTACTAATTGGATGGTTGAGTGAGGTCCTCAGATCAACCCAGCCGGAGTCGGTCATGCTGAGAATACAATCAAACTTGACACTAGACTCTAGTTTTAATTTAAGGTTCTCCAAGGGTTGCACGTGTTGCAAAGCAATTCACCGCCAGAACACTAGGTGGAGTAACGTTTTTGTCAAAGAGGACCTGAGAAACGCCTTCTTTGTGTGTGGAAGTCGTCATCGACTGTTTATTCACCCCCTCCCAATCTTTTTCTCCACACACACACTGAACGACGGCAGAGAGGGCAATTCTAACGATGGCATATTTTCAGATCTCTTCTGCCAAACACTCTTCTATTTGGTCCATATTCGTTCTCCTAAATCTACCATGGTTTCTGCCGGTATTAAGGGGCATGAAACCAGAAATGGAACTCCGGAAAGGATGTAGTTAGCAGACCAATCACAGACTTGCAGGCTGCGTGAGGCTTGCGTAGCTTTGTCGTATCGTTACAAAAATTGGGCGACGCACGCAAGCACACAAGAAGGGTACGAAAGCACGCAAGGGGCAAGCAAGGCGATCTTGCGCTTGCATGTCCTTGCGTGTCTCTGAAAAGGCCCCAACTTCCTCTGCTCATGCAATGGATGGGGAATGTCTTGCTTATCCAAATCTGTTCCGTTGTCGTCTGCATTGTTTCCTGGTTCACTTTCTTCATCCATGTCGCTGCTGGTATTTTTTTCTGTATTGCAAAGAAGGGGCAACATCCTGGGCTGAGCTTTTAGGTGAATACGGAAGTGTAAAAAGCTGCAGTTCACTGGGTGGCTACTAATGTTTGGCTCCAAGAGGGAGCTCATTCCCATCCACTCCTATGTTAAAAAGCCAGACTTTAGAGCATAATTAAACCTGTTTACAGCCTGGTAAAAAATTGTTTTTATTCTCAATCTCGAGGTACTTCCTTCATGGATGAATTTTTTTCTCACTCACTCGTTTCAAAGATATTAAGGTTTGAAATTCACGTGACGTCACAGTCAGTTTTCATCGTTCTTTATAACTCTATCTCAATTATACAGAACTGTGTGTCTGATTGTCTGATCAGTAACATCGGGGCCCCCCAGGGAACTGTACTGTCCCCCTTCCTCTTCACCACATACACTGCTGACTTTAAGCACAGCACTGAGTCGTGTCATCTGCAGAAGTTCTCTGATGACACGGCCATTGTTGGGTGTGTTGAGGGCGGGAGGGAGGCTGAGTACAGGGACCTGGTTGACCGCTTTGTGAAGTGGTGTTGGGAGAACTGCATGCAGCTCAACGTGGCGAAGACGAGGGAGATGGTGGTGGACTTCAGGAGGAACAAGCCCCTGCCATCTCCTGTCTGCATCGGTGGGACGGATGTGGTGTCTGCATACAAGTACCTGGGTGTCACACTGGACAATAAACTGGACTGGTCCACCAACACACAGGCCGTCTACAAGGAGGGCCTGAGCCGGCTTTACTTCCTGAGGAGGCTCAGGTCCTTCAATGTCTGCAACAAGATGCTGCAGATGTTCTACCAGTCTGTTGTGGCGAGCACCATCTTCTTTGCTGTGGTGTCCTGGGGTGCGGGCATCAAGGCAAAGGACGCCAACAGACTGAGAAAACTCATAAGGAAAGCAGAGTCTGTGGTTGGCTCTAAGCTTGTCACCCTGGAGGAGGTGGTGGAGGACAGGATGCTGGCAAAACTGCTGGCAATCATGGACAATCCCTCTTACCCCCTCCACAAATCACTGGACAAGCTAAGGAGCAGCTTCAGCCACAGACTCATTCAACCCCGCTGCTCGAAGGAACGATACAGGAAATCGTTCCTCCCAACCGCAATAAGACTGTACAACTCATCTACCTCTGTCAGAGCCACCATCACAGAACTGCACTGTGTACCCTGTACAACACTCCGCTCCATATACACTTACTTCACATCATATGTGATATGTGTTCATATAAACCATATTGATATTATATATCATTTTATACAATAATATTGTCTTTTGCACACTGTCTACATATTCTTACACTCATAGTATATTATATTACCTATTGTATAGTCAAATACTTATATTCATACCTCTACTATATATCATATATTATATCATACTCTCTGTATATTCTTTGTATACATAAGTCTATATACACATATTTATACATGTGTACATGTTGTAATTACTATTATTCTTTCACTATTACTATTATATATATACTGTTGCTGCCATTATTACTATATACTGCTTTTATATTGGTATAATTACTATCATATATAAATATATATCATGTTATATTATATACTATATATACTGTACTATTCTTATATACTGTCTAACAATAACATTACCATCATATCATCAGTACTATTACCATCATCTTGCCACTGCACCTTATCTACGTATTTTATTTTATCTTGTGCTTCTGTTTTTTATTCTTTCTACCTCAATATTTTTTATTTTATTCTATTGTATTGTATTTTATTGTATTCAAATATACCGGCTGCTATGACAACTTAATTTCCCTTCGGGAATGAATAAAGTACTCTATCTATCTATCTATCAATGTAAATCAGTCAAGATTTGCCTCAGCCTTTCTAATAGCACATCCATGAATGGCTAGAATTGCTGTCACTCTCTATGTTACGTGTGGGTTTTTGCATCTTATTGGATAGTTAAGCCTAAAGCATGCATTCCTAGATCACTCTCTGTCTGGAGCATCTGCTTTAGATATGAAAGTCCCTTAATGTAGACACTGCAGCGCATTGTTGGTTGGCCTTTTATCTATAACCTGACCTTGGGTACTGCTTAGAGAATAGTTAATACATTATATGCATAATATAGTGGCATATACTGTAGAGCAGGAGTGCCCAATACGTAGATCGCGAACTACCGGTCGATCGCAAAGGTAGTGTGGGTAGATCGTAGGGATGAGCGAGTACAGCATTATCTGTATCTGTTAACCATATGAATTATCCGTATCCGTACTCGGAGTGGGCGGGGCCTAACCCGGAAGTGGGTGTGATTTAACTCGGAAGTGGGCTGGTTCAACATAACTTTCTTTTTAACTTTGAAATTTTTTTATGATTTTTTTATTTTTAAATTTATTTCCACACCAGGTGTGTGTGTGTGTGTGTGTGTGTGGGTGTGTATGTGTGTGTGTGTGTGTGGGTGTGTATGTGTGTGTGTGTGTGTGTGTGAGTGAGATGCGAGGGACGTTCGCTGTCTCCCGGAGAGATGAGCACTCTGTGTTTTTGGTATGGAAAGACGTGAATTGTATTCGTTCGCAAGTCATACAGACTGGTTTTGTTATTTTCACTTTACATTAACACTTAAAGTTTAGTGCAGTGTAATTGTTTGCCGTGATAATTAAATGCCAGTGTGATAATAAATGACAATTTCAAACCATACAAACTGTCATGTTGTACTGTATTTAATAGAGGTTTACTTTACTGTAAAGTAGGTGTGAATGTAAAGTGAAAATAACGGGGCCAGTCATTGTGACTTGTGGACGGATGTGGTTCGCGTCTTTCTGTGCTGGAAACACGGAGTGTTCATTTCTGAGCCTATGGAACAGTCCCGATGCGCAGTGAACCTGAGTGACTGAGAGACAGAGAGCTGTTCTGTGAGTGAGTGAGCAGAGCCGTGTGTGAATGGGAGGAGCGCTGTGACGCTGTGTGAGGATTTTCATTCAGTCCGAGCACAGATAATGACTCCGATTACTCGTATAATAATCGTACTCGGCAAAAGTGCTTTATCCGTACCGGATACTCGTTTCAGCCAAGTATCCGGCTCATCTCTATTAGATCTCATCACGCATGCACAATTGGACAAGAGACAGTCACGTGGATGCTTCAGCGCTCTCAGAGCAAATTTACTAAAATATTCATATAAGACACTATCGCTATTTGTATTCATATAATTATTCAATGGTGTTGCTGACATATTGCATAAATGGCAATGACTGACGTGCACTACAGAGCTAATGTTACTGTAGCCTTACCCAGTAAGATGCAAACAAAGAGCTGCACTATAAATATCATGCAGACCAGGAGTATAACAAAAATTACTTCAATCCTCAGTCTTCCCTGGCTGCATGCCAAAGTGTCCTTGGGCAAGATACTGAAGCCCTAAATGGCCCCTCATAGATGTTGAATGTACTAATAGTAAGTCGCTTTGGATAAAAGCGTCTGCCAAATGGCATGTAATGTAATGTAAATACAAACATATTAAGCTTTAGTGAAGTCCCTTTGCAGTGTAGCCACTCTCTCCGTCCTTTAGCCGAATCCAATACAGCTGAAGATATAGGGGACTTATCTTCAGCGAAAAAACAATAGAAAAAAAACACAACATGCCTCAGTACTGCTCCTGTGGTGTCCTCCAAGTGTCGACAAGCCCCTACATTCAAATTCCGCTCGAAACAAGGTCATTTACACCCTGTTCTAACACAGCAGGAAGACAATATTCTCTACTCCAACAACAACAGTTCGACCCACATGGCATCAGCTGTGCCAAGGCCTTTCAAGAAGTGAAAATTTTGCCTAGAAACTATCATAGGAGGAGTGAGATTGGGAGTGGCTCCTTGTCACTTCCTGTATTCCAATGCCAAGAGGATGGACTACGCCTGCGCATTATAGGAAGAACCAAGGACTGTTATAAAATAAGACAGACGCCGGCTGGTTGAGGCGTTTTGATGCGACTCAAGACTGTTCGGTGCTGCTAGAGTGCAAGGCAGTGTGTTGGATGCCCATTGTTTTGCTGTTCATACCTTTCATTGCTTTCTAAATAAAAACTTGATTGAACCAAACCGAGTTCGGCTCATCTTCTCATATTAACGATAAACGACCACGCAATGACAAGCTCCAGTAGTTTAGTTTTGTGGATAGTGGTGAGTAGATGATGAATTAATACAAAAATTCAGTGAACTATAGTAGTCAAGTGTAGAGCTGAGGGTGGACGTTGGATTCGGTGTGGAAGGAACAAAGCAACAGGTGAGCAGGTGCAAGTTGGTTGTGATAGGTGTAAAAGTCTGGCGAGCAAGAAAACAAGAATTATTTCTGATCACGATAGAAACACAAGAAACTTCAAATGAGTTTGGACTACATCAATTCCACTGCGTGGATCACATGATCATGTTTACAGCACCCCGAAACTAGTGTCAGCTCTTATTGCCACAAACGAGGATCTACTTCTCGATATCTACGGGCTTTTTACTAGGAGGTCAGGCGGATAAAGTCCGTAGAAAGTGCGGAGCGTCCCACTCGAATATTTGCATTCATAGTGGAGGAAATAACGGCAATATTTTGGGGAAATCGTTCAAATGGTGATACAAGCGTGGAATTTGGTACAAATCATCTTTGAAGGTCATTCTTCGATTTAGCAATCGGGGCCACTCGAAAATCAAAAATGGTAAATGGATTTGTATTTATATAGCGCTTTTCTAGTCTGATAAAGACCACTCAAAGCGCTTTACAGTACAGTTTTACATTCACCCATTCACACACACATTCATACAGTGCATCTACTTGCAGCACTTTGTTATTCTATGGGGGGCTATTTAGGGTTCAGTATCTTGCCCAAGGACACTTCGGCATGCAGATGGTTCAGACTGGGGGTCGAACCCCCGACCTTCAGGTTGGAGGACGACCACTCTACCCCTCAGCCACAGCCGCCCAAAAATGGCCGCCATTTATTTCAAGATGGCCACCATGGTTAGACTGATTTTGCATTTCAGCATAATCTTTGCCTATACTTTGTAGATGTCAATAATATCGGAGTCCCATAGTATGTTTTTGAACATTTTCAAACAGGAGTTACCAGTTATAACCATCTGAAACATTTCTAAAACATGTCATAGGCTAACAGTGTTATAGGTCACGGGGAAAACTACGTGAAGTTTAGGGTTATTTGGGGGATATACAGTATAGGATGGATTGCTTTTGGTCAGGGAGCCCATTCACGATGGATTCCAATCCATGACATCGTTTCAACAATTGGGCCAGAAAGATCCAGTGGCCTACCATTTTTCCATGCATTTAGTGGGTGTGACGTTGTGTCTGCATTCCGTGGCAAGGCTAAGAAATCTGTATGGCAAACATGGAATGTGTGTTAATAAGTGCTCAGTCACTGGCCCACAACCGTTGATGATGATGACCTCCAAACGCTGGGGAGATTTGTGGTCATAATGTATGACCGATCAAGTGCAGCCACATCTGTGAATGATGCACGACTGCATCTGTTTGCCCGCAAGCAAAGGCCATATGATGCCATACCACCAACAAGTGCAGCCCTCAAGGAACACATTAAATGTGCAGCCTACCAAGCAGGAGCTGTCTGGGGCCAAGCAACTGTCACTCAACCAGTTTTACCAAGTCCTGCAGAATGGGGATGGAAACTGCAAGGACAAAGGTGGTTGGTGACCTGGACAACACTTCCACCAATTGCTGCAAGTTGCCAGGAACTGGCAAAATGCTCATGCAAAAACAGCTGTACTAAGAACTGTAACTGAGATGCACTCGTGAGTAACTAGAGATAATAGCCTACGTCAGAGTTTACGCACACAGATATATATATATGTAGCCTATAAGATGTTTTAACAGTGTTCGTGGCTGATTAAAGTTTGAATATCAGTCCTGTTACTTTACCTGTTTATATAAATTGCTATGGTATTGAGTATACTTAGCCAAAACATTAGTCACTCTCTGGACCAGTAATCTGGGGGGGATTTATCTGCACTCAAGCCGCTGGATGTGTGCTCTGATGACACTGATGACATCAATGCGCACCTGGAGGGGCCCTCCTCCTGGAGGCCTCCCCTCCCTGTTCAGAAGTTACATTTGTACTTCACTTTTGGAGGTCACTACTTTTATGTTTTACTGTGTAGCACATACTTTTTTTTGTTTACATGTTCAGGTCATTGGAGGAGCATTATGTGTTTATTGGTCTAATGGGATAGGATGATAAACCAGGAGTACAAAGTTATCACTTTGAATGTTAATGGTTTGCTTAACCCCATCAAAAGGAACAAGCTACTAACTAAAATGAAGAGAGAGAAACAGCAAATGGTTTTCTGGCAAGAGACTCACCTCTGTGATGAGGAACACGAAAAATTAAAACGCTTTGGCTTTAAAAATACTTATTACTCATCTTTTGGACGTAAGCAAACAAGAGGGGTAGCAATACTGATTTCAAATAAGGTAACATTCCAATTTTCAAAGCAATTAACGGATACAGAGGGGCGTTACATCTTAGTAAAGGGACATATAGACCAGAAACCTGTGACACTGCTAAACGTTTATAGACCCCCAGGCAACGATAAGATATTTATTAAAAAAATATTTGATATAATTGCTGAGGAGACCTCAGGTGTGCTCATTTGTGGTGGGGACTGGAATGTACAGCTACAACCCTCCCTTGACTCCTCTAACTTAACGAAAAGAACGAACCCTGAGACAGTTACAGTCAAAAAACTTCTTCATGAAGCAGGTTTGATGGATATCTGGAGGCAAACTCACCCGACAGAAAGACAATTTACTTTTTTTTCCCACCCTCACAGCGTACATTCACGAATTGACTATTTTTTCATGTTCAACTTTGACAGGCATAGAATCACACAATGTGATATAGGTGTTAAAGACGTATCGGACCACGCAGGGGTATATCTATCTCTAAATCTGGATACCGAAGTTAAAAACACAACTTGGAGGCTTAACACTAGCCTATTAAATGACCCATCGTGCAAAAAATATATTGAAAAAGAATTTAAAGAGTATTTAGAACACAATGACAATGATGAAGTATCTCCAAGTAACATATGGGATGCTTCCAAAGCTGTAATCAGGGGGAAACTCATAATGTTGTCTTCTACTAAAAAAAAGAAAGGCAGAAACTTACTTATACAACTAAAACACTTAGAAATCAAACATATGGAACTTAATGACCCCCAAGTATTAGATCAAATAAAAGTGACTAAACAAAATTTAAATAGGATATATGACAGTCAAGAAGAGATGAAACTTAAATTCACTAAACAAAGATACTATGACAATGGGCCAAGAGCCAAAAGATTATTAGCCTGGAGGATAAAAAAACAACAGGATGAAAGGTCCATCCATAAAATTAAAGATACACAATCTGGCAAAGTGTGTCATAAGTTGAAAGAAATACAACAATGCTTTGAAAATTACTATAAGGGTCTGTACACACAACCGGATAGTGCAGAATCCCCAAGCATTGTTAATTTTTTGAACTCATTGGACCTGCCGTCCATTGGCACGGAACAGAATAGTATAATGACATGTGAGATAACAAAACAAGAACTAGACAGTGCCATTTCGAGACTTAAAACAAATAAAATGTCTGGTGCGGACGGATATCCAGCGGAATGGTACAAAACATTTAGAGAGATTTTAGCACCGGTACTACTGAAATGCTTTAATTTTACGCTGAAGGGGGGAGAAATACCAATATCATGGAGACAGGCAATTATTTCTGTCATCCCAAAGACGGGTAAGGACAAGTCTGAATGTAGCTCGTATAGACCCATCTCAATTCTAAACATAGACTACAAACTATATGCCTCAATAATTGCAAAAAGATTAGAAAATATAATTCCAGATATAATAGATGACGATCAAACAGGTTTCTTAAAAAACAGACAGACACAAGACAACATAAGAAGGGCCTTACATCTAATGGAGCATATGAGTAAAAATGAAGATAAATCCATTGTTCTCAGCCTAGATGCAGAAAAGGCGTTTGACTCGGTCAGCTGGGAATACTTATACTTAACCCTGCAGAGATTTGGTTTTAATAGCTCAGTTATTCTATCTTTAAAAAACCTATACCACTCCCCTACAGCCAGAATAAAAATAAATGGTAGTCTATCAAACCCCGTTCAGCTTGAAAGAGGATGTAGACAAGGATGCCCCTTAAGCCCGGCCTTGTTTGCTTTATTCATAGAGCCACTAGCGCAAGCAATTAGAGAAGATCATGAAATAAGAGGAATTTGGATTAAAGGGACTGAATATAAGACCTGCCTTTACGCGGATGATGTATTGGTTACTCTTTCCCAGCCCGAATTGAGCTTGCCTAAATTATTTTCCTGTTTGAAAACGTTTGGTCACTACTCAGGTTACAAATTGAACATAAACAAAACACAAATATTGTCATACAATTATACACCCGCAGCACAACTACTTAATCTGTCTATCTTTAATTTGGACAATGATGTTGTAAAATATCTCGGGATCAGCATCCCAAAAGATTTATCCAATATATACGCTATAAACTACTTACCACTTAACAAAGAAATAAAGGCAGATTTGAATAGGTGGACCTTATTACCTCTGGACTTGCATAATCGAATAGACATAATCAAAATGAACATCTTACCACGATTACTTTTTTTCTTTCAATCAATACCTGTAGAAGTACCTTCAAAACAATTTATCGAGTGGAGAAGAATGTTTTCTGTATTTATTTGGAAAGGCTTACAACCTAGAGTTAGATATATTACATTGCAATTACCCAAAGATAAGGGGGGACTATCTCTACCGAACATGGAGCACTATTACAAGTCAGCCCAACTGAGATATTTAATTTATTGGTGCAACCCATGTTACAGTGCTAAGTGGAAAAATTTAGATCTGAGTCAATTGGATATTCCCCTCCAAACATTACTTGGGGACAGAAGTTTATACTCATCTGTTACGGAAAAATTAAATTGCTGGACAAAAACTCCCCTAAACATCTGGTTTGGTGAGTGTCTTAAATTAAAATTGGAAAATCATATCAAAATTCTAAGATGGGTTGCAAACGATAAAGATTTTGGGCCTTCCCACATGGATGGCAGATATAAAAACTGGTCCTTTAAAGGCATTACCACTTACTGTCTTATTTTGGATGGTGGTTTGCTGGTTGACTTTCAAAAACTTAGTGATAGGTACCACCTAGAAAAGCAAGACTTCTTCAGATATCTTCAAGTTAGATCTCACTTTAATAGCAATATAAAAACAACAGAAAATTGCAAAACGGACCTAATAACTATCATGATTGATGCATATAAATCTAAACTCAACAGAAAACTTATCGCTAGAATTTATTCGTGTTTACAGTCACATAAAGGAACTTCCACACTTTATATTAAATCAAAATGGGAAAAAGAATCTAAAATAATTATTTCTGAAGAGGATTGGCTGAACATTTGCGAAACCCATCGGAGCACTTCAAGTTCAGGCCAGTGGAGGGAATTTGTGTGGAAAAATATGATTAGATTTTTTATCACTCCAAGAATAAAGCAACTTCAGAGGGGTTTGCCAGAGTATGGGCATTGCTGGAGGGAGTGTGGAGACACCCAGGCGAACCATTTCCACATATTCTGGGAGTGCCCAACTATCCGACCCTACTGGTTGGAAATAGTAGGAAAAATTAACGTTATAATGGGTTTCGAGACCAAACATGACTTTTGCACAATATATCTTGGGAATATCCCGTCCACAGTTAACTCTAGCGACAAGTATTTGCTTAAAATAATGTTGGCAGCTAGTAAAAAATGCATTACAAGAAGGTGGCTTAACAAAGAACCCCCGACAAAAGGGGAATGGATTGGAACTGTAAAAGAAATGTATCATATGGAAAGGCTGACTTTCTCCTTAAACCTATGCATGGACAAATTCACAAATAAATGGAGAAAATGGTCAACTCATTTTGAATCCGTTTAGATAATATACAGCTACGGTATTGATAAAGGTATAAATGTATAAAAATGTGTGTGAATTCTTGAAGATGTATATGTATGCATGTAAGTATATCCATCTGTAATGCAGATAAAAACAAAGGTCTGCTGCCCTTTTGTATGCTTGTGGAATATAGCGCCCCCTTTCGGCGGGCGTCGGGAATTCCGGTGGACAATGGACTTTCACTTCAGACTTTTTTCTTGAAATGCCCCCGTGATACTCATTGTTGGGTCAAACAAGAGGACCTACCTCTTATCCTGGACACATGTACACATACTCTGGTTGGCCCCCTCCCCCAAGCTACTTATATAATAACAAAGTGACTCTATGACCTTTTTTCTACCCATTTTATGTATGTGCTTTTTTTTTTGTGTTTGTTTTTCTGTTACATGTCTGTTTAAATAACTATGCAAAACAAAAATAAAAACAAAGTTTAAAAAAAACAAAACAGCTGTACTAATGGCAGGTGCAAATGTTTTCGTCTGACTCTGTCTTGTACAGCCTTGTGCAGCTGTGAATGTCACTGAGACGTTTGAGGCCCAATGAAGTTCTATTGACTTGACACTGAAACAATTGCATTTTCAGACTTATTCTAGCCAAGTAATCGCTTGTAAGATTTTTGGATGGCCCCCATTCTAAAGTTAAAGAGATGACCCAGAAGAATGTTTATGCCAAATTTCAGGCTTGTTTCACAAAATGAACGATTGTTCCCCTTATTTCCTCTACTATCACACATGCATCTCCTCTAGAGAAAATAAGGAGTCCAGTGCATGTCTGAAAGCAGCTTAAGAAAAGAGGTAACCGAAAAACAGTGGGAACAATGGGCTGGGACATTAGCGTTGAGCCGAATACTCGGATGAAACGAGTATCCGGGACGGATATTTAACTTTTACGGAGCATGAGTACCATCCAAGTAAAATGTGTCAATATCTGTACTCGTTATGAATGAAAATCCTCACTAGCCGAGTGAGAGCAGTGTTGCAAACTTGGATACTTTCTCGCTAAATCTTGCAACTTTCCAAATCCTCTTGGCGACTTTTTTGGCGAGTCCACAGATATAACTGTTTCTAAGTACCTTGGGGTTGAGATAAGGTACTTTTGTGACACCAAACACACAATTGTCTCAACATTTCTTGGGCTTGTTGAGTTGGAGGGAGGAGATGCCAGATCTATAGCCCGAACTGTTTTGGCTTTCCTGGGGAAATGTTGTCTTGAAAAAGAGAAACTCCTGGGGATAGGGACTGACAAGGCCTCCGTTATGACAGGGATTAACAATGGGGTCCATAAAGTGCTGAAGGAGGAGTATGGCCTCTTGCTGTAGGTCATGCTTTCAATAACATCCTCCCCCGTAGTGTGGAGTATGGAGACATGAAGTTATTTTGAGAAATGATGGCCTATTTCAATGATATCACAAGAAGAAAGCTCATTTGTAGTTCTAAACATATTTAGTGTGTTTTTTACTCTCTTTTTGTCTCTCCCACGATGTTATTCCTTTCTCCTTCAGCCTCCATTACAATTATGCAAATTAGGTGATGACGTCACTTAGCGACTTCTAGCGACTTCTGGACAGCCAATAGCTACTTTCCTTACTGAGGAGTTGGCAACTCTGAGTGAGAGCCAGGCGGGATGCACAGGCTCCACAGGCCGAGCAGCGGTGCGCAAAGCCCATCTAGACGCACACAGAGTCAGCGCTCCCCTCCACCAGCAAAGTGAGTGAGTGAGATCCAGGCGGGATGCAGGGGCTCCACTGGCCGAGTCAGAGTGCACCATGCCTGGCTTGACGCACACTGAGCAAGCGCTTCTCTCTCTCACACACTCACACACAATCTGATTTATATATACTTCTTGATAAGTGTTTTCATTTGATTCACTGAAGTTTATTCAAAACTTCTGAATAGTAATCTCACTATTGTGATCAAAAACTTGATCTGAAGCTCAATTCTTAGGCTGATCGGCAAATAGTTTTCTAATAAACAATAAATATCGCAACTTTTTATCAACCCATATCCATGTCAGGCTTAAAAACCAACTTCCAGTTTAAGTCCGAGTAGGGATACGGATAATATAGTTGGTTGAACAGACACAGATACAGATACAGCTAATGTTGAACTCGCTCATCCCTATGGGACGTCAGGCTCATACTTCTGCAATGAATTGGCAAACAATGAGGTGCAAGTGGAACTAACCAGTGTAATCAACAGGTGAGGAAACATAGGTCAGGAAGTTAAGTTCTTTGAAAAGATACAAGAGACGAGTGCAAAAAATAAATAAGGAAATAATGCAGCACAAGAGGAAAAAGGAAAACATAACCTTAATCAAGTGTCACACAA
The DNA here is from genome assembly GCF_963576545.1 of Limanda limanda. Lineage (NCBI taxonomy): Eukaryota > Metazoa > Chordata > Actinopteri > Pleuronectiformes > Pleuronectidae > Limanda > Limanda limanda. The sequence continues at coordinate 303,045 of NC_083650.1, forward strand.
GGGTGTTACATAAACTGCATTAAAATTATTAAACCTCAAGGTTTCATACAGTGTTTCAAGGGAACAGTAAATCACAATAGACCATCTGCAGAAAGCAGTGGAATGGACTGCATTTATATAGAACTCTACACCGCACTTTACACCTCAAGTCACGTTCAATCAGTGCAATCAAAGCAATTAGGGTTCAGTGTCTGGCCCAAGGACATTTCAACATGTTGACTGGAGGAGCCAGATATTACAACTGAATTTTTGGAAAGCGGGCAACCTGCACTTCCTCCTGAAGCACTGAAGGTCACAATGCACGTTTTAGCAATGTAGTGTCACCCAACTTTTGTATCCACTCAGAGGCTTTCAAGTGTACACAAAAGTAAACAGAACTTAAATTCCAGTTGAAGTTTATAGCAGTTCTATAAATGAGTCCATAAATGAGTTAGGTTTCGTAGTGGTGCTGTGGTTAGTGATGTTGCCTCATAGCCAGAAAGGCTGTAGGTTTGAATGTACTGGTCAGCCAGGGCCACTCTGTTTACCTCAGATTTGTATTATATTAAAGTCAATACAGATTCAGAAGGATTGCTTTGTATGCTCTGGGAATGTTTGACTGGGAGCGCGTACTGAAGATCAGATTGAGCCCCTCAAATACATGGGAGACGTTTGAACATGAAGAAATGAGAAAGACAAACAGAACAAGGAACTAGGAATATGTAGGCTTGACAGCTGATTAGAGTAGAGGTTGAAGCATGGCCTGGCTCCTGAACCTATGTTAACTAGTTCACTTAATTTCAAGTTATCACAAAGGACAACTGGATATCTTCAAAGCCCATTGTATTACATCCCAATTAGTTCAGTGGAGTGGCAGTAGTTTAGTCTCTTTCATAATCAGGAAGACTACCAACATGCTGCACGTGTGCAGGTTCACCTTAGGTGCCAAGCTGGATCTGCTGTCTAAGCCTCATCCTGAAGCTCCAGCTCCTTAGGTATCGTAAAGACTTATGCTCCTGCTCCAACACCCTAAACAGCGTATGGTTAGGTCATCAGGGCCTGCATTCCTTTGAAGAGGGAGACTGAAAGAAACACAACAGTTCTGAACATGATGCCCTGTCTCCCTTTTCCACCAGCCCCTACTTTTTTCTTGTCCTCTTTTAAAAAAGTCCCTGTACTAATCTGGTATTTTAGTCTATGTCCCCTCTGGTATGCTGCCTGATCTCTCCCTCTTTCTCTGTCTCTCGCTCCTTCTCTTAACCGTGCCTCTTGATTCTGCTTTGTCTTTCTCTCAATACCTTTTTTTCTGGGGTTTTCCTAATAGGTGACCCAGACCAGCTGCATTGAGTAACATTTCTGTTTGTCACATGCTGCTCCACTCAGCATCAGATCCATTTGGTAGTTATCCTCTAAGAAGTTTGCAATCTGATATCCTATGAGTTCATTAATCTCACTGTAATGTTGTTAAGGTTACTCTTAAGGTATATGTCATTTAGAAGATGCCAATATCAGTTGCAGATTGCTTTTGCCTGATCAGGTTTAGTAAATGCTGCTGTGCTTGGCTACCATAGGAATGGCCTTTCATTGGGAATGAATCAAGCAACCTTTTATAAAAAAAGACAACATGTCCATTAAGTTGCAGCAGAAATTGCAGGGTAATCCATTAGAATAACAAATTTGAAGTCACACAAGTACAGGGCTTTTCTGTGGTTATTTTTTTTAACAATCTGGTGCTTGTTACACAAAAGATAACAAGGGGTTCTGCCACGTTTAAGTGTGATTTGATAGTTTGAATTCACATAGAAAATACTATGGAAAGAAATTGCACAGAGCATTTTGCTTGTCCTTTTTCAAGATGTCTTTTAAATGCATTCCATCTTAAGGCGGGAGAAACTTTTGATCATATGTACTGGCTGAACAGCTCTCACAAGAATGGATGGATTGTTGGCTAGAAATGTATTAAAACATACATTTATCTAAGAATGTCACTTATTGGCACCATATGTGTATAACCTCTTCCTGAAATTGTATTGCTCACAACATGGGGCAAGATTTAACATTCCAAGTCACATTGCAGGCAGAGGACTCCTAATGGCCACCTGCTGCCTCGCCACTTTTCTAATGTCCTCCTCACTGATAAGTTGAGCTCTTCTGAAGTGATCAACCTTTTCATGAACATAGGGAACCTAAAATGTATCAAGCCCATAATATGTCTGTCAGCGATGTACTACAGACACGCGTTATGTTACTTGATGACCTTAGGTGCTATAGTTGTCCTCTCTCCTGGACACTTTGTTCATCTAGTCATTCTATCATTCCATAGTATTTAAGAGTGGCTGTATGTGTGTGTTTTATTTGACATGAAAGCATAGATCGATCCTGCCTTGTATCCATCCTGCCTTGTATCAACGGTTCAGGCTGGTGGTGGTGGTGTAATGGTGTGGGGGATATTTTCTTGTCACCCTTTGGGCCCCTTAGTACCAATTGAGCATTGTTTAAACGCCACGCCTTGTTGAATCTATGCAACGAAGAATTAAGGCAATTCTGAAGGCAAAAGGAGGTCCAACCCGGTACTAGCAAGTTGAACCTAATAAAGTGGCCGGTGAGTGTATGGTTCCATGGCTTGTCCAATCCGATGTGTCACAGCTTACATCGTCATATGCCGATTAGGTTGACATTGCCCAAATTTCCGTTAATGTAAGGGTCAGTCACGACTTCCTTCAACGTATCACACCATAATTCATTCTTAATTGGTCATCACAGCACATAAACAGCGCTGTAAAAAGTTACCAATGACCTTTTCATGAACTCAGAAAATTTGTCATGGAGTTCCACAGGGTTCTGTCCTTGTACCAATACCCAGCTGAACTTGTCCACGACCACCTGACCTCTTAGTATAAAGTGCAACAGACCCAAAAAAATGTAAAACAAAAGCAGAACAAATATCTCCTGGTGTAAAAGGCGACATCATACACGAAGATGTCAAGAGAGTTTGTGGCGATAAAAGCTGACGACGGTGCTGAAACGTAATTAAATGATTTTGGCAGCAGAATTAATATGTCACTCCCTGTCTCTGTCTGCTGCACCCAGCTTCTCCACCTCCCGCCTGAATAACTTGGAGGATTAGATGCTGTTGTCAACACGTCTATTTAGAGAACTGCGTTGTGCATGTGTGAAAGACAGATAATTGGTCAACTCTGTAGCTGGTTCTACGGATACTACCAAGGGGTCATGTCTGAAAACAGATTTAGTTAAACTTCAGGAATGACTTAAAGACATCCAGGCCTGGATGAGCCAGAACTTTTTACGACTAAATTCAGACAAAACTGAAGTCATTGTACTTGGCCTTAAACATCCCATAGAAACACTTTCTGACCAGAATGTCACCTTGGATGGCATTAGCTTGGCCCCCATCTTTTACTGTGAGGAGCCTTAGAGTTATATTTGATCAGGTCTTGTCATTTGACCCTCACATAAAAAAATACTTCCAAAAGGATCCTGAGAAACCAGTGCATGCTTTCGTTACATCTAGACTAGATTATTGTTGTTCATTATTATCAGGATGTCTAAGTAAGTCTGTGAAAAGCCTCAAGTTTGTCCAAAATGCTTCAGCATGAGCGCTGAGAGGAACTAAAAGAAGAGATCATATTACCCCTGTCTTAGCTTCTCTGCATTGGCTTCTTGTAAAATTCAGAATGGAATCCAAAATCCTGCTCCTCAGATACTAAGCCCTTAATTATCAAGCTCCTTCTCATAGCAAATTGTATTGCACCGTATTGTCCCACTAGATTTTCTGTCAGAGCAGCCTGTGGAACCAGCTCACAGCCATTAGGAGGAAGCCACCATTTCTTAATTTAAGGTTAGACTTAAAGCATTCCTCTTTGATAAAGCTTATAGTTAGGGCTGGATCAGATTAGACCAGAACCATCTCTTAAGGCCGATATATGCTACTTCGTTTTTGACGGACACGGACAGATAGGACCGCCCTATCCGCTGTGGAACACCTTCTCCGAGCGCCTCGGAGAGATTTTCGTGCACCTCTGATTTTTCTAACTGTCCGTGTTTATTTCGGATAGCCTACGGACAGCCCTTGGCTGTGATTGGTCTGCTAACGACATCATTTTTGTACGACGTCATTTCCGTACGACGTAATTTCCGGACACATACATTAAATACAGCTGATTTTGTTCATACTGCCTTTCTGGGGTTTGTTTTATGGACCTAAACTACTCCATGTTGAAACAATAACAGAGGTAAAGAAAACACAACCGGGGAGCGCACTTCACATCATAAAAGAAAAAAGGAGGATCACACAAAACACAATAAATCAGATCTAACTGGTTTTACATACTCAGTCCATTTGGTCCAGGTCTTATAAAAAATGTCTTTCTCGACCTTGAGGGAAAAAGAGATCTTTTCCATAACATAAATCTCATACACAATTTCAATCCATTCATCAATGGTGGGAGGATCCACTTTTAACCATTTCCTCGTGACACATTTCTTACTAGCTGCCAACAGTATAGCGAGCAGTTTTTTGTCTTTTATGTTCCACGTTTCAAACAATATATTGCCCAAAATTAAAGTTTCACATTTTAATGGGATGTTCACATTAAATACATTGTTAATATGTTTGTGGATCTCTTCCCAGTAAGACCTCATTGCTTGGCAGTCCCAGAAAATATGGAAGTGGTTGGCTCCAATAGATCCACAGAGCCTCCAACAGGCGTCTCCACTGCCTTGGTGTCGTTTTTGTATGGGTGTGATAAAAAATCTTGTTCTATTTTTCCAGCAGAACTCCCGCCATGTATTTGACCCGGTCGAGAGCCATTGTAGTTGACATATTTTCTCCCAGTTCTCCTGTGAGATCTTTCCCCCTATTTCCTTTTCCCATTTCCTCCTTATGTATTCTGTATTCTCTTGTTTGGATAATTGTATGGCGGTATATAATTTGGAGATAATTTTATTGCATGGTCTAGATTTAGTCAATGCTAAAAATACCTCCATGAACCCTGGCTCATCTTTTCCTAACGCCTCTTTAATATTTTTGTTAAAGTAATGTCTTACTTGCAGGTACCTAAAAAAATCATCTTTCCCCAGACCGTGATCCTTCTGCAGGGTTTCAAAACTCTGAAATACCCCCTTGTGGACAAATGAATAATAGGAAGTTAAACCTTTTGTGATCCATGTCTTAAATCTGCCGTCGATTTTATTCGGTGTAAAGTCTGAGTCATAGGCACACCACCTCATAGATTTAGATGTGTTTTTAAATCTGCAAATTTTGGCTATTTCCTGCCAGGACTTCAGGAAGCTGCCTGTTATAGAGTCTTCTGGGATCTCCTGTTCTTCTTGTAGTTTGTTATCATTTAGTAGAGCTGTTATTGGGATTCCCTTTACCATCGTTCCTTCTATTTCCTTCCATGCTGCAGTGTATGATGGTGAACACAGGCAGACTAGCGGCCTTAATTGGGCTGCATAGTAGTATTCCTGTAAGCAGGGAAGGCCCATCCCACCCTTTTCTTTTCTTAATTGCAGCGTTTTGAATTTAATTCTGGCCTTTTTCCCTTGCCACAGATTCCTCGCTATTAATCTGTCCCATTCTAAGAATTGCTTAGATGGTATTCTAACTGGTAGACATTGAAAAAGATACAGCATCCGTGGGAGAATATTCATCCTGATTTATTCTATCCGGGAGCTTAAACTCAAAAAGGGAGTAAAGCAGAGTCTGTGGTTGGCTCTAAGCTTGTCACCCTGGAGGAGGTGGTGGAGGACAGGATGCTGGCAAAACTGCTGGCAATCATGGACAATCCCTCTCACCCCCTCCACAAAACACTGTACAAGCTAAGGAGCAGCTTCAGCCACAGACTCATTCAACCCCCCTGCTCGAAGGAACGATACAGGAAATCGTTCCTCCCGACTGCAATAAGAGTGTACAACTCATCTACCTCTGTCAGAGCCACCATCACAGAACTGCACTAAACCTGTCTCCTTGCACTGTGTACCCTGTACAACACTCCGCTCCATATACACTTACTTCCTACATATGTGATATGTGTTCATATACACCATATTGATATTATATATCATTTTATACAATAATATTGTCTTTTGCACACTCTGTCTACATATTCTTAGACTCATAGTATATTATATTACCTATTTTATAGTCAAATACTTATATTCATATTCATACCTCTACTATATATCATATATTATATCATACTCTCTGTATATTCTTTGTATACATAAGTCTATATACACATATTTATACATGTGTACATGTTATAATTACTATTATTATATATACTGTTGCTGCCATTATTACCATATACTGCTTTTATATTGGTACAATTACTATCATATATAAATATATATTATGTTATATTATATACTATATATACTGTACTATTCTTATATACTGTCTAACAATACCATTACCATCATATCATCAGTACTATTACCATCATCTTGCCACTGCACCTTATCTACCTATTGTATTGTATTTTATCTTGTGCTTCTGTTTTTTTTTATTCTTTCTACCTCAATATTTTTTATTTTATTCTATTGTATTGTATTTTATTGTATTCAAATATACCGGCTGCTATGACAACTTAATTTCCCTTCGGGGATGAATAAAGTACTCTATTTATCTATCTATCTATTTATAACGTTCCATCTTTGTATATCAGTTTTTATCTTTGAATTTAACGGGTCGTAGTTGATGTTATATAACCTTGTGAAGTCCCTAGGTAATGAGACACCCAAATATTTAATGGACTCAGCCTCCCAATTCCAGTCGTACATGGTCTTAATTGAAACTGGAGGGTCATAATTAAATGTTAATACTTGAGTTTTGTTAACATTCATTTTGTAACCTGAAATTGAACCAAATTCCTCTAGCAATTTCATCAATTTTTGGAGTGTCTGAGTAGGTTGTGTTATACTTATCACTAAATCGTCTGCAAATAGGGCCAGTTTTTGCTCCCCGGATGCCATCGTTACCCCCTTTATATCAGTCCTCTGCCTAATTAGCTGACTTATGGGTTCTACAAACAAGGCGAAGAGGAGCGGCGACGCACAGAACCCCTGTCTCGTTCCGCTTTCCAGAATGAACGAGTTGGACAAATCTCCATTGATTTTGACTCTAGCAGTTGGTCTGCTATAAAGTGCTGCAAACGTGTCAATTATAGTTGTATGAAAGCCAAATTTTGAAAGTACTTTATATAAAAAAGACCACCTCACTGAGTCAAATGCTTTCTCTGCATCCAAACTTAAGGCTCTTATATACTACTACGTGTCCGTTTCTCGGAGAGGTCTCAGCGGGGGGCAAAGAGTCTTTTTGATTTTTACTTCTCCGACACAGTCCGTCGGAAAAAATTCATCGCCAAACCCATAGGTGGCGCAACGGAAGACGAGCTCAGAGAAGCCTACCCCATTTGGGAAGAAGAAGTCCACGTGTCTCTGTTTACATGTTAGCCTGCCTCCCACACACTGAACCATGGCAACTAACAGAACTAAATAAAGTGACACCCAGCGGGTCAAGATGCTGATGTAATCGTTTCTTAGCGCAGCGGTTCCCCGGTCTTGTTTCCGAACTGTGTTGCTGATTCCACAGCTTGAATCTGCTTGAGGCTACATGTAGCTAGAAGCTACCCGGAGCTAGCTCCCCCCCAGCTTCCACACACAGTCAGCAGGGACTCCCGGCATTAAAACTGGTAGTACCAATTCTATTCGTTTAGATAATATGGAGGTGTCCATCCATGATTTTACGTAATTTAAGCACTCAAGGAGTGGCTGCAGTGATGTCTTAGTTTTGTGGTTCAGGGGCAAGTATATTTGAATGTCGTCAGCAAAGCAGTGAAAGGAGATATTATGTTTTTCAAAGATTGATGCTAGGGCAGCATATATAGAGAAAAGGACAGGGCCTAGAACGGATCCTTGAGGTACCCCACATGTACTGTAAGTGGGGCCTTCCCAGCGGAGTATTCACCCAGGTGGACAGAGAAACTCCTATCTGTTAGGTAAGACTCAAACCACCTGAGTGCTGTACCTTTATCCCTAAAAAGTTTTTTCAGGCGTGACAATAGGATTGTGTGATCAACTGTGTCAAAAGCGGCTGTCAGGTCTAGGACCACTAGGATAGCAGAATCTCCTGAATCAACAGTTAAAATCAAATCGTTAAAAAACTCTTAAAAGAGCTGTCTCGGTACTGTGATGCGGTTTAAAACCTAACTGGAATTTTTGATACACATTATTGTTGATGAGAAATGCCTGCAACTGGGTGAGAACTACCTTCTCTAGGATTTTGGACAGGAAAGGCAGCTTAGAAATGGGCCTGAAATTAGAGAGAACAGAGGGATCAAGGTTGTCTTTCTTTAACAAGGGCTGTACAACAGCATGTTTAAAGGCTGCTGGGACACTACCAGAGAGAAGACGTTAATCAATGACATAATACATGGACCAACAGTGTCAAAGACTTCCTTAAGAGGACTGGCGGGGATGCTGTCAGAAGGGCAATTTGTGGGTCGCAGATGGTGAACCACCTCGGATAGGAAGGGTGTTGATATGGGCTCGAATTGACCAAAGACAGCCGGGAGCATGTGAGGGGTAGGGGGTTGATGGTCAGTGGACATAGTTGAGGATGTTATAAGAAGTGACATTTTTTCCTCATAAAATTTAAGAATGGAATCACAGAGGAGAGGTGTAGGCAGAATAGGAGTACGATTACCAGGGTTTATGATATTATTAAAATATTAAAAAAGAACCTGAGGCCTGTGATAGTTATTTGAGACCAGGTTAGATATAAACTTAGTTTTTGCTGTTTTTACCACTTTCTGGTAATCAGATAGATGGCTCTGTAAGATTTCATATGATACTCTAAGTTTGTCCTTTTTCCACCTTCTCTCTGCTTGCCGACATGGTTGTCTGACACCGCAGGTAGAGTCGTTTAGCCAATATAAATCAAATTGAATTGAATATTTGTAACACATGCGCCACAGAACGGCTGCGCCTTCTTCACAACAGCTTCAAATCCTCCGCCTTGTTTAGACGAGAGGTGGAACATCTTGGTGCAGCAAACGGAGGCAGGATTTTCCCAACTCAATGTTACACTCATTCAGAAACCAACTCTAGGTATTGGTGACTTGAAGTTATCCACACCAGTGATCATATCTAAAAGCATACACTGTAAAACATTGCAGCCTCGTTTAGTTATGTCCACTTTCTACCTCTCTTTAACACAAAGAGCTTTTACAAGTTTTGGATTTTGAACGCAACTTTCCAAGTTTTAGAAAGTAAAACCTACAGTTATTCATTGTGTTGACTCTTTGAGAATGTTGTCAGATTTGTATGTGTTGATTGAACTTGGGTTTGTAAGTCATCAGTTTAAAAAGGAAAGATGAGGAAAAAGGCGGGAAAGTAAAACTTACAGTAACACATTATGTTGACTATCTAATCATTTTGACTGATTTGTATGTGTTGATTGAACTTGGGTTTGTAAATCATCAGATGGGGGAAAAAAGGAGAGGAAAAAAAGCGGGAGTGACACAGAAAGATCTATTTGCTGTGACTTTTGTTGACAATACACCACTGTTCACACACATACACACACTTTAACGTGTAGTCAGATACACATAGCGTAAACACACAAACATAACACATAGTTCTTCTCCTGCTTCTCAACCTCAGAATGGTTCATACTCCTTAAAAAGGGAGTCTGCCTTAGCGGACAGATAACAGGTTTTCAAACCTCTGGCTTCATGAATCACTTCATTATATTAGTTGTGAGACTCCCTCACACACACACACAGCGGACAGATTAGACTAGAGATTTTCATGCCTTTCTCACAGTTTTCTATGACCTCACTTCACTTCACACACATAAAATAAGCGCACACACGAGGCAATATGCTCATGAACTTTAGTAACCGCGACACGGCTTGCACGTCATCACGCAACGCCAGGAGGAGGACCAAACAACGCCAGGAGGACGACCCGACGAGATCCGACCAATCCCAATCCAAGAAGAACCTCTGTCATGCCCAGTATCAATATATAAGCTTTCTGCGTACTCTGCCTCACCGCCATTTTTCCTGTACAGGATCAGTGGACCATGCATGCTCATTTGCTAGACACCGCAGTTTCCTGACCTGTGACCTCTGAATAAACTTGCTTAATTTTAACTTGAGAACGACGCCTCCTGCCTTTGATTTCCACCCGCAACACTTTTTAGTTAGAATGTCTTCCTTAAACCAAGGCGAGGTTTAAGCATGGGAATAATCATTTAAACACTGCAGCTAGGTTACACATCGAATTCCATTCAAACTATACACATTTTGCAGCAAACAAGAAAGGACTACTTCCACCAGTGGAACGAGACTATTTCAGCCTGTTCACGGCCTGTTAACGGAGGCGGAGCAATACAACACTTTACTCTGCATGGAGGAGACCGGTTAGGTGGACAGAGCCGTGCAAGGTGAGTTCATCTATATTTTAATTGAGTTAATCTCTATATTTTTTTTTATTAATCGTAGGTGCAGTAACGTAAACACAGTAAGTATGTAGGTTGTGCTTTTTAATAGCCTGGAAAAGCTAAATTTGTGGCATCGATGAGTTAACCGCCCCCCCCCCCCCCCCCTGCTATGGTGGACAAATTTAAACGGGCCCCTTTGGTTAAAACGTGTAAAAAGTTAAATATATAACTAACTGGTGTAGTGTTTGATGTGACCGTAATATTCGGTGTGTCTTTCAAGTGCCGCTGAGTTTTTCTGCTGGAGTTCCCCTCCACCCTTGAAGCCGAACAGGAGTTAGCTAGTTAGCTACTAGCTAGCCACTTTCAGTCCAAGCCTTGGACTAGTTAGCTAGCTAGCAGCTAACTAGCTAACTCCTGTCTTGTCAGGGTAACTCTGGCATTACTCTGGAGGTTCAAGTTCAAACAACTTTATTTATCCCAAATAGTGTGCTGCGTGTTTGCACTCAGAGCCGATGTAAGAGCAGAGGCGGACTTGGTCATGTTAAAATAATATGTTAATGTAAGACAGGAGTAACAAAGTTTATCCAGAGACGGTACAAAGAATTGTTAAAACTCCTGTTAAACAGGCAACAGAGCCCGCTCCCTCCAGTCAACTCCAGTATGTTTTGCACAGACATGCGGAGCGAATTAACTGAAGACGATCGTCAAATAAAAATAAATGTAAAGTTTTTTTCTGTGAGAGACAGGTATTCTGTGCCAACTGAGTACAGATTAGAAATCCTATAATTTGTTATTCGAGCACTGATGTAGTCATAAAGCATGTTCTCTTTGTTGCAATAATATATACATTTCTTTGTGTTTTTATTCCTACAGCTCTATACTGCTCTTATTTTTCCCTCACTCATGCCCTTTTCTCTGTTTTTTTGTTGTCTATCTGCTTCAGTTAATCATAGAGTTCCGCAGAATTGTTGCCAAAGACCTGCTGGAGTCCTTTCTGGGTGGACTCGATGAGTTGGTGCCCAGTCTTCTACAACTGTACAAAGCAGCTGCTGCATCGGGCAGGAGGTTGGCCCTGAGCAGCATTCTGAATTGTCTTCAAAAAGAGGTATGTACTGTGTAGATAAATATTTCCTATCAAAGAGTACTAAGATACTAAGAGATTAGGATTCTATCTTGTGTATTGCATTCACCTACTATTACCTGTTTTTTTTTAGGACACAAACCAAAACCAAAGAACAGCTGCCCTACTTGGTCTCCCGCACTACCTTTCAGATGATTCCTCCAACATCATCAGGATGTGTGATGTAAGACACTATATTCACACATTTTATAGTACACTCTTTAGATTTAGATGTTTTAAATGTGGCTAAGGCAACATTTGTCTTGTTCATAAGAGGTTTTACCATACCCAAAGCAAGCATAATTTTCCTCACAATGTTCTTTCATTTCAAATCCAATGTATATAACATTTAATTCTTAAAACACAAACTATAACACTGTCAGGCGGTATAACATTGTTGAAAATACATTATTGGATCCTACCGGTATTACGGTATCAGCCAGGACATTTTATTACATTATTGGTCAAGTTCTGACATTATTGGGTTTTATTACATTTGCAGGAGTTATTTTATTTATCATTGGTTGATATCACAGCCTTTCAGTCCCATTATTTTCTCACTCACTCACTAGACAGTTATAGACTTTATTTATTAGAATGGCCATGATATTTTAAACTTGGACATGTAAGTTAAGATGTGTATGTCTTTAGGCTCATGGCGAAACCCTCGATGTGATAATGGCAGGAATGGAAGTTGGACTACTGATTGGGCATGAAGGTCCTCTACAGGATGCATTTCCTTTGGATGTGGCTGTGGTAGCAGAGGAGAAGATCGTCCTACATGACATCAGAGATGTGCCCACTGCCTTTGCTATGCTACTTGGAGCCATCTACTGCCTTAATCTTGAGTACCCGCGAAATATGAGGTACACGTTTGAGTTCCTTCAGAAGGTCATCATGAGCATTAAACCAGATCAATGCTCAGCAAGAGTCCATGGACTTAGAAATAAACTGCTTAGATATCGCCTGTGAACAAAAAGATGTGAAGTGTGTTCAATTAACACATGTTCAGTGTTCAGCATTTTTTCTTCATATTGAGGTTTTAATGAACCTGTTGTCTCAGATTGTGTCATTGTATAACATGTCTCATATTTGCCTTATTGTACTCTCTCTCTCCGTCTCTCTCTCTCTCTCTGTCTGGCTGTCTGTCTCTCTGTGTCTCTGTCTCTCTCTCTGTCTCTCTCTCTGCCCCCCCCCCCTACACACACACACACACACACACACACACTTGTCTAAGTTTGAAACTGGTTAACAGCTAGTTGGTAGTGTTCAGCATTTTTCACCATATTGAGGTTTTAATGAACCTGTTATCTCAGATTGTGTCATTGTCTGACTTTGACACTGGTTAACTGCTAGTTGGATGGCATGTTATCTGTTTGAGAACCCAATGTATGAGAACCCAATGTATGAGCTTATATATATAATAAATGTTGTATTTTTGGACAAATGGAATAATTCTGTGTGTTCTATCATGTACCATAAAAGTTAACAAACAAATTTAAAATTTAAATCCTCTTAACTTGAAATGGGAAGTTGTATAAACATAGTAAGTTATTTTAACTCAAAACTGTAAGTTACAATAATGCAGAAATATGTGTTTGTTCAACTAGCTAAGGAAAGTTCTTTTAACTCAAAGTATTAAGTTGAGACAGCAAGTGATAAAACGTTAAATCAACTTTGACAATTTATAAAACAAAGTTCAGTCAACTACAACAATGTTGTACAATCAACTTTTTAAACTTTAATTTCTGGGTTGAAACAACGATAAACCTCAAGTTGAGTTAACACGTGTTTTTAAGGCAGCAGGTGAACTTTCATTTGCAAGTTTAACTGACTTGAAATGTTTTGCAGTGTACCTGGGCCCAGAGCCAGCGATTTAGAATCATACTTTATAACTGCTGGCTAAAGATAAACATATGGTAAACTTGTTATTTACGTAGACAGTAATGACATCTAAATATGTTAGTCAGAGGTCACAAGAGTTAATGTTGAGTTGGTATGTACAAATGCAAAGACAGTGTAGCACTCTGTAGTTTACTGCATGTCATTCTTTGACCACTAGTTGTTGAGGTGTTGTCCAGATAACAATGAGAGCTTCTCAGATAATTGGCAAATTTGGGGAAAACCTGAGCTGCTCTCAGATGTTCAGTCCGAAATCATTGCTCTTGCTTGTGAAACAAAATACACCTGAAAACACATATAACACGGGCATTCACATACAGTGGTCATGCATTTGTCAGTGTAAACAGGAGGCAGATTATTTATTTCCAGTTAATTGCTTGAATGAGGAACAGAATTGGTGAAAAGTAAGAGCAGGGATTAATTTTTTGATTGTTCAGAAAAAAAATATATTTTAAGTGTTAGCAACCCTCGTTATTGAATTAAATGCTATTTTATATGTATAATGCCAAATCATAATATACATTATCTCAAGGCACTTTACATAGAAGACAACTTGAGCAAACTGAACTGAATGAGCAAGCACTTTGGCAATTGTGGAGATAACTCAATAGCTGGAAGAAACCTTAAGCAGAACCAAACTCAATGTGGGCAGCCATCAGCCTTGACCGGTTGGGGTGAGCAAAGAAAAATGGAGAGGAGAGGGGAGAGAAGAGAGAGATAGGGAGGAGGGGGAGTAGAGGGGGAGAGAAGGGGCAGAGAGATCAGGGACAGCAGCAGGTTTCAGCTCTGCCTAGCTGTTATAATAAAACAATAAGAGTGATAATTATGGATGTAAGGATGTAATTAATGATAGGAGCAACAATTCATATAATAATAATCATAATAATCATAATTGCTGTTGTATGAATCTTGCAGCTGTGGAGTCAGAGAGAGAGAGAGAGAGAGAGAGAGAGAGAGAGAGAGAGAGAGAGAAGGGGAAAAACACAAAGTTAGTGACATGTAGTAAAATAAATGTGGGGGGGCAGAGAGACAGAAAGAAGAGGAGAAGTGATGGGGAATTCCCCCAGCAGTCTAGACCCTTAGCAGCATAACTAAGGGATGGTTAAGGACTCAAAAAGAAATGCTGTGACTGAGGTGGTGGAGCAGTTTTCCTCCAACCAGAAGGTCAGCAGCCCGAAATCCCAGCCTATGATAAGTGTCCTTGGGCAAGAGCCTGGGCCCCCAGCCTGAGCCTGTGGCCAGGTAACAAAGACATATTAACCTGATTTAATATAGAACTGTCAATTAGAGGAAAAACTATCTTAAAAAGTCTAATAGACAAGTTGTTTGTTAAGAGGACAAAACTAGTCAATCAATCAATCAATCAATATTGATATCAATATATCAACTAATGAACTTAGTTCAGGAAGATCAATTGAAGAAGTGGTCCAAATATAAATCTGGTGCTATAGGTGGTTCTATGGCTTCTGTAATAGACAATGTATCTGTGCTATTCATGGGGAGGAGGTGGTAAATGTTTTCCCCTGATGGTTATAGTCTTCTTAATGAAGAAGCTCTTGCTTCTCAGAGTTAGAGGAATGGTTGGGCCGGTGTCAGCCTGGCTTCAGTGCTGAAGGTGGTTAGGGTTTTTCCTGCCATTTTTGGGCCAAAGCATCAGAAGTGTGCAGAAGTTCACCTCAGCTTAAAGAGATGATGGAAAAGAGAGGGAGCCGATAGAGACAGACGGAGGAGGGAAAAAGGAATATCATATTTTTCAAGCAATATGAAGTTTCAGTGTGAGCAAATTTCATTGTGACTATGAAACAGTTCCACTCAAACTTGCCCTCTGGGGGAAAATAAAGTTGTTATGAAAGTGAAACAGCTTCCAATGTGTCCTGTAGATTGTGGGAACCTATGGATTAGAAGAGAGTGACTCTGGAACTAGCTGTAATTCTAAATGTTCTCAAATAAAATGCAAGCACGAATGACCCATTTATCTCCGTTGAATTGATTTGGAGACAGAAATTTTCACGCATGTTCTAATGTGGATCTTTAAATGTGCTTTTCCACTTTATAAGCAGTTTAATTTCATTGCACAGTGTGAACAAATTTTCATAATGTAACAAGTTTGTTTGAGTGATCAGCCATTACACTCAGGATTTTGTCTGCTTTTATATCACTTGCATTAACATTATGTGTTACTGCAGTGCAGACTTTTCAGATTAGTCTCTATTAAAGGCCGGCGCATGGTTCTGCAACTGCGACTGGGGCTTTTCACGCTGTTGTGTCGATGGACTCATTTTAATTTATGGTTCTCCAAGTGTTGTGCATGTTGCAAAGCAATTCACCGCCAGAACACTAGTTGGAGTAATGTTTTTTGTCGAAGACAACCTTAGAGACGCCCTCTTTGTGTGTGGCAGTCGTCGTCGACTGTTTATTTACATCGCCACTGCCGCTCCTCATTGCCTTTTTTCTGGCAGACAAATTTGTCCCTGATCTTCCTCCACAGCTTCGTACACTCGTCGACCTGCAAACCGACGTTAGCCAAGATCCCCTTCCAGGAATTGCAGGCCATCTGTGCGTCTTTGTAATCCGTCAATGAGGGGTTATACTTTTGGATATCTTCTGCCAAATGCTCTTCTATTTGGTCCATATGCGTTCTTCTAAATCTTCCGAGGTTTCTGCCCGTATTATGGGGCATGAAACCGGAAATGTGACTCCGGAAAGGATGTAGTTAGCAGACCAATCACAGCCATGCGGGCTGCGTGAGGCTGCGTGAGGCTTTGTCGTATAGTCACAAACTTGGGCGACGCACGCAAGAAGGGGTACGCAAGGGGCTCTTGCGCTTGCGTGTCTCTGAAAACGCAGAACCATGCGCTGGCCTTTAGCATTGTATGTACAACCATCCTGTAACACTGTGTACAGTAATAACAGAGGGCGAATGCTTAATACTCATAGTTTAAAGGTATTACACTTTCTAAAAGCGTCAGTGTTTTTCCACATGTTTACTGCCTAAATAGAATATACTTTAATTTTTTGAGTATAAAACATTTTTTATTGCCCACATTGGCAGAGCAGTGGTCATGAGTGGAGAACCTCAGAAGAGGGAGGGAGAGTAGGAGAAGAGGGGGAGGGGTGTTTGCCCCCTGCAGAGCTGCTGATGGATGCAGGGCTCCTGGGGTTAAGGGGAGGGCAGGGGCTGAGCTTGAGTCCAGAGTGGCAGCTACCTGCCGGCGATGTCTCTCTCTCTCTCTCTCTCTCTCTCTCTCTCTCTCTCTCTCTCTCACATACTAAGAGATGTTAATGTAAGGGATAGGAAACAAACTATCTGACAACTTGAATTCTGACATCAGAACTCAAAGCTTTTCTCTTTCTTTAATATAGCCATATTACAGCATGAAGGAAACTGGGTGCAATTGGCTGAAACTACATTGAGGGATCCCCCTGGAGCGCCCACTGGTGGATTAATACTCTCTGAAAGGCAGGCACTAATATCATCTTTGCTGGTCCTATAAAAATGTACCACACCTAGAACAGGGTTTATTTACCACAATCTTACCCTTAAAAA
The DNA here is from genome assembly GCF_963576545.1 of Limanda limanda. NCBI lineage: Eukaryota > Metazoa > Chordata > Actinopteri > Pleuronectiformes > Pleuronectidae > Limanda > Limanda limanda. The sequence goes on from NC_083650.1 coordinate 320,064, forward strand.
TTGACCAACCATTGTTTCGCTGGCCTAGTCCTCCCAGGTCATTGAGCGTAAAACTGTTTTCAGACATGACAAGCTGGTTAAATCGGGAGAATTGGCTACCATGGAGAATCAGAGTTTGGCTTTCACACATGCATAACACAGCGGGAGGTTCTCCGCAAAGACACATTCACAACAGCAACAAATCCTCTGCATTATTCAGGCGAGAGGTGGAGCAACCGGGTGCAGCAAGCAGAGACAGTATCAGCTCCGCTGCTGAGACCACATGATTTTCTTGACAATACACAGACACCAGTGTCAGCTCTTGTAATCACTAACTCTCTTGACATCTTCGTCTGTGTCTTAGTCAGTTCTGAGTGTCTGTATCCTTCCTGTAGTCGATACTGAGCAGTCTTATTAATAGTCAAATCAATCAATAAAGTCTAAATGATAATGATAGTGTTTCTACTTTCTAGTTAGTGATAGCTATTCTGCCCAAGAAGGGTGCAGTTAGCAGATAAAAGCCAATCGCTTTATTAAATGTAGGGAGGGGATGTTTAAATAAGCTTAATCTTAATCCTTTTAATATGTCTCACACTTTGTTCTGTCAATACACAAAGCAAGCAGCTTCAAGTCAAACCTACTTGAAAGCTCAAAACCGGAGAAGCACAATATGAATGAGCATGCGAGAGAGAGAGAGGAAGCGGGCCTACAAGATAATCAACTAGCCATCCAGCACTCAGAGACGATGTATGCGCATCATCATGATCATAATCAGCGCTTTTAACAGAGTTGTGGTGGTAGCGCGCAGGGCATGCAGGCGAGGCTCCTCCTTGCCTATATCCCTTCCAAGTATGGATCGCTCCTCAGGTAAGAAAACGCTTTGAATCAGGGGAGCGGGGGGGAGAGGGACTGGGGTGTCCGCTTTTGTTCTTCAGAAAAGGGGGCTTGTTCTTAGCCTATCACCCTGCCATTTTAAGCAGGGGTGTTTGAGCGTCGAACAAGAGGCTTGACACGAGAGTGATGGGAGCAGACAGAGAAGCGAAGGAGATTACTGCCACAGCCGAGTGGAGCATCAGCATCGAGCCACTGCATGATCACTGAGGAGCCGATCCGCCTCATAAGCGGGATCTCTCTCTCTCTCTCTCTCTCTCTCTCTCTCTCTCTCTCTCTCTCTCTCTCTCTCTCTCTCTCTCTCTCTCTCCCTCTCTCTCTATCTCTCTCTCTTACACACCGACGCACACACCTGAAGACTGCAGAGGACCTCAGGACATTAGGGGAATAATCTGACTGCCCGGACAACTTGTTTGTAAAGATAAACAGCGCTTTTCTTCAGCCCAGCTTGTGTCAGTGCACTTAAATATTGTGCAGCGCTGGCATAAGCGGTCTTTGTTTTAATGCTAAACTAGCATTAATAACTATTAAACTATTTTAGTCGGAGTAAGGGCTTGCCCGTGATGGACATAGATTTGATGCAGAATGTGTCATCTGCGCGCGCATGAGTATCTCTGTCAGCAACTCTGACTTTTTCTGGACTTTGCTGAAGCCTTTGGACTCAATTCAGCTGGATTTAGCAGCTGCGACAGGGTCCAGGTCCTAATTTACTGGAAGAGTTTGTTTTTTTACCTCAATCCAGCATGCGACCCATCCCATCCAGATTTAGCTATCTGTGAGTACTTTCATTCTTTACGTGCACGCTGTTAACTCTTCTCCCCTACAAGTAACTTAATGCGTGTTATTCTTCTTCTTTGCAGGTTATTACAGGTATTTGTATTTTGCTACAATGCTCAGGTATGTCACTTCGTTAATTTCTTTTCAAATAATGATTTAAGATTTTTCCTTTTTTATTTTAGCCGATGGAATAATTAATACAATCTCAAAAATACAAGCCAGTCACAACGCGAGACTCACAGAGCAATACCAGCGCAGTGAGGAAAACTGAAGGGGGTCATCATAATATTGCCTTGCGTGATCCAACCATATCGGATGGCTCCCACGATGCACCGGGCTGCGGGATCGCGCTGCCTGCTGGCAGGGTGCTGTTGACCAAACCGCCCCTGGCACAGGACGCGCGGGCACAGACGGGGCATCGGGGCAGGAAGAAGCGCGTGTCTAATAATAAACAGATGACCAATGTTTACGGCAGCAGCAGTAACTCCACCACAAAAAATTATAACTTAGTTTTGACGTGAAAGGAGATGTGTTAGTTCACATAAGGAAGAATGGGAAATCAAGCTCCCCTCTAAAGTAGTTGTATACCTAATTTCCTACATTAACCTGAAGACACATAAGTGGCTTCTCTCATCGTGTTTGAGTCCTGACTGCTTCTCTCGTTTTTAAGAAGTGTCGTGTCAGTAAAACAAACTAAAAAACAATAAAGATAAAGAAGAATGTACACATGCTGATTGTGATGGCATCCAATTTTTGACAGGTAACCAACCAGTCCCCGCCTAATTTCACGCAGCATGTAAGCGAGCAGAGTAAAGGGACGGACCGCGTGAGCCGCAGGTTGATCCGTACCTACCAGCTATACAGCCGGACCAGCGGCAAGCACGTCCAGGTCTTGCCCAACAAGAAGATCAACGCCATGGCCGAGGATGGAGACGTGCACGGTAAGGGTTGCCCTGCAGTTCAATAACGAAACAAACGCCTTATCTAGAAATAATTACGGGGGGAAAATGCAAACGAAGTCCGTTCAGCGTACGACAGTTAGATTCCTTTTTAATTCGTGTCGGTACCCCTGGTTTTCATATAATTTCACCTGTTTTTGTCACGTTTGTGTCAGTGATCAGCGTCATCGTCAATCAAGATTTATTTTATTTTATTTAATTTTACACCACATACAATCTATCCATGTCACATTCTGTATTATTGGTGTACAATGTATAGAATTAATTCACCTTTTCAAAAAATGTCTTAACATTTGTTTCATATTGAAAACTTAAAACTTTTAATTAAATAGTGAAGTATAGTAGGGCCAAAATCACAGCCTTAAGTATTTAAAAAGCAAACTATCTGAGATATGAGAACTGTAACACATTTTACATTAAAAATGTTTTATTTCTATCATCAAAACTTGTAAATCAGCATGTACAATGACATAAGGAATTTCTAATGCAATCCAGCACATTTGCAGAATTTGTTGAATGAAGTCCTTTTCATTAATCTATTCAAAGACTTGCTGATCTTTGCCCTTTCAAAATGCAGAAATTTGTGCACAAAATTGTCATTGATACCTTTAGCGCAGTGGATGATGGATGAAGAGTGTTATTCTCTCCACATTTGTGGTTCAACTTTATTTTGTTGAAGGGACGGAAACTCAGATATCAGAAAAAACATTTGGTAGCTGGTGCTGCAGTCAATGCCATTGAACATGTTGGTGAGAGGACCTGTGTCAAATAATTTTTTTTAATTGAATTTCATCTCCTATTGGCTTCTAATATGTTGAATTAATACCTATGAGGATCTCAAATCCCTGCAGTGAAACCTACAGTATGAATGATCTTCAATATACAGCATCCGTCATTCTCCAACTGTTAAAAATAATCAGATCTGTCCTTTGTCTTGTTTTTTGTCTTTATCTTTTTGATAGCAACATGAAAAGGCTCCATAAATTTGTGCACTCTGAGTGGTCTGTATCTCCTGTGTCTTATAGTGCTTCTTGGGATACAGAGATACATGAGACATATGTGTGAGGTCAATGCAGATTTATGTGAAAAGGCATTCTCAGTGGTCCTGCCATGATAGTCTCTTTAGCTTTAAAGAATCAAGAGACTCAAGGTTTTCCAATTTTCATCAACCATATATCCTGTGGAATAATTTGTATTATGTGTTTTTGAGCTGCATACATGGAAACATATTTTCATTAGTGTGTTATATTATTCATACATGTTCTAATGTCAAATCTAAAATCACTAGAAGCATTTACTAAAACATTCAGATCTTAGCTGTAGTGGCTAACAAAGCTATTTTGTTTCCTTAGCTAAACTCATTGTGGAAACGGACACATTTGGGAGCCGAGTACGCATTAAGGGGGCTGAGACAGGCCTCTACATCTGCATGAACAAGAGGGGGAAGCTCATCGGCAAGGTGAGGAGAAAATTTGGCTCCAACTGAGGAAAAAGCTGAAGCCAGCTCAGTGTAGTTGAGAATACATTTGTGAAAAGTGAAAAATAGAGAAGTAATTTAGAACGATTTGCAGCCAAGTCTGGGAGGTTTGTGTTGAAGGCAGACCAGATTGAAGCAGCTTGCATCTTATTTGGTCATTAACGAACCAAGACCAACAATTGTCCTACTAACATAAATGCCTATGTGTAGCCAAATCCTGATGTTATGTGAGTGTGTAGGTGTGTGTTCCAGGCCAAGGCTGTCTCAGTCCCCCATTGATGGCTGCAAGCCCTCGAAACACACGCACACCCACACGCACACACACACTAAACACACACACACACACACACACACAAAGCACCCTGCCTCTTACACCATCTGCCCTGAGCTACTGGCCCAGTCACAGCCTGTCCCAGTGTGTGTGCAGATTTTTAAGG